>NC_136912.1:37829881-38233484 GCF_949606895.1 Notothenia rossii | reverse complement strand
GTGTGTGTGTGTGTGTGTGTGTGTGTGTGTGTGGAGTTGTTTTCCATCTGCAGGATGAACATAATAAGTCATCAAGTGTATATGTTCAAAGCCCTAGTGTGGTGGATAACATATATATGGTCTTGAGGCAATTGGATGAAAAACACAATATTTATGATCAAAAACAAAGTCACTCGGTCGCTTTTGACCCGAAACACGAGAAAAGGTTTCAAAGTTAAGCATTGTCTGACACAGAAAGATCTGGAGTTTAGATTGTATAAAGCAGGGGTTCTTAACCTTTTTGACCTTGAGGCCCAATTTTTATAGTACAAAGTGGCCCGGGCCATTAAATATTAACACTGTATAGGTTTAATTGACCTCATTCTCGGTTTGATTTGTATTCAATAATAAACCAAATCCACTAACTGTTTAACAAGCAAAAACCTTATCAAATAAAATGACATGATAAAATGGGATCATCACAAATACTTTTATTAAACATGTGTATGTAAACCTACACATACTGTATCAAGACACCGAACAGGCTGATAATTCCTGGACCAAATCAAGCTGTGACAAGAAAAAATGTCAAGGATCAAGTCAGGCTTTTAAATAATAATAAAAAAGACCAATATTAGGATTTTACTTTAAATTAATAAAAAAAAAAATATATATATATATATATAAATAATCAATCAATCAATAAAAGGGGGTGATAAAATAAATGCATTCAAATAATATAAATCTATTTTTAAATTAAATAAATAAACTAAATGAAATTGAAATAAAGTGCAAATGAAACTATAGCCTTATAATCTGCAAAGCTATTTGAAAATTGCTTCAGCAGTCTCCATTTTTGCATGGCAGAACCAGAATAATCTTTATATCTGTGACAAATGAACAATGACACAAATAATAACAACAATGAACAACAATAACAACAATAATACAACTCCCTTTTTATCTTGACCTCTTAATGAGACACTTGGGCCTGCTTCTGAGACATAATCAGATCCAGTCTGGGTGGAATGGGAGAAAGGCTCACTCTCAGAGTAGACTCCAGTGTTGCTCTGAGTCTGTTTCGGGCTTTGGTCTTAGTTGTGGCCACAATGGAGAATCCTGATTCACACAGGTACGTAGTTGTGAATGGGAGAAGGAGTTTCACAGCCCTCAGTGCAAGACATGGGTACTCCTTTGAGACAGCAACCCAGAATGAGCCCAGGTCCAGTTTGCCCCACTGCAGCTTTAAAGTGCTGTCAGTGGAAACGTCCAGAAGCTGGGATTCCAGGTGTGAGGGCAAAGCAACATCATTTGCAGTGGGATCCACTGAAAATGGGTCCAAAATCCACATGTTTCCCTCTCTGGGATCCTCAGGAAAGTAGTCACCAAATTTCTCTGCCAGTTGTGAGAGGTGCTGGGAGACTGAGTCGCTGATCTTCACCTGAGGGGAGTTTTCCAAAATGTCAGACAAAAGTGGAAACATGTCCATCCTATTTTCCTGGGCCCTCTTGGTCCACAAAGCAAGTTTCCTCTTGAAAGCTTCAACTTTGTCTGCAACACAAAATATGTTGCTGTTTCTTCCTTGAAGTGAGGTGTTCAGTTGGTTCAGTAGTGAAAAAATGTCACAGAGGTAGGCAAGTTTTGCTGTGAACATTGTGTCAGCATAGTAATCTACAAGATTCGATTTTTTCTCACTGAGAAAGAGAAGACCTCATTCCTCAGTTCAAACAAACGATTGAGGACCAGTCCTCTGGAAAGCCATCTCACTTCACTGTGATATAGCAGTTGGACATGATCTGCTTCTATGTCCTCACAAAGCTTAGCAAAACATCTGGAGTTCACAGCATTGTTTTTAATAAAGTTTATGGTTTTCACACTTACATCCATCACCTGGTGGAGGTCTGGTGACATCTTTTTTGCTGCAAGGCTTTCACGGTGGAGAAAACAGTGTGTCCATTTAGCTTCTGGTGCACGATCAAGGATCTGTCTAATGACACCATGATGCCTGCCAGTCATTGATGCTGCACCGTCACTGCACACCCCGACACAGTTCTGCCAGTCCAGGCCGTTCTCAGTGAAGTAGTTATCCATGCAGCGGAAACATTCCTGAGCCGTAGTTCGTGTTGGTAGCTCTCCACAAAACAGTATGTCTTCGTGCAAACTACTGTCCCAGCGATAGCGAACAAAAACAAGCAGCAGTGCAGCATTCGTGACATCCGTGGACTCGTCTAATTGCAAAGAAAAAAAAGGGCTGCTTTTTATTCTTTCTATAAGTTGATGCTGTATGTCTGATGCCATGTCCGCGATACGGTGACTCACAGTGTCGTTTGAGAGTGGGATGGTCAGCAGCTTTTTTGCAGCGGCCTCTCCGACCATCTCACGGCACATATCAACAGCGGCAGGCAGAACCAACTCCTCCGCTATGGTGAATGCTTTCTTACTCTGTGCCACACGTCTGGCTACGAGGTAGCTCGCTTTCAATGCACATTTAGAGTTGCTTGTCAGTGACACGACAGACCTTTTCTGCATCTGCAGCCCACTTTCCTTCCTCTTAAAATATTCCACCGGCTTTCCCACGAGATTCGGGTGCTTGGTCTCTAGATGCCGCTGTAGTTTTGAGGGCTTGAGGGCTTCGTTGGACAGCATTAGCCCACACTCCACACACTGGGCTTTTGGCACTGCCTCTGTTCCTCCATTTACGAAACCGTATTTAATGAAGTCGAGATTGTATTTCCGTAAAAACTTTGTCTTTTGGGTGGGGGGGTTGGCAGGACATTCGTCTTCATTTTTTCTTTTTAAAAACTTCTCCATTTTTGCCGCTTCATCTATGTGTATTGGCGCTTGTTAACAACTGAGTGGTAATAAAGATACATTGACAAAAAAAAAAACGCCACCACGTGGTCGAAAGCTGCACGCAGTCTCGCGGCCCTTGCGGCCCACAGGTGCAAAACTGAAAGTTTTTTGTGGCCCTCTGGGGGGCGCTGGCGGCCCAAGTGTGGGCCGCGGCCCTATGGTTAAGAATCACTGGTATAAAGGATACAATTCTGACAGGATAACTAGAAGAACCTTGTGTAACAAGGTGAAAGATACCGAAAAAAGCTGACTTTGGCTGTCAGTGAGCCGATGGCCTTTGACAAAACACGTTCAGGGATGATAAATCTGGTTAATGAGGTCTGGCTAAAGAAATTACTCAGTTTAAAGCCTCTAACAGCCTTTGCAAATGCTTGAGGCAGCCGATCGCTCCTGGAAAAAAGTTGGGCTTTCATTGTCAGTGATATTACACAGTAAATTCATGAAAACAGAACATATTTTTGGCAAATTAATGTTCAAGATACTTTCACGTTTTGTTTAGATGAGTGATCTTCCCATATTAGCAACATTTTTATTATTATGACGCCTCAAAAGAAATTGTGTGAAGTAAAAAGCTAATGTTAGCATCACTGTAGCATGACTTCAAGACACCATCGCTAAGCTAAAGGCAGCTAATGTTCAGCATGATGACGTTTAGAAGTCTAGTCAAACAACCGCTGTTGACATGACCAGTGTTGGGACTTCTACTGTTACTGTAACGCAACTACTTTTTGCGGTAACTAATAGCGTTAATAGTTACCTATTCCCATTAAGTAACGCCGTTATAGTTACTCTGATTTAAATGGGTGCGTTTACTGCGTTACATTATGTGATGGAACTGAACCGAATCTCCCTGGATGTAATTTACAGGCGAATACAGCGATGTCCTCTCACAGCACCATGGAAAAGTAAAAAGTAACCAGAGAGGAGTGATGATTGGTTAGCGGGGTAACATTTCAGGGTAAGCCAATCAGCGACAGAGTTGGGCGCGGGTCTTGCCTTATGGGGAAAATACACACACGAACACTTGCTAATGCTAACACACACACACACGGCAACGCTCAACACCAGCACACACACACACACACACACACACACGCACGCACGCACGCACGCACGCACGCACGCACGCACGCACGCACACAATGGCAGATGCAAGTATCAGCGAGAGCAGCAGCGCATTTGCAACTTGGAGGACGCAAAAAATATTACGGTAAAATGTAAACTGTGTGCAGGACAGAAAGCATTGTCCTTATCGAAAAACAGCAATGCCAAACTCCTGAAGCACCTAAGTAATTTACATGGGGCTATACAACTAGTCGCCAAAGACCCCACTGTCTCAACCACCGGCAGTGACCCAGATAGAGCAACACCATCTAAACAGCTACAAAAAATAATTAAATCACCACATGTCACCCAGAGTCAACTAAATAGATTGATTTCCAGGTATGTTGTTGAGGACATGCTGCCCATCGCAACGGTCGAGTCTGTTGCCTTCAGATAACTAGTCAGCAAAAAACAATACAAAAACTTGTATTTTTATTGTTATTATTTTTAAAGTAAAGTAACTTATTACTAATTACTTTTATGATTCAGTAAATAATAAAGTAACTAGTTACTTTTTGAGAGCAGTAACTATAACTATTACTTTTTAAAAGTAACTTGCCCAACACTGGTCATGACACATCGAAGCTTCATACATTCAGAAAAATGTTATGTCTTAGAATGAAACATAAACATTTCCTAAGCTTTTGTTAAACAAATAACTTATTTAAGGCAACCAAAAAAAAGAGGTCAAAAGCCATCGATTTTGAGCCAAGGGAAGTGGAAGTCGTGCAATGCTAACTCAATTACTACTACAGAGCTGTGGCTAAAGACGTAAAAAGGTCCTTCACCAATTGGAAAGTTGGTGGTTCGATTTCTGCAGTCAACACGTTGATGGGTCCTTGGGCAAGATACTGAACCCCACATTTCTCCCGATCGCATGACCATGTGAACGTTTGTAACTTCCGAGATGAAGGTGAAAATGTATGTGCAGCCTCTACCACAAGCAGTGTTGTGCTAGTTACTGAAAACCAGTAACTAGTTACCATTACTAGTTACTTCATTTCAAAAGTAACTCCGTTACTTTACTGATTACTTACACCAAAAAGTAATGTGAACAGTAACGCATTAGTTACTTAAAAAAAGGGCTCCCATTAATGCCCTTATAGCCTTCATTTCAGTACTGTTATTGCATTGGAGAATAATACAATCTGTTGATCAAGAAATAGCAATAGAAATAGTAAAAATAGCCTGCATGTGTTCTACAACATACCGTGCAATGGCTTTATCAACTTTTCCCTGGCTAGCAGTCCCTCGGTTAAAATCCAGCCGCTGTTGCTTAGGTGGAGGTGGAGTGGTGTCGGATGAGTCTGGGTCTTTGGTCTTAGCTACTAGCTTCGTCCCAGCATGTTGTTTCTGCAGATGTTTCAACAGATTTTAATTGCTGTTTTGGGCAGTAGATAGGATCTTTGACCCGCCAAGACACAACTTACATTTAACTAAAACGTTCTTTTCTTTGTGCTCGACAAAAGTGAAATAGTGAGAATATCTCCAGGCGGAGAAACTCGACTTGAGCTCCGCCGCCGCCATGATAGTCTTGTTCGTAAACACAAACACGGCCGCAGCGCGTCTCCGCATGTGACACAGGAAGTATCTAAGTACATTTACTCAAGTACTGTACTTAAGTACAGTTCTCATCTCTGTTCGCCTCGCTGTTGGCGCCACTCACCAACGTCTGGGAGCCGAGACTATATAAAAAAAAAAACGGAGTAACGCACCATGTAGTAACGGTAACTGAGTTACTGAATTGAGAAAAATAATACGTTAGAGTACTAGTTACTGCCAAAAAGAACGGCGTTACAATTACTTTGTAACGCGTTAGTCCCAACACTGGCCACCAGTGTGTGTGAACAGGTGAATGTTAAAAGCGTTTTTAGTGATTTTAAAGTTTGGAACACACTATATATAGACCCTCCAGAAAAACGCGGGCAAAAATCCTTGATTATGCGGGCTAAATTCCTTGATTATGCGGGCTAAAATCCTTGATTTTGCGATTAAAACTGCGGGGTTTTATGTGATTTTATGCGGTGAAATTGCGGGAAGTTAGGAAATATGCGGAAAGTTGCGAAATATGCTAAATATGCGGGGGAAAAGAATAACAATTTTTTGAAATATTGGGCTGTCTTATTTATTCTCTCTCACACACAACCTGCCACTAACGTTAAACCCCTTTACTATTCAATTAAACACATTCAATTGTTATTTATTGTAAAAGCAATTGGGCTATTTTAATCTCACACACCCCCCCCCCCCCCCCCCACAGACACATACACACACTTCTCCGCCTCATTCTGTTTTCATTTACTCGTTCGTTATTTGACCAGCTTCCATCTTGTATGCTACTCACTTCGTTTCTTGTAGCCCTCGAAAGGGTTTTGGAGGTTGATCCCTCGTGAACGTGAGTTGAATGGCTTTCTTGTCCGCAGCAGCAGAAAGCATTTTCGAATGTTTGAATGAATCAAAGTGGGTCGTCACCGTCGATTTTCTCTTATGCTGCAACACACAGTTGCACGGGGTGCAGAATAGTTTCCCCCCACTTTTTGCCCGGTCTTTAGTAGAAATGTTCGTTGGTAAATGAGCTCTATACATTGTTGTTTACATTCTGTGATGCGCGAGCTGATGACGTCACGTCAAGACGAGTTAACTTTTTTTTCTTCTCAACTTTGTGTGGAAAAATGCGGGGATTATGCGGCCTTTTGATAAATATGCGGCTTTTTAAAAATCTGCGCCATTTTGCTGATTATGCGGTAAATTCTGCGATCGCAGAATCGCGTTTTTCTGGAGGGTCTATATATAAAAGCAATGTATTCACCCCTGCTGAAAAATACACGTATGTGGCTCCAGGAGCTGTTGTAGGAGCACCTGCTGTGTGTAGGCTGAACCAATGACCTGCACTACTCGGAGGAGCCTGAGCAGCTGCGTTTGAGGTCTCAATTGAGTTGGAAGAAAAGGATTCCCCTGCTGACATGGCAAAAGTGTGCCAGTACATGCTTTGGGTAAATAGGGTTTCTTTAGAAGTCACCAGGGAATACTTTGACTGAGGAGGATGCGTTTGAGTTCATGGCCCACCTGCAGGCAATTGTGTCGGCTCCTCCCCCCTAAAACTTTAATAATGTGTAGGTAAAATGTCTGTAGAAAAGTTATATTAAACCTGAAAGTTTAATAATGAATATGACTTTATCAGCCACAAAAGTCTCCAACATGACATTTTTTTATCCAAAATTGTAATTTCCATTTCAGATTCAATATTTCTTTCAGCACTGAATTTATTTCCCAGAAGTATGACATTATTTCAAATATCAACATATTGGTTCAATCCCATTAGTGCCCTTTTCATTTTCAAATGTATTTTGGCTACACAGGTTTCAAAGTTTCCTTTTCCATAGTTTTTTCAAGAATATTCTACAATAAGGACATAATGGTTAAAGTTAAATAATGTATTTATAACATTATAAAAATAAGTTATTATTTACCAGTCAGTTGGGAGAAATGTAAGCTACAGAAAAACCATAAATTAGCTACAGTGTTGTCCTTGAGCATGACCCTACCCTAACCCAACTCTTTTCTTTTATGGCTTTATAAAGTAGCCTTCGTAGCCCACATGTCCATTAACATCATTCATAAAGGCATCTTCCTTATTTGAGTTGGAATAAAAATGAATGAGGTGAAGGGAATGAGTGTTCTAAATGTGTAATAGGTAGCTTTTGCTTAGAAACAGTGCACTTGCCAGGATATAAAAGCTTTTAAAACCACAAAAATGTCAGAACCTTTGATCAACACTTCTGTCAAACCCCTGTAGTGATATTTAGGGTCATTTTACAGTATGAGGCAGCACAAATAATTTTAATTGCCACTTAAACAATAGAGGTTTCACTACATTAAAGTGGTGCAATGAAAGTCAACGTGTTCTTCTTTTTATCCAAGAATATAAACGTACTATTTTAGGGACCAAAGATAATTTTGGCGTGATAAGCCCCGCTAATGATTCATAAAAAAACACAGTAAATCTAATAAAGCTGGCAACAAAGAGCTTTTCAAGCAGCAGGGCAGAAACATTCATGTAAACACAGAGGGGTTAGGTTGAACAACAAAGAGCAGCATTTGTAAGGTATGAAACAAATCAGACAATCAGCACTTGCAAACTAAGACAACTTCCTTAAGAATATTCTTTAAACTTGGCTCAATTTGGCTCCTTAGTGTTTCATTCTGAACAAAATGGTGTGTATTTGTTGGGGCTCCGTCCATAGGGTCCAATAGAGGGCGGAGCCTGTGTGAGTTAGAAGAAGGTTACATAGTAACCCTGGTTCTATAAGCAGAGGCAAAGTCCTCTGCCTATGGGGCTTGTCTCTCCTGCTGAATGAAGAGATGAAAAGATAACAGTCAGCGGCTCAGGTGACTTTTAAACCTGGTTAACCGGCTTCATTTATGCAAATGTCAGTGAGAGAATGCATGCATGTTGACGAGTATTACCCAGAGTCAAGTAGAGGGCGGAGCCTGTGCTTATTGAAATAGGGTTACAGTTAGGGCTGTCAAGTTATTGCGTTAACGCGTTAACGCTAGGGATGTAACGATACCAAAAACTCACGGTACGATAATATCGCGATAACAAGTCCACGGTACGGTATTTATCGCGATATTGAATAATAAAGGGAAGAAAAAAAATTCATAATTTTTTTTTTTTCAATAAAACATTTTTTTACTCGGAAAATGTTTCTTTATTACATAATAAATCTGATTTTTACAGCCTTTTTGTAGGATAGCAGTATTTTAAAGTGTCAAAAACAAAGTGACAGTAACAGACTGGAACAAGAAAACCAGTGTTTTTGTACCTACTGGTACTACCAAACAAAGTAAGCATTTTCTTTTTGCCACTGCATCTCACAAATAAACAAGGACATTTAATAATCAGACCCTGCAATAAAATAAATCAAGTTTCACTTTAGTTTTTCAAGTAACTCAACTCAAACTCACTAGTCACTCACTCAGCATCATCAGACAGGTTTTTAGGAATATGAGAATGTCCACATTTCCAGGTATTTATAAGCTGGGGTGTTTGGGCATTTACAATATCCCCTGCTCTGGAAACAACTCTCTCGCTTGGTACTGATGTTGCTGGGACACCAGTGGTCGCGTTAACCGAATATTTTATTTAACAATGACGGAAAAATCTGAAAGCAGTCTGTCATTTTGACAGATTAGAACAAACTCGGAACAGCGCCAACGTTTCCCCACAGCAAGGCTCTGGTGTTATGCCGTGTTATGCATGCCCTCCAAAAGGAAATGATATAGTTCCCAAACCGTAATTTGCCGTACAGATCAATACATGTCTGGGAGGTTTTGCTTCACGCTGTGCGCGTCCCGCGAGGTGCATGCACACACGGCATAACACCGCCCCCCCCCGTTGACAGTTCACGAGCATGCTCTATCGTGAACTGTTCAGACCCGACGGGTAATAAGGGATTATGACGGATATTTTACGATCTTGTCTGTCAAAATGACGGACAGCGAAAAAGTCTAACGCCAGGCTTATTGACATGGCAAGATATAAATATATGGTTGGTACTTGTCAATGTCTCTAGGTGTGTAAATTTAGCCCTGTAAATACGATGTCCCTTTGTGTTATCTGTTGTTTTATTTTCATGTTGTAACCTACTTGCTGCCATGTTGGACAGGTCTCTCTTGATAAAGAGATCGATGATCTCAATGGGACCACCTGGTTAAATAAAGGTTTAAAAAAAAAAAAGTGTTTAAAAAAAAAATATTTTTTTTAAAAATTATTATTTTTTAAAAATCGCGGTAGATTTTGTCGGTCTCACGACGGTATTAGGAAGTTTATTTACCGCGATACCGCGATATTCGGTATATCGTTACATCCCTAGTTAACGCAATAAAAAATTAACGCCACTAATTATTTTAACGCGATTAACGCATGTGTATTTTTTGTCCTCGGCCGCCCCGTAGTATCAGAGCGCATCGAGTTTAAAATACCATCTACAAGCTGATGCTGACAGCCGGGCTGTCAGCATCAGCGTTGGCGCCCGCTTGCGGCAAACCACACTTCCACGCTCACCGGCAGGCACCGACTGGCCATCGGGAGGACCGGGAGGGTGTGTATATGTGTGGCGCGAGCGAAGGAGAGGGAACGCGCAAACCTTACGTGTATTGTTGTTGTTAGGATCTGGTGCTAGCTAGCTGCGCTAACGGATATAAGGAGCTGTTTCAATGAAAACAGAGGAGCGACATTTCGCCGACAACTGCGCCGAGCACTTGACTTTATGCAGGTAGCCAGACAGTGGGACATTGTACGAAAAGTCAGCACACTCAGCACGGATAGTGCACGCAACATGATCCAGGAAGGTCCCAATCGAGCATATGCCTTGAGTTGCACATAGCTCCAACGTTCCATCACAGTGTCTCTACACACACACACACACACACACACACACACACACACACACACACACACACACACACACACACACACACACACACACACACACACACACACACACACACACACACACACACACACACACACACACACACACACACACACACTTTGTATTGTATTCTTTTATTGTATGAGAGGTTCCAGGTTGAATTGAGGCAAATATTTGTAATGTTCAGAGGTTGTTGTGTTTAATATTCATGAGAATATTTGTCATTGTTCAAATGATAATAAACAAACATTTGCATAAAGCATATTTGTCCACTCATATGTTGATAAGAGTAAGAAAAACTTGAAAAATATAAGGTACATTTAGAACGGATAATAAATGTGCGGTTAATTTGCGATTAATCGCGATTAACTATGGACAATCATGCGATTAATCGCGATTCAATATTTTAATCGACTGACAGCCCTAGTTACAATACATAAGCTTCTATTTGTGAAACAAGTCTTTGGTGTTCTACAGGGAGATTTTAAGTGGAGGAAAATGAGCCCAGAGCAGCAGCAGGATAAATCCCCCCATGGAGTCCAGACACTGGTGAGGGGGGTGGCTGATGAGTCTGCTGGGACTGTTAGTCTGAAGAGGCTGATGAAAGAATGAAGCTGATAAATCTATATAGAGTCACATATGCATATGCTAAATGCAGAGAGAGAATATAATTTCAAAAGAGACATATGCAAGATGTTCGGCTAACATTGTTACTGTGTGACTATGCTATTGTATAGATTACACCAGCTGAACACATGATATCCCATTGACAGTCCCAGAGACCCGCAAATTATGAGTGACCTACTGTATGAATAAATGTATGAGAAACCATGCAAAGCAAAGCCTTTTCACAGAGTTTTCCCTAAAGCTTCAGTGCAGGAGTACTTGTTTATTTAAACATTTTTATGGCGGACTGTGAGCACTGTCTATCTCACACAGGCTCTGCCCTCTACTGGACTCTATGGGTACTATAAGGGTAAAACTAATTCCGCTGTTTGGAAATACTTTGGGTTTAATGAGTCTGACGTGGAACAAAAAAAAGGACGGTGCAGGATTTAACCATTTAGAATTAAACCACAAAGTGAAATACGACCAGGCAATAAAACAATACTAAACAGACAAAAGTAATGCCCCATCGACTTCATCCACCACATCTCAGTCATCAATTAAGGATGCGGTGTACTATATTTTTATTTATCGTATTTATATATGTTTAGTAGGTTGTGGAAGTGCGCTCCAAAATATTTGTTGATCTTCTTTATTGATATTTATTATTATGGAGATACTTTTTACATGCGCACAAGATACTTTCTTATGGTTAGACACATCGAACTGCCCGATTATAACGCCATATTATTAGTTTTATGAAGAAGATGTCCAGTCGCCTGGGTGTGTGTGTGTGTGTGTGTGTGTGTGTGTGTGTGTGTGTGTGTGTGTGTGTGTGTGTGTGTGTGTGTGTGTGTGTGTGTGTGTGTGTGTGTGTGTGTGTGTGTGTGTGTGTGTGTGTGTGTGTGTGTGTGTGTGTGTGTGTGTGTGTGTGTGTGTGTGTGTGTGTGTGTGTGTGATAAGTCAATGTTTTCAGAAGATATGATAGTGTCGTTCGTTCCAGTGCACTCCGACAGGACTAAGCACTACATCGAGATTAAGATTAAACAAACGTCTTTCACTTTGGAATAGGCCTACACATATACCTATGTAGTTAGCCAGATGTGTGTAAATTACTGTTCATGGTCATTTGAAAACAAATGCCGGTGCCGAACACACACACACACACACACACACACACACACACACACACACACACACACACACACACACACACACACACACACACACACACACACACACACACACACACACACACACACACACACACACACACACACACACACACACACACACACACACACACACACACACACAGAGCGGAGCTGAGCAGAGCACAAATACACACACATAATGCGCCCTGATGAACGGACATCTACTTCATAAAACGAGTATTAGGGGGAATACTCGGGCAGTTCGATGTGTGTAGAGGTGTGTGTGTGTGTGTGTGTGTGTGTGTGTGTGTGTGTGTGTGTGTGTGTGTGTGTGTGTGTGTGTGTGTGTGTGTGTGTGTGTGTGTGTGTGTGTGTGTGTGTGTGTGTGTGTGTGTGTGTGTGTGTGTGTGTGTGTGTGTGTGTGTGTGTGTGTGTGTGTGTGTGATGTTAAAACATAGCAGCCTTGATCTCTATTCGGCTGTTCTAATGAAGGTAAACATATTGAAAGTGGTGCGTAAAAGGCACAGCTCTCTGCGCACAGATAGCAGATACTGTGAGAGTCACAGACAGTGGTGTAGTGGGCGTTGGACGTGGGGGTACGCCGTACCCCCACTTATTTGAAGCATGATTTCTTTTTTTAATAGTCTAATACATCTCAAATCATTGCCTGTGTTATCAGTTGCAAGTGTGTGTTTGTTGTAATAATGACGAAAACATAATAGGCAGATTTCACAGTAATTATAATAAAAACGTAGCTCAAGCATTTATGCAACTTGATTTGAAGCGTGTGTGTGTGTGAGGGGCAGAACCGTGTGTGTAGGGTGACCAGGTGTCCCGCACTATGTGGGACTGCACACACAGCATTTTTATTATTTGTCCCACACATTGAGACTATGTCCCGCATTTGAGTGATAGTCGCGCAGAAAGGCCGAATCGGTTCGCTGACAGCCGGCACCGCCCTTTATTATTATATTGTCTAAACCAGGGGTTTTCAACGTGTGGGTAGGTGAGCCTCCCCTCAGAGAACATAAGAAAAGCCGCGCCCCCCCTCCCAATTATTGTTGCTGTTATTGTTATTATTATTGTTGTTGTTGTTGCTATAATGCAGGGGTATTCAATTGCATTTCAAAGAGGTCCAGTAAGAGAAAATGTAATTAAATGCTCTGTTTTCGCTGTCTACCTTCCGCCATTTGAAATTACTCCGACTGTTTCTCTCCTCTTGTCTCATCTCTGTGTGTGTGTGTTTGAATCTATCGTGCTGACTGCACCGATTTGATTGGCTGAGTAGCGTCACCTCCTTAAAACATTAAACAATAACTTTTTTAAACCTTTTTATTTTTATTTTTTAAACATATTGTATAAAACTCCCCCACTACTTGGACTATTCCTTGCACCCCTCTAGAATAAGCCCGAATGGTCTCAACCATATTGCATCAGTAACGTGCACTTGTTATTATAACAAGATCGCAAGGACACTGGTAGCGATCGGAAAATTGAGTGTTGTTCAGTTTGTGTGTTGTGGAACATGCGTGTCCGTGCATGAAAATATACCACACACCCAATTACAATTGCATGTTCAATTCACTACCCTGGAAGTTAATACAGTTGTTAAAGTTGGAACAGCCTGTGGACAGCCGTTCTTCCTTGCATGTCAGTCGCCGACACCTTCTTACAGAGGACAGGCACATCTAGCTGCAGCACGACCCGTATATTTCCGCACGCCGTGTTCTCAAGACATATTTGCTTTTAACATTTTCAACATGGTGGATAAATCCTTATATGCTCCCGGCAACACACTGAACGTCAACTTTGCCTCCTTATTACACTCACCCCTACTTTAGTGGGAACAATGAGTCTGCGTCTTTGATGCACACAGGAATACACGCAGATCATACTCTAGCTGCAGCCTTTACTTGCTTTTGATCAAAGTCATTGCGGAAAACCTGCACTCACAGAGGTAGGTGGAGGTGAAGGGAATGAGCACTTTTACAGCCGAGGTGGGGGAACTCGGTCTACACAGACAGCCACAAGTGGGCAAGTGTCACTTTACTCGTCTTTTTCTCGTTCTTTTGTGAACGTTCACGCTGCGCCTCCCCTGAAGCTCTCTGGCGCCCCCCAGGGGAGGCGCGCCTCACACTTTGAAAACCGCTGATCTAAACGGCATCATGGAAGTTGCGCTGACAGGCGAAACAGAGGTCCCCCAAGCCCCCCCACCCGTTGACAGTTCACGAGCGCGTCCATAGTGTCTCCCGTCCACCCACCACCCCGTCCACCCAGTAACAAAATCCCCACTACACCACTGGTCACAGACATGAATTCATAGATCAAGGCAGACTGGTTTACAGACTCTCCTGTTTTGCGAATCCGGTGCTTAAACAAATAGCTCTACACCCCTGGCCGAAATGTACTTCAAATGAAGTCAGAGTTCGAAATATATCTCAAATAATGCATGCACTGCCATTTCCCCACATAAACATAACAGTCTGCAATGAAACGGTTGTCTCCTGTGTGTTCCACTTCCTATCTCGTGCGCACGAGATATATTTTTTAAATTTCATAACATGTTCATGAACCTTTAGGGGCTCCGTGGTAATCAATTAAAAAGATACTGTTCAAATTATTATCATTATTTTTTTAATGTGTTCAATAAATGGATGTTTTCAAAGTCACATCCAACTTCTGGAAGACAGCAAAAAAGCTAACCTTTTCAAATGTTACCCTATGTCAGTGGTCACCAACCTTTTTAAGCTCAAGATCACCGACCTCGGCCTAGGTGAAAGGCGAGATCTACCTATTGCAGAATTGAGTGAAAAAGACGGCCCAGACAGTGCTTCCAATTTGAGCCCTTTTATATAGGCTAATTGCATCTGAATTAATGTTACAATGAAGGCTCCATAATCAGCTCACGGCATATAGGCAGGGGTAAAGTGCATTTTTTTATGAGTGGGGGGCGGACCTCGCCTCCTCTAGGGGGGTCCTCACCTCCTCTATGTCCTCACCTCCTGTAGGGGGTCCGGGGGGATGCTCCCCTGGGAAGATTTATTTTAAAATATTGAAGTTGAAAGCATCAATCTGGTGCACTTTGAGAGCAACATGAAGAGATCTATGGATACAGCTCTCAGCACCCATATGAAACAGAACTGTAAACAGATTTACTTTTTCTTTATAATAATAATAATAATAGATTTAATTTGTTAGCGCTTTTACAGGTGCTCAAAGACACTTTACAGATATAGTGAAGAGAAAAGAAAGGAACAACAAATAAATATATAGTTAAAGTTAAAGTCAAATAATACAAAAACAATCACACATTAAAAGCCAGATTGAAGAGGTGAGCTTTTGTAAGTTTTGGTGAAGGTGTTGAGGTCAATGCAGTCTCTGATGGGTTGTGGGAGTGAGTTCCAGAGGGAGGGGGCAGCGACGGAGAAGGCTCTGTCCCCCCCAGGTCCGGTGATTGATGTGGGTGGGGATGGATAGGAGGTTGGCTTCTTCTTTATGGATATTTTACAAATCACTCCCCTTTTTAAACTGTATTCTTGTTTTACTGCCATATAGTATTTCATACCTGTTTTTCATTTATTCTCTTATTGTTTGTATAACTATAATGATCATATGAAGGTATGCCGCGGAAATTATCTTTTGAATAATTTGTGACAAAACCATTCTAAACACTTAGAGTCCTTTAGCTCACCTGAGCCCCTCAGTCTGACAGGGGAGGACTCTCCTCCAGCATGTTGTGGAAACAGCTCCTTATGTCCATTAGTGCAGCTAGCTAACCAGATGCTAACATCACGGTTCCCGCTAGCACCGGTCCCTCTCCCTCTCTCCCTCCCTCTCTCTCTATCACACTAAATGCGCCATCGCCACACACACACAGAGCCGAGCTTGAATGACACAAGCACACGTTTATTTCCATGCAAATCTCTGATTGGTCTGGGGTCTTGCCTCTGTTGCATTCACTGATAACGGGAAATTGCAGTGCTGTCGTCCTCTCTTGTGTCATGATGAGGCTCACGTAAAGCACGGTTAATGTATTATATTACTGAGGTGTCTCAAATATACGTCAATCAAGTGGCACCTGCTAACGGGGTGGTGGATGATAGGTTTACATCTAAAAACGTATTTTTCAAACATTATTATTTAAATTGTATTTTTCTTTCTTTTGTTATTTTTTTTTTTAACGGTCCGCAATCTACCCGCACCATACTCGCGATCGACCGGTCGATAGCGATCGACTGGTTGGCGACCACTGCCCTATGTGGTACCACTTTACAATAAGACTACCCTTATAAAGGATTCATAAAGGGTTTATAATTAGGTTGTTAATTAGGTTGTCAACGCTTTATTATTCATTAAGAACCATTTATAAACCAGCTCTAACATAGTTTTCAACACAGGCTCACTATTTGGCAAGATGACTAAGCCTTATATTGGCTACCTAGCTTACTTTGTCTTCTTCATCAGCCAGCATCCTTGGTATCTGTTGTTCACTGACTTGATTCCCCCCCCCCTTCCATCTGGATGTTTCTTGGCATCTCTTATGACCATTTATTAATGAGTTATTAACATGTATAACTGCCAAAAGGGAGCCTTATTGTAAAGTGTAAAACACATTCCCATTTATTAATGAGTTACTACCATTTATAATAAGACTTAGCAGTACAGATAAATGTGGGATCACTATTTGGCAAGCAACCGGTCACAGGTGCCCCGTTTATCTAATGTCTTATAAAAGCTTATTAATGATGTATAAAGTGTTCACAACTTAATTAATAAATTAATTACAAACTACTCGTAAACCCTTTATAATAGTCTTATTGTAAAGTGTTACCAAATAGGTACAACAAGTTACTAAAAATGTAATCATCTCAATTTAAGATTTTACTTAGTAATGTCTGACAGCCAAACTCTGGCTGCCCTCGTCTGCCATGAACTTTAAAAAAGAAGACTTAAGCTCCTGAAAACAAGCTAAATTGTTGCCCAAGGGACGGTTTAACCACCAAATTACATTCCCAACACTTTAACCCTCAGAATGTCATATGTCAACATGAAAATGTTTTAACTTAACAAATTGTCTATAAAAAAAGATACAGGTTATTCTTGGACATCGTGCTTTGTATTATGAAACCAGCAGAAGAGTTGTTGGCCAATGTGACCACTAACTTTCCTAATCAAAGCTTCCCTTTCCTCTGCCCCCTCCTCATCCAATTCACAGAGATAATCTTATGCCCTTTCTTCCCCTGTGGCCCTCTGCATAGCTCATTTATGAAGTCTGGAAATATCTGCCAACTCGGCTTTCCCACCAACCTTTTCCTAAAATAGCCGTGGAGGCCAGCGTTGTGGGCCCTTAGCTTGTTGTGAAGGAACATAACCAGGTCATGTCTGTCTCCTTTAGAAGAAGAACAGGCAATTTAGAACCAAGCGGTGGTTGTCAACAACAAGACCGGTCAGGTACGCGGACAATGTTTGCCGATTGAAAGATGCCCTTTAAAGGTGTTTCTGACATTCAAATGAAGAAGAGGCAAAGACAGAAGGAAAATGGCAAGGAAGACAAACGAGGACTTAAAAAAAAGCCCTGAAATTATAGAAACTGGGATAGAGAGTAATAAAAAAAGTAATTTATAGAGAGCAGTGAAGTAGAATGTTCCTCTTTGCTACAGGCTGCAGATACCACGAACACAGTGATAATCCAAACTGTACAATGCTTTTTTCTTTTTGATTTATAGTGGAATATTATCAGTAAAGTCACAGAAAATGGAATGGTTGTTAGACATTCATCCTTCTCAGAGTAGCTTCTGCAGCTCATTCAGCCCATCTATGGAACTCAAACTGCTCAATATTCCAGAGCAATTTGAACATCATAATTAAAATTTGCTGCATAGTAATCTGCCTAGAGAGGAAAGTAAATCACACTCAGCTTCCATACAGTAATTCACGAGCCTGTATGGTTCCTTTATTCATGCCAGTCTGTCACTAAACATGAGCATGGCTACACAGCATGGAACTAGAAGTCCAGGGAGTGACAGAATGTTCGGTTCCACATCAACAATTGCCATCTCCAGTCAGTATCACCAGAAAGTGTTCACATTGGGTGTCTCTGCATGCATGGAATCACATTGCACAATCCAGAAAAGGTCCCTTTTTCAAGTTACGTTGTTTACAGGAAATGTTGTTAACCTGTGCGTAAGCTTGTGTGTAACCTTGTTACAGCAGATGACACGCCCGTTGTCATTCCCTCACAATTCATCAATTAACTAGTCTAAGCCATGCATTTAGACAGGGAAGTGCTTTGAGCTAAATGCTCAACTCAGCATAGAAATAGATCCTTTTTGACAATGCTTTTTAAATTCTCTATTAATCAGATGATCCTTAGAAAGGATTCTAAGTTGACGGTGGTTATACACACATTTATTCAAAGAGTTCACAATCATACCAAGAGGTATGTTTAAAAAATAAAATATTGGTGCAAATAGAAGAAAATCACAGGCGCTATTGACATGGAATGGAACAAGACGAAAAAAGGACAAACTGAGACGAGGGCAATATATAGAAGGGTTAACAGAGGGCAACAATCAAGGGTGGAGCTGACAATCACACTGGCGGGAAAATACACAATGGCAGGAAGTCAAGGGCTCTGAAACAAGATGGAAGGGTAAGTATAAAATCCAAAAGGAAGTGCAAGGAAAGACAGTGCATGACGAGAATAGATATAAGTGACTGTAATTTAACACGTGAACAAAGAGAAATTACTAGACATAAATATCTAAATCTAAACAAGGACTTTAAACCAAACATGAAACATACATCAACCTGATAAATAACAAAGTAAACATGGCATGAGTGTTCAAAACATGTTAATCAGGGTTACACAATAATAAAGTAAATGTTGTCTGCCATTTATTGAAGATGGCTCTATGTGGATCTTCTTTCTTACCTTGGGTCAGGAATGTGTGAGGGTCATAACAAATGGGTCAGGTCAAGGCCGGATTAACCATATGGGCAACCTGGGCAAGTGCCCAGGGGCCCTTGAGCAAAGAGGGCCCTCACTGATAAAATAAATAAAAAATAAAAATAAACTTTTTTTTTTCCGGGCACAACCTCACTCATCATACATTGTTTTAAATGACACTGACACTTCACCATATAATAACACAGCTTTTCCATAGGGTCAAATTACTGTAGGTCTCTGTACTGTAGGTCTCCCTATGTATGCGCTCAACTTTATTACTACGCGGCGGCAGGGTATAGCCGAATCACAGCCTCTTCCTTGAGCAACCACACAATTGCACTACATATTTTACTTTTGTAACTCTCGATGTTTGTGACTAATAGAACTCCTTGTGTACTTGTACAGCCAGCCAGTCATATGTTGGCATTAAGTGGGGTGCTGTTCTGAGGTTTTGATTGATATTACCTAGGTCTTCTTGAGCCATACACTGTCTTGAGATCTTATCCATTGTATCTTTGTGTCTTGTGATTTTTGACTGAAACGGCAAAAGGTTAGACCTACTTTGGTTGGACTATTACCTCATTCACACCAACGCAACTCCGGTTCAAGCTCCGTGCTAGAGCTTTTCAGGTTCAGAACTGGTTCTTCGGTTTAGCTCCGGCTCTTTTCACACCGCCCAGAGTCCGACTGGTGCTGCGTCATCGTTTGTGTCATGACGTAACCGTTTGCGTGCCTGCTTCATAAAGCCAAACCGCGCGGAAACCCCTCACAGCTCACACCGACAACAACAACAATGGCCGATTGTGCTCCAGCTTCATCCGTACCTCTTCGGAAGACCAGATTCCCAGTAGCTGGTCTCTTCAGTGGACCACTGTTGCTTGTTAAGTTTCTCCATCGTTGTGTACAAACTGGATAAAACATGGGCTTTTTGTTGTTGTTCAGGAGTTGATCCCGCCTCTGCCCCGCCTCGACGTAAGCGTGACGTATGCGGTGCTTTTGCTCTAGCCGGACAATTTGTTTTGTGCTTGAAACAAACCGGATTCCGGAGCTAAGAGGTATATGTGGCTGCGTCCCTGCTTTTGACAAATAGGTGTGCGATTTGACATGCCAGATTGACTGAAAATTCTAAATATTGGTCATGTTGGTAGGATTGGGTAGGCATGGTGTTACTTGTTGGTACGTGGGTTGGGGGGGGGGGGGGCATGAGTGCTCAGTGCCCAGGGGCCCCTGGAGGTACTAATCCGGCCTTGGGTCAGTTATAAAATGATTCCACTTGTAGCTTAAAATGGTTCCTTTAGATTCTGCTGGCCTGTCCTTAATGTTCAAAATAACATTTCTAAATGAAGGTACTTACAGAAACTAAAGGATTAATATCATTATTAATGGAGGTTTTAAATGCAACTGGAATCCAATAGGCCTGTCATGTAGAGCAGATAAGCCCTTGTATGTCCTCTGCTGAAAGTGTGTACAACTCATCTAAACAGACCTACTCTCAGAGGATCTTCCCTATGTCAATAAAGATAAGAAGAAATGAGAAACATTTATTCGCACAATGTTTACACAAGTACTTAATTATGAACTCTGCTCAGCAAAATAAATGGCAGGATTTGAGATTATTTTCACACAGCAATTTAAACACTTCCAATATTTGTCTACATTTTATGAAATGAGACTTAAACAAAGATTAAAGCTGCACAACTGCTTACAATGAACAACCTCACACATTCAGAATATAAATATATATATATATTTATTTGTAAAACAAGGTTATGTTTCTCGGTTTTGCGTTGTAATGCAGACACGAAATGCAAGGATCTGAAATGTTGAATTTATGAGATTATTTTAGTGTATTGTGATTTTGTTTGACCATGCCTGCTCCTTCAATTTTTACGCTTTTTTGTATATATACTGTACGTTCATACCTGCCTTCCCTCTTTTCTTCCACATTTGAGTCTTGAGTTCAATACCACTGTGACAAATGTTTCTTCCAGAGCTTTCCATCACAATGTATGGTTTTCATTCTCGAATGGAGTAATTGGCTCAGTTGTAACCGAAAAATATATTCACAAGTGAAACCTGAACCTTCCAGTTCAAACAGGCTAATACTACATACCAAACACATATTGAAATATAATTGTAAACCTTGCTAACTCTAGGGTGGTCAATTCCATAAAGCTAAAGCCAGTTTAGCATAGACCAGTGATGGGTTAGCATTCAGGAAAACCCTATCATAACTAAAAAGGGCCAATGCTGTTCATTCGTGACCACACCTTATTTTGTACTTTCCATTCAGTGCTACATTATAGCATGGGAGTTTTCCTGGATGATACAGTACTTTAGACCACATGTGCACGGATTGCTATACTAATTAAACACACTCGTCAACAGATGTCAGTAAACACAATAGCTGAAGTACACATTCCAGTACCAGCAAGATGTCGTACAGTCGACTGCACCGTAATGATACAAAAGAAAGTTCTCAAGGAACACATAGCATCTTATGCAGTGCCCCTGCAAACCTACATATTCATGCTGAGCATTTGAGTTAACCTCGCTGTGTGGAACCATCCTCCAGCACTCTGAGGGCACAGTCAGTGGGTTTTGGATTAGGTAAAAAATATCCCCTCTGAGGCAAACACAGGACACCATGAGGCAACAGCCTTAAGCAAATATGGACACTTTACATACTAGTTAACACACAAATTAGGTGGTATTAACACATTACATTAGCTTTAGTTACTGTCACAAAGCAGTTTTAGTGTGTGCCTATTGTATACTTTTTAGACTATTTTTTCAAATCAGTACTCTTACTAAAGTAAGTTTTATCACAAGCATTGTCTTTATTTCCAGTTCAATCCAAAACAGAGTAAAAACAAATGTCACATGAAAAAATCTTGAAAAACTAGATTACACATTCTAAATCTGTGGCCAATTTTCACTGGGAACAGCGGTGGCATCCTGGCCAATCAAACACATTCAAAATGTTTGTGACCAGGGGCACTGGGTGATACTGCTTTTACTTTTGAAGTTTTTCCATCAGTAAGGTGATTGAGACCATTCTGCTGTTTTGGTCAATAATCCCATATAGCTCAAAATTGTTTTTCTTTAAGGCATTGTGGGTTAGAGAGGCTGATGGACCTGTTATAGTGGGAAGGGACTACTGATAGACTGGTTATAGTGGAACATTTAAAGTTAATTTGTCACAAGTTAGACACATCTATTATTGTTTGTTTGGTTTGGCTCATCTAAACTCTCCTGTCATTTCAGATCTCGCCTTCCTCCAGGCCCTTGTAATCAGCTCACTTCCCTCACCTGGTCTTCCCAGCCCTTCCCCTCACCTGTTACTCATTCCCTCATCACTCCACAGTATTTATACCACCTCACTATCACTTGTCCTTTGCCAGATTGTCTTGTCGTTTCCGCCAAGCTCTCCAGTGAGTGTTATTCTCTAGCCTAGATTTTTGTCCTGCCCGGTTTTTGACCCCTGCCTGCCTGTATACAGATCTCGAGTTTCTGCCTGTTCCCTGTCTGGTTTTGGTTGCTTGTCTGACGGATTTCCTGGTTTTGACCCTGCCTGTCCCTGACCTGAATAAACTGAACATTGCTTTACATTGGTTGTATCTGAGTCGTGCTATTGGGTTCTGATCTGTACCTGTGATCGTGACAGTACAATCTGGCCAACATGAACCCAGCCGACTCAGCGACAGAACCGCCGACGCAAGATGTCATGTTACAACGCCACGAGCAGCAGCTTACCTTCATGGCTGAAGCTATGCAGGAGATGGCCGCTCGTCACGAACGGACCTTTGTGAATCTCCGTGATCATCTTCAGAACCTTCCTCCTACGGTCCAAAGTCCGGATCTAACTCCAGCTTCCGCTGTTCGAATCCAGAATCCTGCGGCATCGGATGCACGCCTGCCTCCTCCGGTATGCTACTCTGGAGCAGAGTCCTGCACGGGTCTGATTTTCAAGACCCGCTCCCGCCCTGCACCCGCGACGTGCAATACCAAACCCGCCCCGCTACCCGCACATATTGCCAATTAGTTCCGCAACCCGACCCGACCCACCGGCACAAGATCCGCAACCCGACCCGAACCCGCATATATATAAGCAGTGAAAACGTGCAATTATTAACACACGCAGTTGCATATTTGGCTCAAAAAGCCTGGGATGTTGGTTATTTTCTGCATCTAGGATAACACCAAAAGCCTCCCAGATGTTGGATTTCGCTCTTGAGGAAGAGTTATTGAAAATGCTGTACTCTCCGCTAGAGAGCTTCACCTCAGCCATTCAGAATGTGGCGCGCTCAGCAGCAGATAGATGCGCTGCAGAGGTTATGATTATGCTCGGTCCCGCGGGGGAGAGGTCTGAGGATTTAAACATTAAACTCAATGATTATTATTTAAATATATTTATTATGCAACACCCGCAACCCGACCCGCATCATCTTTGTTTTACCCAGAACCGAACCCGAAAAAAAGCGTTTGAAAAAATACCACCCGCAAATCGCCCGCGGATACCCGACCCGATGCAGGACTCTGCTCTGGAGCCCCAGGTTCGTGCAGACCATTCCTGGTCCAATGTTCCCTCGTTTTCGAGCCTCAGCCTTCCGCCTTCCCAACAGAAAGATCCCGGGTTGCGTATATTGTCTCTCTTCTCACGGGCAAAGCTAAAGACTGGGGTACCGCCGAATGGGAGAGACAATCCTTTGCCTGCTCGTCTGTAAGCTTATTCTCCGACGAACTGCGTAAAGTCTTTGATCACGCAACACTAAGAAGAGAGGTCGCTCGGTGACCGTTTAACCTGGCGCAAGGAGGGAGATCTGTGTCCGATTACTCCATCAAGTTTCGTACCATAGCCGCAGAGAGTAACTGGAATGCTTCTTCACTTCTTGATGCCTTCTACAACGGTCTTTCGGATCGCCTTAAAGACTAACTGGCAGCTCGGGACCTTCCTGCTGATTTAGATGAGCTGGTGGCTCTCTCCATTCACATTGACTGCCGTCTGCGGGAGCGGAGGAGAGAGAGGGTTTTCTCCATCGCCCCTCAGGCTCCGCCTCTCCCGTCAGCGAATGCTACTGAACAGGTGAGAGAAGGATTTTCTAACTCTTCTGCACCAATGCAGCTGGGGCAGACCCGGCTCTCCGAGGCAGAACGACAGCGCCGCCTGCGGGACAACTGCTGTCTTTACTGCGGCCATGAGGGTAATTTTGACTCCTCTTGTCCTGTAAAAGGCAGGGCTCACCAGTCATCCAGAGGGCGCTGGTGAGCCGAATTATGAATTTAGAAATGCCCTCTCGACCCCTAATCCATGCTCGGCTGAACTGCTCGGGGAAAATGCACACTGTGGCAGTTCTTATTGACTCTGGTGCTGATGCCAGTCTTTTGGACATAACACTGGCCTTTCAGATGGGACTTGGTCGGGAGGTTTTGGAGAAGCCCATCAATGCTACAGCTCTAGATGGTCGTCTTCTCTGCAGAGTGACTCCATTTCAAATAAGCATGTCAGGTAATCGCAGCTAAAAACTCTCTTTTCACCTTATCCATGCATCACATCAGCCTGTCATTTTGGGATTTCCTTGGTTAAGGAGGCATAATCCTCATATAGATTGGGCTTCAGGGACTATTAGAGAGTGGAGTGCTCATTGTCATCCTGTCTGCTTAAGATCTAGTTCCTCAATCGATTCCAGTCAGCCGATTACCTCTGAGTGTCAAGACATTTCCGGTGTTCCTAAGGATTACAGTTACCTTAAAGAGGCCTTTAACAAGGTTCGGGCCACCTCACTCTCGCCTCATCGTGCTAATGACTGTCCTATTGACCTGTTACCTGGTACTTCTCCTCCTAGAGGACTTTTTTCTTTATCGGCTCCTGAAACTAAGTCAATGGAGAAGTATATCAATGACTCTTTGGATGCAGGGCTTAGCCGGCCTTCATCATCTCCTGCTGGTGCAGGTTTTTTCATCGTGGGTAAGAAGGATAAGACTCTGCGCCCATGCATTGACTACAGAGGACTCAATAACATCACTGTCAAGAACAGGTACCCCCTTCCACTTGTTTCCTCTGCATTTGAACTGTTACAAGGCGCTACTATTTTTACCAAGCTGGACCTACGTAACGCGTACCATTTGGTGAGAATCAGGGAGGGGGACGAGTGGAAGACAGGATTTCATACTCCTTGTGGACATTATGAGTATTTAGTCATGCCTTTTGGACTCACCAATGCACCTGCAGTCTTCCAGGGGTTGGTGAATGATGTTCTGCGGGATTTACTCAATATCTGTGTTTTTGTGTATCTGGATGACATTTTGATTTTTTCCAAGTCAAAACAGGAGCATGTGGTCCATGTTCGCCTAGTCCTCCAGAGGCTCTTGGAGAACCACCTCTTTGTCAAGGCAGAGAAGTGTGTGTTCCACACCACAGTCCCTTTCCTGAGATTTGTGGACCCTGACAAGACCAAGGCGGTGACTGACTGGCCACGCCCTTCAACACGCAAGGAGCTCCAACATTTTCTGGGTTTTGCCAACTTCTACCAGAGGTCCATTCGAAACTACAGTATGGTGGCAGTCCCTCTCACAGCTCTCACCTCTCAGAACATTCCCTTCCGGTGGTTCTCTGTGGCAGAAGGGGCTTTGGTGAGTTAAAGTCACGCTTCACCTCTGCTCCTATTTTGATTTTTCCAGATCCTACTCTGCAGTTTACTGTAGAGGTAGATGCGTCGGACACTGGAGTTGGGGCAGTGCTTTCTCAACGGTCGGCCGAGGATCAGAAGATGCACCCGTGTGCCTTCTTCTCTTGGAAGCTGTCCCCAGCAGAAAGAAATTATGACATTGGATATCGAGAACTGTTGGCAGTGGAACTTGCCCTGGAAGAATGGAGACACTGGTTGGAGGGAGCAGAGCAGCCTTTTGTGGTCTGGACTGACCACAATAATGTGGAGTACATCTGTTCAGCTAAGCGGCTGAACTCTCGTCAAGCCAGGTGGGCTCTTTTTTTCACGTGCTTTGATTTCTCTCTTTCATACAGACCTGGTTCTAAGAACATCAAACCTGACACTCTGTCTCGCCAGTTCCACCCAGAGAGCTCTCCATCTCATCCTGTGAATATCATCGCTTCTACATGTGTCATTGGTCTGGTGACCTGGGAAGTGGAGGATAAGGTCAAGCGCCCTCATGCTGAACACCCAGCCCCAAGTGCCTGTCCTGTTAACCGTCTGTTTGTTCCTGCCACTCTCCATACCCAGGTTCTCCAGTGGGCTCATAACTCTCGCCTGGCTTGTCACTCAGGAGTGAGACTGTTCCTAGCCCTGATTCGACAGCGATTTTGGTGGTCTTCCATGGAGAAGGATACCAAGGAATTCATTGCTGCTTGCCTAGTCTGCTCCCAAAATAAGACCTCACGCCAAGCTCCCTCCGGTCTTCTTCATCCCTTGCCTATCCCTCATCGTCCCTGGTCCCACATCTCCTGTGATTTTGTCACTGGACTACCACCCTCAGACGGTAACACAGTCATACTCACAGTCATAGACCCGTTTTCCAAGTTGGCCCTGCTTATTCTATTAACCAAATTACCTACTGCCAAGGAAACTTCTGAAATCATGCTACAACATGTGTTCAGGCTGCATGGTCTCCCCATTGACGTTGTGTCTGATCGGGGACCACAATTTACTTCTCGTTTTTGGTCCGAGTTTTGCAGGCTGCTGGGAGCCAGTGTCAGTCTCTCGTCCGGATTCCATCCTCAGTCCAATGGTCAAGCAGAGCGAATGAACCAGGAGATGATGACTGCCTTACACTGTCTAGCCTCCTCCACTCCCTCCTCCTGGTTGAGGCAGCTTCTATGGGTTGAGTATGCCCACAACACCCTTCCTAGTTCTGCTACTGGTCTTTCTCCCTTCCAATGCTCCCGCAGATACCAGCCACCCCTTTTCCCTGCACAGGAATGTGAGGCCAGCGTCCCATCTGCACAGGCGTTTGTAAGCCGATGTCGACGCATGTGGTTAAAGGCCCGCTCCGCGCTACTGCGCTCTTCCGACCGTTATCAACGGTCCACCAATCGCCGTCGCAAGCCAGCTCCACAGTACTCCCCAGAGCAATGTGTCAGGCTCTCCACACGGGATCTCCCTCTCAGAGTTGAGTCAAAGAAGTTGTCTCCCCGTTATGTAGGCCCATTTCCCATATCTAGGGTCATCCATCCTGCGTCTGCCCCCTTCTATGAGGATTCATCCTACCTTCCATGTGTCCAAGATCAAACCAGTTAATGTGAGCCCTCTTCAGCCCCCCTCTAGACTCCCACAACCACCCCGGACTATCGACGGGGAGACTGTTTACACTGTCCGTCGCCTCATCAAGTCCCGGCGACGTGCTAGAGGGTTGCAGTACCTGGTACACTGGGAGGGTTATGGTCCTGAAGAGTGTTCATGGGTGCCCGCTCGCAGTATCTTTGACCCATCTCTCATTACTGACTTTCAACAGGCTCATCCCGATCAACCACGTGGGACGTCAGGAGCCGTCCATAGAAGGGGGGGGGGTTCTGTCACAAGTTAGACACATCTATTATTGTTTGTTTGGTTTGGCTCATCTAAACTCTCCTATCATTTCAGATCTCGCCTTCCTCCATGTCCTTGTAATCAGCTCACTTCCCTCACGTGGTCTTCCCAGCCCTTCCCCTCACATGTTACTCATTCCCTCATCACTCCTGCATGGTCTTATTTTTATCTTGGTTTTATGGAGATCATTGATAGACATGCGCCCCTGCGTACATTTAGAGTAAAGGGATGAGACAATCCTTGGTTTTCTGCTGAACTGTCTAGTCTCTTTCATGAGAGAAACAAGGCCTGGGCAAAGGCTAGGAAATCAGGCTCAGAGGTAGAATGGCTGCGTTTTAGGCAGCTAAGAAATAGCTTCACTTCACATGTCAAAAGTGCTAAGTCAAAGTACTATTTGTCAGTTACCACAGAAAACCTAAATAATCCTAGGAAATTTTGGAAAGCCATAAAATCGATATCCACCGGTGAGATCCGTAATGAGCTACCTCCTTGCCTTACCACAGCATCTGGCACTATATCGGACAGGGCTACTATGTTAAATTGCTTTAATAAGCATTTTGTGTCCTGTGATTCTCTGTTCGATTCTGTTTCTAACTCTACTTCTGTGAACACCCCAATCCGTGACTCTGAACAATGTGGTCTGGAAAACCCTTTCAGTTTTACTCCTTTTACTGTTAATGTTGTTCATGAAGCCTTAACCAAGTTAGATCCAAAGAAACCGGCTGGCCCGGACAACGTAGAACCTTTCTTTTTAAAGATAGCTGCAGATTTTATTGCTCTTCCTCTCACTACTCTTTTTAACCTCTCCCTCAACACAAATGCAATTACAAAAGTATGGAAGTCAGCTTATGTCTTGCCTTTACTAAAAGGAGGGGAGGCAACTATTTGAAATAACTATAGGCCAATCTCTAAATTGTCAGTTCTGGGGAAGGTGCTCGAACGCCTAGTCAGTGAACAAGTAAAGGAGTTTTTATGTAAAAATGACATCCTGTCTAAACATCAGTTAGGCTTCAGAAAGCAACATAGGACCATCACTGCCACAATGAAAGTGGTGAATGACATTACGAGTATTTTAAATAATAAGCAGAGTTGTGCAGCTCTATTTATTGACCTTTCCGAAGCGTTTGATACCGTCGATCATCGCATCTTAAAGCAGAGGCTACTCAGTATTGGCATATCCAGCCTTGCATTGGGGTGGTTTGTGAACTACCTCTCTGAAAGGTCCCAATGTGTTCACTTTGATGGGCTGTCTTCTGAGTGGTTAAACATTGCTAATGGTGTTGCTCAAGGTTCTGTTTTAGGTCAATTTTTATTCTCCATATACAGTGGGGCAAAAAAGTATTTAGTCAGCCACCAATTGTGCAAGTTCTTCCACTTAAAAAGATGAGAGAGGCCTGTAATTTTCATCCTAGGTATACCTCAACTATGAGAGAAAAAACGAGATAAAAAATCCAGAAAATCATGTTGTCTGGTTTTTAAAGAATTTATTTGCAAATTATGGTGGAAAATAAGTATTTGGTCACCTACAAACAAACACGATTTCTGGCTCTCACAGACTTGTAACTTCTTATTTAAGAGCCTCCTCTGTCCTCCACTTGTTAACTGTATTAATGGCACCTGTTTGAACTCGTTATCAGTGTAAAAGACACCTGTCCACAACCTCAAACCGTCACACTCCAAACTCCACTATGGCCAAGACCAAAGAGCTGTCAAAGGACACCAGAAACAAAATTGTAGACCTGCACCAGGCTGGGAAGACTGAATCTGCAATAGGTACACAGCTTGGTGTGAAGAAATCAACTGTGGGAGCAATTATTAGAAAATGGAAGACATACAAGACCACTGATAATCTCCCTCAATCTGGGGCTCCACGCAAGGTCTCACCCTGTGGGGTCAAAATGATCACAAGAACGGTGAGAAAAAATCCCAGAACCACACGGGGGGACCTAGTCAATGACCTGCAGAGAGCTGGGACCAAAGTAACAAAGGCTACCATCAGTAACACACTACGCCGCCAGGGACTCAAATCCTGCAGTGCCAGACGTGTCCCCCTGCTTAAGCCAGTACATGTCCAGGCCCGTCTGAAGTTTGCTAGAGAGCATTTAGATGATCCAGAAGAGGATTGGGAGAATGTCATATGGTCAGATGAAACCAAAATATAACTTTCTGTTAAAAACTCAACTAGACGTGTTTGGAGGAGAAAGAATGCTGAGTTGCATACAAAGAACACCATACCTACTGTGAAACATGGGGGTGGAAACATCATGCTTTGGGGCTGTTTTTCTGCAAAGGGACCAGGACGACTGATCCGTGTAAAGGAAAGAATGAATGGGGCCATGTATCGTGAGATTTTGAGTGACAACTCCTTCCATCAGCAAGGGCATTGAAGATGAAACGTGGCTGGATCTTTCAGCATGACAATGATCCCAAACACACCGCCCGGGCAACGAAGGAGTGGCTTCGTAAGAAGCATTTTAAGGTCCTGGAGTTAGTGATGCAAACACAGGTATGGTGAAAAAAGAGAGAACTATTCAAAGCAGAAAAAAAACAGCGTAATATACCATCTGACAAAGGCCTGTGCTATAATCCTTCAATTAAGACAGACAGAGATGTTAAGTTATAAATCAAGGGTTTTTATTATTATTTACAGCAGGGGTGGGGAACCTTTTTCCTTTAAATTTGTACAACATCCTCCGAGGGCCGTACAAATTATTGAACTAAATCTCTGCTTAAAGAGGTTTAAAATCACAGCCCATTCATTTGGCCTTTCTTTCATGCTGTGCAAAGAAAAAGCAACCTCTTAATCCAGATATCTTACCATGACTCATGTTTGACGCATGCATGCATTCACGTGCACGGTTGTGGCATGACCGCCAAAACAGAAAGATATGGACACAAGATGTGTGCAAATGTATTTAGTATCCTATCCATGTGAACATGATTTAAGTGGGGGGGACCTAACCTCCTCTAGGGGGGTCCGGGGGCATGCTCCCCCGGGAAGATTTTTTTTTAAATATTGAAGTTAAAAGCATCAATCTGGTGCACTTTGAGATCAACATGAGGAGATCTATGGATACATCTCTCAACACCCATATGAAACAGAACTGTAAGCAGATTTTTCTTTTTGGATATTTTACAAATCACTCCCCTTTCAAACTCTATTCTTGTTATTTTTAACAACTTTTGTTATACTGTCATATAGTATTTTATACCTGTTAATAATTTTGTCTTTAATGTCTCATTAATAACTATAATGATCATATCAAGGTGTTCCTTAACCTCACTGAGCTGAGGTTATTTGAGCCTCTCAGGAGAGAGCTCTCTTCCACCTGCTTGTAGAAAAGCTCTTTACATTTGTTAGCATAGCTAGCTAACCAGATGCTAATAACAACAGATCGCCACTGTGTTTACAACAAAAGACACAGCCTCGCAAACACTGCGGCATGTGTACGGCTCCTTATGGGTACTGTACTGCAATATTTGAAGAGCTGGAACGGCGCTCCGATGCTCTCCGTTACTCCTTTCAGACGAGACATAACCACGTGAAGACACGTTAGGCTCATGTTGTGTTCAATGAACCTGTCCTTGGCCAGGAAAAACAGGCACTCGCTTGTTAAATTATTTTGCGATCTAGATTTCTTCTTCTTTTTTGAAGTGAGAAGTTGTCCGTCAGTCGGACGGACGGACTGACCGACGGACCCCCCCCAAAACGAAAACTCTTCGGTTTTCCACGAATTACACAAGTCACCCAAAGCAGCGTTAAAAAAGCGGGAGGCGCCGAAAAGCGACTAATTTGCATCACTGTGGAGTGGCCTAGCCAGTCTCCAGATCTCAACCCCATAGAAAATCTTTGGAGGGAGTTGAAAGTCCGTGTTGCCCAGCGACAGCCCCAAAACATCACTGCTCTAGAGGAGATCTGCATGGAGGAATGGGCCAAAATACCAGCAACAGTGTGTGAAAACCTTGTGAAGACTTACAGAAAACGTTTGACCTCTGTCATTGCCAACAAAGGGTATATAACAAAGTATTGAGATGAACTTTTGTTATTGACCAAATACTTATTTTCCACCATCATTTGCAAATAAATTCTTTAAAAATCAGACAAAATGATTTTCTAGATTTTCTTTTCTCATTTTGTCTCTCATAGTTGAAGTATAACTAGGATGAAAATTACAGGCCTCTTTCATCTTTTTAAGTGGGAGAACTTGCAAAATTGGTGGCTGACTAAATACTTTTTTGCCCCACTGTATATCAACAGTTTAGGTGAAAATGTGAATGAAGCTACCTTACATTTTTATGCGGACGATACCGTTATGTACTGTGCAGGTCCCTTCATTAAGGAGGCTGGAGTTCAATTACAGGCTGTTTTTAACATTATTCAGACTCAGCTCGCTGAGCTTAAGCTTCTTTTAAATGTTGATAAAACAAAGGTAATGCTATTTTCAAATGCTAAAAAGACATCAGAGCCAGTTTTAGATATTGTTACTATGCAAGGACAAGTACTAGAAGTGGTTACCTGTTATAAATACCTAGGTATCTGGCTTGATGATTGTCTTACTTGTAAACTTCAGGTCAATAACCTGCTTAAAAAGCTGAGGGTTAGACTAGGTTTCTTTTTCAGATACAAGTCCTGTTTCTCGCTTGAGGCCAGGAAAAGGCTCTGTGACCTTTTTACCTGTGCTGGACTATGGTGATTTGTTGTATATGAATGCACCTGCCTATTGCCTCAACAAGTTAGATGTCGCCTATCACAGCGCTCTGAGATTTGTCCCAAATTGTAAAGCACTTACTCATCACTGTACCCTGTATGCCAAGGCAGGTTTGCCATCACTTACTGTACGGAGGCCCAGTCATTGGTACACGTTTATTTATAAAGCTTTGTTGGGTAAACTCCCGTATTATATCTGCTCTCTGATAACACAAAGAGTTGCAAGCAGCTATTGTCTGAGATCGCATGATGTAGTATTGTTAGATGTGCCAAGAGCAAGGACTGTAGTAGTAAGATTCATCCCGCTTTCGTCTCATTAGTATGCATACAAAAGTGACAGGTCACACCTCCCCCCATTATGCAAATGAGCTAAGTCCCGCCTCCCCTTTGATCGAGGTGTGAGATCTCAAGTAGGTGTGATATCCCAAGTAGGTGTGAGATCCGTCGATAGGAGGGGGTTGATGTGTATTCACAGGTGTATCATAAAAAATGTTTCAATCACATTAGTATGCATAAAAAGTGACAGGTGGGCCCGCCCCCAAGTCTATTAAAACAAAATGCCGCTTCCATCACATTAGTATGCATAAAAGTGACAGAAGGGCCCGCCCCAATTATGTGATGTCAGAAGACCGAGGGGGTGGAGTGAGATAAAAAAAAAAGAACCCCGTGCAGATAAAAAGCCAGTCATTTCCAATCATCAAGTCATCTTTCCAAAAAGAAAAAATGGCCAACAGACGCCTCGATATGGGTTTAATCAGCGAGACGCCTGTGACAACTTACCGCCATCCGTCCGGAGCGCCAATTAAGAAACGGATGCAGTATCTGTGCCGGGTTCAAACACCTCCGGTCGAAGATCTTGAAGAGAAATGGCTTCTGGAAAATGAACATGTTTGGGGATACGTATTCAACTATATGGCGAATGAACTGCATTTCTACAATCTGAAGAATGGAGAAATGTATGGACCCCACAGTGTTAAAGCAACGTTGACCTCAACCGATTGGGCTGTGTTAACTCTGGTGTCTTCCAGAGATCTCCACGCAACCATTGTATCGGAAGAAGTAGTGCATCAAGAAAATACTGTGAAACCAGCGGTGTACAAGATATTTGCAACAAAAAGCAAAGAAACGCAAACAAAAAGCGAGATCAGAGAAGAGTTTTCACCGTTACCCCCCAGTGCAAGTATCTTGAACAGAGAGTGTCATATTGGACTCGCACTTGACTTTTTAAGAAACATATCCAGAAAGTAACCAATACCATTAAATTCAACTTGCAACATTTTAAACAAATTAGACCTTTTTCTTAACTGTCAATGCTGCAAAGTCATACCTCCACTGTATGATTCTATCCCACATTGAATACTGTTTTACAAACTGGTCGTTTGCTTGTGCCACACACCTGAAACCCATAGAACAGCTGTTCAAGAGAGCTATCCAGGTGTTTGACAGAAAGCCACAGTCATACCACCACTGTACCATCCTTGAATATGCTGCTCATGCTCTTTCTGCATATCATGTATTTATTTTTGCTGTATGTATATATATAAATGTCATGTCATATGTCATGTCATATGCTGTATGTGACGGGACTACAGATGGAAATTAGCTCAGAGCTAAAATCCGGCTCATTTACACTTGTAAGCATTATATTTGTTTTAAAGTGTTCATCAATGTGCACTACGGTAGCCCTAAGAAAATTAAACATTAAAAGATGTTATCAATGTCCCCATTCCCAGTTTGTTTTGGGAATAATTGCGATGTTTACTATGTTTTTGGTAGCTCTTACCAAAACAGAATTTTTGTAAAAGACTGCGACTCTAAAAGGCAAGTTTGTGATTTTAACACTGTTTCGAAGAAACAATACATTATACAATATTACGACTTTTTTGCCATATTTTTAACACAATCTTTTTTTTGTGGTTGTAGGGCTTCAAGATATTTTGCATGTCATGCATAAACACGGTGTCATCTTTTCCTTGAAACTGACGTGCTGCCCGTTTTACAAAACAAGTTATTTTTCTGCTTCTTCATCCTCTGAATTTTCCTCCCCCGTCCCTCTTCCTTCAGCCAGCACAACAAGAATCAAGGTGGATCTGTGAAATGAAACACCTCTTCCCAAAGCGTGACTTCCCTATTGAGAGCATGCGTCTAGGGCAGTAGGGTCTAAACCAATTGGCCAGATATACTAACATGCAGAACGTATGGTATGTTTGAAGACTAACCATTTATCCAGTTCAAGCTGTTTTTAAGATGTGACAATGCGCTCTGACTATCCCCCGTAAAATCGTGACAAACTATTACTTATTCTTAAATTTGACCTCTTGCTGCTTGGTTGAAAATGATAGATGAAAAAATAACTTTAAAAAAAAAGACTCAAACAGCGAGGGACATTATACTGGTGAAAAAACTCTCAACGACGATGTTCAGTAAACGATCAATCAAAATCGAAGGATCCAATGTATTTTTAAATGGAGCAGAAATAGAACTAGTCTCCCAGTGCAAGTATCTTGAACAGGGATTGTCATATTAGAACTCGCACTTGACTTTTTCAAGAAACATATCCAGAAAATATCCAATACCATTCAATTCAACTTGCAACATTTTAAACAAATTAGACCTTTTTCTTAACTGTCAATGCTGCAAAGTCATACCTCCACTGTATGATTCTATCCCACATTGAATACTGTTTTACAAACTGGTCGTTTGCTTGTGCCACTCACCTGAAACCCATAGAACAGCTGTTCAAGAGAGCTATCCAGGTGTTTGACAGAAAGCCACAGTCATACCACCACTGTACCATCCTTGAAAATCACAATTTCTTGAGTTTTTGACATTTTTATGTCTTTTAAAAGTATCTGTTTTAAAAAAAATAATATTTACATGGGCTGGCCCCCCTCCCCTTGGGGGAATTCATCCACAGAAAACACACTGGACGCAGCACTAGGTCAGAAACCAGAGGAGACTGTGAGGTCCACCACAGACGGACCACCTTTGACAAAATGTCCTCTCCATTAAAGGCAGCTCATTGTGGAATAGCCCCCCAACTGAGATACGGGATTGTCCCACTCTCAATAGTTTTAAAGGTCAACTTAAAGAATGGTTGAGCAACAAACAGACGTGTAATCACTGTTAAATAAATGCACTTTAACACAAGGGTATCTCCTCTTGCACTTTATGTATTGCTTTTATCTTATCTTGCACTTTATATATCATAGCTGCTACATTGTACTGCCATGTGGTCAATGCTTGTATGCTGCTCATGCTCTTTCTGCATATCATGTATTTTATTTTGCTGTATATATATATATAAATGTCATGTTCTTATATGCTGTATGGGACGGGACTACAGATGGAAATTAGCTCAAAGCTAAAATCCGGCTCATTTACACTTGTAAGCATTATTTTTGTTTTAAAGTGTTCATCAATGTGCACTACGGTAGCCCTGAAGAAAATTAAACATTAAAATATGTTATCGACGTCCCCATTCCCAGTTTGTTTTGGGAATAATTGCGATGTTTACTATGTTTTGGTAGCTCTTAACAAAACAGAATTTTTGTAAAAGCCTGCGACTCTAAAAGGCAAGTTTGTGATTTTAACACTGTTTCGATGAAACAATACATTATACAATATTACGACTTTTTGCCATATTTTTAACACAATATACTTGTACCTTTTTTTTTTGTGGTTGTAGGGCTTCAAGATATTTTGCATATTATGCATAAACACGGTGTCATCTTTTCCTAGAAACTGACGTGCTGCCCGTTTTACAAAACAAGTTATATTTCTGCTTCTTCATCCTCTGAATTTTCCTCCCCCGCCCCTCTTCCTTCAGCCAGCATAACAAGAATCAAGGTGGATCTGTGAAATGAAATACCTCTTCCCAAAGCGTGACTTCCCTATTGAGAGCATGCGTCTAGGGCAGTAGGGTCTAAACCAATTGGCCAGATATACTAACATGCAGAACGGATGGTATGTTTGAAGACTAACCATTTATCCAGTTCAAGCTGTCTTTAAGATGTGACATTGCGCTCTGACTATTTCCCGTAAAATGGTGACAAACTATTACTTATTCTTAAATTTGACCTCTTGCTGCTTGGTTGAAAATGATAGTTGAAAAATAACTTAAAAAAAAAAAAAAGACTCAAACAGCGAGGGACATTATACTGGTGAAAAAAACTCTCAATTCTACAGATGACTCCCCCTCCACTCAACGCAATAAGTCCCTCCCTCCACTCAGCAAAGCATCTAAAACTAAGGACCCCACTAAGACGACAGTTTGAAAACTAGCTATGGATCTGAGAAAAACCAAGTCTCCCCCCGTGAGTTGCAGCCAGGAACAAACTCCTGGACTACCATCATCACCACCATTCTGGACACCCTAATCTTGCAGTACTACTGCTGCTTATTTTGCTCCTTGGGCCAAGACGTCTCTGTTTATGGACACAGTGAAATCAGTGTTGGTTGATATTGTGGAGAGGGTGATACATCGGTACAGAGAAGAAATATGCAACGGATGCCGAGTCAGTCACCCCGGCCAGAGGCAACACGATTGTCTGAATGACATGCCCGATGTTTTCTTCAGAAACAATTACAACACGTTAATGAAAAGACTCTGGCTCACCGACTTCATTACTGAGATCGACCAGACTCTTATTGATAAAGAAATTTTCACGGATGATTGGAGGATCCAAGGCGCTTCGAAGGCTTTTCTGCACAATCTCAAAAATTGTAGACGCCTCAAGGAGAGACTTGAAAAGATACATGCCGAGTTGGATGGAGAAGAAGAAGACTAATAACCTGCGGTTGGTTGAAGCCAGGGATTTTTTCTTTTTCGATACATTGACTTTTTCTTTAAAGTAAAATAAAAATGGGGAACTACTATGCAAAACGCTCCGTATATATTGATCAGAATGTAGTCAATACCCTTTTAATAAGTGTGGTGATGAGGACGATTGAAAACAGAGTGAATAGTGATCCCTGTGTAAACAGAATGGCTGAAGTTTGTAAACTAGAAGACATTTTGGATATCGTTCGTTCTGGCAGTACTATTCCTGGTCATTGGGAAACGATTGTAAACGAAACATTTAAAGTGGTCCTGGAATCTTCATTTTCCGAAACATTCTGTAACATTACCGAAGAAATGAAACAAACATCAAAAGTGTATCATGTGCTCTCATTGTATGCTCTGTTTGTAGATGTAATGCATCTTTGTGTCAAAAACAGCATACACATGAATATTTTGACTGAAGTGAAAAAACTCCATCATGATATTTCCAGTAATCTGGGGAATTCTAAGCTGGAGACGGTCCTGGGGATGTTACAATCAGTATAACTATTGACTTTGTGTGTGAAAATGTTTAAATGTAAATAGGACATTTTTTTTTTACATTTTAAAGACTGTTGTCTTCATTATAGCAAGGGGAGCGTGTCTGATACATGTGTATTACAGTCCTTCACATGCACTGTTGTCTTCATTATAACAAGGGGAGGGTAACAGTGAAGATGTACGATACATGTGTATTGAAACGTGCGTATTATACCCCCACAGAAACACAGAAACATGGAAACACAGAAACACAGAAACACAGAAAACACTGAAACCACTGAAACACCTAAAAAACACAGAAACACTGAAACACAGACACACAGAAACACCGAAACACAGAGACACAGAACTACAGAAACACAGAACCACAGAGACACAGAAACACAGAAACACAAAAACATGGAAACACAGAAACACAGAAAACACAGAAACACAGAAACACAAAAACACAGAGAAACACAGAAACACAGAAACACAGAAACACTGAAACACCGACACACCGAGACACAGAACCACAGAAACACAGAAATACAAAAACACAGAAACACAGAAACACAAAAACACAGACACAAAGAAAACACAGAAACACAGAAACACAAAAACACAGAAACACCGACACACAGAAACACAGAAAACACAGAAACACAGAACCACAGAAACACAGAAAACACAGAAAACACAGAAACACAGAAATACAAAAACACTGAAACACCGACACACAGAAACACCGAAAACACTGAAAACACAAAAAACAGGCTTGCTAGTATGGTTTTTGAATAAACACATCATTATTTTAAAAAGTCAAATAGTATCAGCCTCCCATCGACTTTTTAAAATACTGATGTGTTTATTCAAAAACCATACTAGCACACAAGCCTGTTTTTTGTGTTTTAAGAGCGACCAAAACATAGTAAACATCGCAATTATTCCCAAAACAAACTGGGAATGGGGACGTCGATAACATATTTTAATGTTTAATTTTCTTCAGGGCTACCGTAGTGCACATTGATGAACACTTTAAAACAAAAATAATGCTTACAAGTGTAAATGAGCCGGATTTTAGCTTTGAGCTAATTTCCATCTGTAGTCCCGTCCCATACAGCATATAAGAACATGACATTTATATATATATATACAGCAAAATAAAATACATGATATGCAGAAAGAGCATGAGCAGCATACAAGCATTGACCACATGGCAGTACAATGTAGCAGCTATGATATATAAAGTGCAAGATAAGATAAAAGCAATACATAAAGTGCAAGAGGAGATACCCTTGTGTTAAAGTGCATTTATTTAACAGTGATTACACGTCTGTTTGTTGCTCAACCATTCTTTAAGTTGACCTTTAAAACTATTGAGAGTGGGACAATCCCGTATCTCAGTTGGGGGGCTATTCCACAATGAGCTGCCTTTAATGGAGAGGACATTTTGTCAAAGGTGGTCCGTCTGTGGTGGACCTCACAGTCTCCTCTGGTTTCTGACCTAGTGCTGCGTCCAGTGTGTTTTCTGTGGATGAATTCCCCCAAGGGGAGGGGGGCCAGCCCATGTAAATATTTTTTTTTTTAAAACACATACTTTTAAAAGACATAAAAATTTCAAAAACTCAAGAAATTGTGATTTTCAAGGATGGTACAGTGGTAGTATGACTGTGGCTTTCTGTCAAACACCTGGATAGCTCTCTTGAACAGCTGTTCTATGGGTTTCAGGTGAGTGGCACAAGCAAACGACCAGTTTGTAAAACAGTATTCAATGTGGGATAGAATCATACAGTGGAGGTATGACTTTGCAGCATTGACAGTTAAGAAAAAGCTCTAATTTGTTTAAAATGTTGCAAGTTGAATTTAATGGTATTGGATATTTTCTGGATATGTTTCTTAAAAAGTCAAGTGCGAGTTCCAATATGACAATCCCTGTTCAAGATACTTGCACTGGGAGACTAGTTCTATTTCTGCTCCATTTAAAAATACATTGGATCCTTCGATTTTGATTGATCGTTTACTGAACATCGTCGTTGAGAGTTTTTTCACCAGTATAATGTCCCTCGCTGTTTGAGTCTTTTTTTTTAAAGTAATTTTTTCATCTATCATTTTCAACCAAGCAGCAAGAGGTCAAATTTAAGAATAAGTAATAGTTTGTCACGATTTTACGGGGGATAGTCAGAGCGCATTGTCACATCTTAAAAACAGCTTGAACTGGACAAATGGTTAGTCTTCAAACATACCATACGTTCTGCATGTTAGTATATCTGGCCAATTGGTTTAGACCCTACTGCCCTAGACGCATGCTCTCAATAGGGAAGTCACGCTTTGGGAAGAGGTGTTTCATTTCACAGATCCACCTTGATTCTTGTTGTGCTGGCTGAAGGAAGAGGGACGGGGGAGGAAAATTCAGAGGATGAAGAAGCAGAAAAATAACTTGTTTTGTAAAACGGGCAGCACGTCAGTTTCAAGGAAAAGATGACACCGTGTTTATGCATGACATGCAAAATATCTTGAAGCCCTACAACCACAAAAAAAAGATTGTGTTAAAAATATGGCAAAAAAGTCGTAATATTGTATAATGTATTGTTTCTTCGAAACAGTGTTAAAATCACAAACTTGCCTTTTAGAGTCGCAGTCTTTTACAAAAATTCTGTTTTGGTAAGAGCTACCAAAAACATAGTAAACATCGCAATTATTCCCAAAACAAACTGGGAATGGGGACATCGATAACATATTTAATGTTTAATTTTCTTAGGGCTACCGTAGTGCACATTGATGAACACTTTAAAACAAATATAATGCTTACAAGTGTAAATGAGCCGGATTTTAGCTCTGAGCTAATTTCCATCTGTAGTCCCGTCACATACAGCGTATAAGAACATGACATTTATATATATATACATACAGCAAAAATAAATACATGATATGCAGAAAGAGCATGAGCAGCATATTCAAGGATGGTACAGTGGTGGTATGACTGTGGCTTTCTGTCAAACACCTGGATAGCTCTCTTGAACAGCTGTTCTATGGGTTTCAGGTGTGTGGCACAAGCAAACGACCAGTTTGTAAAACAGTATTCAATGTGGGATAGAATCATACAGTGGAGGTATGACTTTGCAGCATTGACAGTTAAGAAAAAGGTATAATTTGTTTAAAATGTTGCAAGTTGAATTGAATGGTATTGGTTACTTTCTGGATATGTTTCTTAAAAAGTCAAGTGCGAGTCCAATATGACACTCTCTGTTCAAGATACTTGCACTGGGAGACTAGTTCTATTTCTGCTCCATTTAAAAATACATTGGATCCTTCGATCCTTAAAACTAGAATACTGATGGCTGGCTTACGCTACAAACTTCATCACCTTTTAACAAGAGAGTAAGTATATAAAACGTTATTTTGTATATTTTACACATCAGCAGAAACAGAGAGAGATGGCAGGACACTGTGTTTTAGAGAGAACCCCTTCCCCCTGCGTCAGCAAACGGCTTGCGCGGTAATACCATCGCCCAGATGGTCCGCTTTTAGTTTCCCAGACGGTGCTTGTCAGGACTCTTTTCACTTCTGGCGGCGGGGGGATATTTCCTTCTTCTTCCTCCACATTGAGGGGTTATGGTGAAAACTCTTCTCTGATCTCGCTTTTTGTTTGCGTTTCTTTGCTTTTTGTTGCAAATATCTTGTACACCGCTGGTTTCACAGTATTTTCTTGATGCACTACTTCTTCCGATACAATGGTTGCGTGGAGATCTCTGGAAGACACCAGAGTTAACACAGCCCAATCTGTTGAGGTCAACGTCGCTTTAACACTGTGGGGTCCATACATTTCTCCATTCTTCAGATTGTAGAAATGCAGTTCATTCGCCATATAGTTGAATACGTATCCCCAAACATGTTCATTTTCCAGAAGCCATTTCTCTTCAAGATCTTCGACCGGAGGTGTTTGAACCCGGCACAGATACTGCATCCGTTTCTTGATTGGCGCTCCGGACGGATGGCGGTAAGTTGTCACAGGCGTCTCGCTGATTAAACCCATATCGAGGCGTCTCTTGGCCATTTTTTCTTTTTGGAAAGATGACTTGATGATTGGAAATGACTGGCTTTTTATCTGCACGGGGTTCTTTTTTTTTTTATCTCACTCCACCCCCTCGGTCTTCTGACATCACATAATTGGGGCGGGCCCTTCTGTCACTTTTATGCATACTATTGCAATGGAAGCGGCATTTTGTTTTAATAGACTTGGGGGCGGGCCCACCTGTCACTTTTTATGCATACTAATGTGATTGAAACTTTTTTTATGATACACCATAAGGCGCAACAGTGGGGGCTTTTCACACCTGTGAATACACATCAACCCCCTCCTATCGACGGATCTCACACCTACTTGGGATATCACACCTACTTGAGATCTCACACCTCGATCAAAGGGGAGGCGGGACTTAGCTCATTTGCATAATGGGGGGAGGTGTGACCTGTCACTTTTTTATGCATACTAATGAGACGAAAGCGGGATGAATCTTACTACTGACTGTCTTAGGTAAGACGGCTTTTATGTGCGCAGCTCCACTTGCTTGGAACAATCTTCAGCAAGAATTGAAACTGAGCAATCTCAATCCTCTGCATGTTTTTAAAGCTAGGCTAAATGAAATGTTCGTTGATACTATGGGCACTTGTAAATGTCTATAACTATGTAAATGTATCCTGTAAATATAATGTATGATGTCCTTTATTGTTTTATGTTTCATGTGGAACTTATATGCTGCAGGTTCTCCCTTGAAAAAGGGATCTATGATCTCAAGGGACCAATCTGATTAAATAATGGTTTGAAATGAAATGAAACTCCACAGTATTTATACCACCTCACTATCACTTGTCCTTTGCTAGATTGTCTTGTCGTTTCCGCTAAGCTCTCCAGTGAGTGTTATTCTCTAGCCTAGATTGTTGTCCTGCCCGGTTTTTGACCCCTGCCTGCCTTTATACAGATCTCGAGTTCCGGCCTGCTGCTATTTTTCATATTTTACAGTCCTGCTTTTTTTTGTTTAATAATTGATATATTATCAAGTTAAAAATGATAATTTAATGGTTAGAAATTTGAAATGTCTTCTGTTCCTTTCTTGCATAATAGAAAATGAAATGTCAACACAAAATACGTGTTTGATGCTGCTTTAATAACATAAAAAAGGCATGAAACCTGGCAGCAGTGTAATCCATCTCCCCAAAATAAAAAAAACTTGATTATTTAGCACAGCTGTCAGCTTCAATTAAGTGCATGTCTAGTTTAAATGTCAAGCTCATCGACAAATTATGTGTATCAGTCATATTGTAACCACCAGCAGCTCTAATCGTTGCCTCCGACGAATGATACGTACAGGCAGCAGTGTGGGCAGGAGGCTAATGTCTGGCACATTAATTTGTTTTATTTTACTTGTCTGGATGAGAGCGGTGTGAAGAGAGTAACACAACACAGGCATTTTTTTTCTTTTACATTCATTAACAAATCAAGGGGCCGGATGTTTGTGCATCTCATGCTGCAGTTAGATAAGGATAGAAACAAACCTCATGACAGGCATGTAGAGCAGCTGTGTGCTACATTTAGACAGGCATATTAGGATTACCTTTTTCAAAGAAATGAACCATGTATCAGTGACTAAGTGGCCAAACATCCCTTGTACATCTACAAATGAGTATAATGAGAGCCATGAAACTAAACCAAAACTAAAGTTTGCAGCTATCAAACCTTAACAAGACAATATATGGTTAAACTGTTAGCATAGCGGGAAGTGCAGAGTTTAATGATAATTACAAGTATGATGTCTTTATTATCCAATGTTTAATTATACATATTTATTACAGCAGCTTTTAGTCCTGACCATTTTGTCAAACTGCTTTTATTAACAAGATGAGCTTTCACGTTCAAACATGTTTTTGGTGTGTGCATTATAAAGCTAACAAGAGCTAACTCTCACCTGATATGGAGTCAAAGTGTGGAGATCAGGTTAAAGCTTGCCTCTGTTCAACTAGCTACTAAGCTTAAGCAATTGGGGGCGGCAGTGGCTTAGGGGACTTGGCTTGTGTATCTGTATATCCTCGATTAAATATTGAAACATTAGCTATAACAAAGTTAAGAAGGATTTACTGCTGAAAAGAAAAAGCACCCATGACATTTCCCATTTCCAGCATGGCAGTATGGGAACTGTATTGTTTTGTTGGTTTCATTCAGCTTTTGCTAGATATTGGGAGTGTTACGGCACAGCTTATACAGTAGGCTGCAACAAAGATGACCAGACAAGTTTAAAAGTAACAATAATAATATTGATCTTCAATATAGCTCAACTTAACAAACCTTAAAAGATTATAATAATAATAATGCTTTACATTTTTTATTGAAAATATGAAAGTCAGTAATCGGTTATGGTGTGTGAAAATGTGCAACTGAACAGCAGCTCTGTCCAAAAGTAGAGTCACTGATCCAGTGTGGGATATGTTAGCTCATCAGGTTAATTATGTTGATCACATGTAGCACAAATAAGAGCCAGCAAGGAGAACACACAGGCAGAGGCCCATAGTAGAGTGAAGGGGGCTGTAACAGGAAGTTATGCTTAGTGCTCTGTTTTATGTGTGCTGTATTGGTTATTGCAAACAGTTTGTACCTGTAAAGTTATTTTCTTGCTTTGGTCTTGTGTCACATTACATGACATGTAACTTGTTAGACACTTTTATCCAAAGAGACTTACATACTCAATACTGTGGAAAATCCCCAAAGGAGCAATTTGGGGTGAAGTGTCTTGCCCAGGATCACAACGACATGCTGACTGCAGTGGGGTTTGAACCTGTGACCCCCTGATCCGAACACCAATGGTCTATCCACTGCGCCACACGCCTCCTTGTGTTACCTACCATAGTTTTCTTTAGTTATCTAATCCTTCTTTATAGCAGTGGTTGCCTAATCCAGCTCTGTTTAGTGCTTGTGAGGAGTTCTATGTCTCCATTTCTGTCTATATACCCGTGTTTCTCATTTGTCAGTTCATGATCAATCTACCCGGATGTTTTCAGCTGTTGTTTTGCTCTCTTGACCTTCTCCTTGTGTTCAGAGTCTGGTAATAAATAATTATTTTTCTTTTCATTTGGGTCCACCAGCCTGCATAAAACAGGTACTTTGCTCAGTGTAACTAGATTATCTAAAATATTCAACTCTTTTCTAAGGATGTTTTCATCTTTGGAGCTCTTCTGATCTTTGTTTATCTAATTATTTGGAGAGAACCATACAACACACTGAGTAAGTGTTTGCAGTATACATTTCAGTTTCATTTTGACTCAGGATTTTTTATTCTCTGGAACAGAACCTTGGAGTTTGCTAGTGTAAGCGTAGTAACTTCCTGAAATCCTTAAGCCTTGACCATAGCCTCTGTAGAATCTGTGATGGTTTGAAGTTGAGAGAACATGTCTAATAAATGAGAGAGCAGCTATCATAATGACAAAGCAGCTAACTCTTCTGTTTATGCAACTGGAGCGACCCCGCTTTATATCATACCCACCAGAGATAATTTGTCTGTAAATGTATGTTGAAGATTAAGACCTTTTGGCAATGAATACATTCCATTTATTACATTTTCTCCATTAGACATTGTGACCTGCAGAATATGAGGGCATTGGTAAGCCTTGTTTTCACGAGGGTTCCCTGCCAAATGTATTTCTATATAATCCCACAAAAATATAGCTATATTTTCCTAGATATATTCCTGCAGAGGCCTCATTGTTGGCAGATCTGAAGACTTCTATATGATGCTTGAGGGAAGGTGGTGGCGGCGGAGGTAACATGGCTTATACAAGTGCTACACAGTGAACAGATGATGAACTTAGATTAGTTGAAGAGGCTAGTTTTTCTGAATGCAATTACTTGTAAACATACCCTGAATAGGTTCTCGGGCAGAGGATAGAGTTCCTAACTCAGAGGAGAGTGTAAGAAAGCTGACACTCATCCATTATTTTCTTCTTGGTCGCTGAGAGCTGTTAAAATAGAACTGCGTAGAAACATCACATGTAATACCCATGTGCTCATAAAGTTCTAATCCCAGGAAAAATACGCATCTTCATTACTGCTATCCTTCAAGATGGCTCCAGTTCTTCTCTTTAAGTCACTTTCACTATTTTCTTTTACTATTTAATGTATTTTTCTTTTTTTCTTAGGTTATTTGTATGTTGTTCTATGGAAGGATCCTAACCCCTAGATTCCACCGGGTCCGTCTGCGTTGCGTTACGGCTGCGCCACGGTTTTGGTCTGGCCTCCTCCGGCGTCATACCCTACCGGGCGCGTTTCAGAAGCATTTCAGAAGCGGAGCGTCTTGCCTGCCGGCTCGCAGTTTTTGTTGATTTGGGCATATTTCCTGGACAGACTACTTTGTACAGACAAAGTTAATAATAATTGTAATATTCCAGTTATAAACGACATGAATCAAAGATGTGTTGCTGTATTTTAGTGGCAAAAATATTCACAACTATTCTATATATATAATGTACACAGTGCCTGTAAACCAGAGGAGAATGCTGGCATTTCTCCTCCTACTTGAAAGACTACGGAGGGATAGGGTATGCAAAATAGTTTATTTGGGGGATGGGCCGGATGCTCTGACCGGTCCACTTCCTGCCCGCCGCTTCTCCAACGCCTTGCGTCGCGTTGACAAATAAGACTTCAATCCTATTTTGAGCAGAGCCCAGCGGCGAGACGCTTATGGGACGCTTCTGAGCCGTAACGCGGCGCGTCTGGTGGAATAGCACCCATTGACTAGAGTGGTCGCGATCCTTGCGGACGCCGCGGCGTAGCCACAACGCGGCCGTAACGCGACGCAGACGAACCCGGTGGAATCTAGGGGTAAGACTGATCTTTGGGATTGGCAACAACTACTATTTTATGCCCAAATTGCTTATTGAGTACTTATCCAAGACCAAGGGTGGAAGAGGTACTCAGAATTGATACATAACTCAAAGTAGCAATAGCAAATGGTCAAATACTTGAGTGAAAGTATTGGCATCAACTTAACTACCAAAAGTACTCATTAAGCATTGGCCCATTTCAGAAACATATATTTGAAATTACTGAACGTACTGTATATCTTAAACCTTGCCCTTATTGACAACCACAATTTAATTCAGTCATTTATTTATAATTCCTATGAGCTAATAATCAGAATTTGTAAAGTAAATAAATCTGCCAGTTAAATGTAGTCGAGTAAAGAGTACAATATTGGCTTTCCGAATATAGTGAGTTCAAGTAGCATTAAACGAAAATACTCAGATTTACCTCAATATGTTAGAAAAATCATTAGGATTCCTTTATCGCTTAGGTCAGTTTTGTTAATGAAGTGATTTCAAGTGAAGGCAAACTTTGTAATTGATAATTGACTGTGTGGTCATGAGGTGGGATGAAACAAAGGATTCAACTCTAAACACTTTATTTGAAGAAAAAGGTGTTAGCATCACGGAAGCCCTCCACTTGCAGCCCACCCTAACCCTAACCCTAACCAATTAATGAAATATTTTTGTGTACCTGAACGCTGCCCTATCTTTTTTACGAGATAGGGCAGAGGACTTCAGGCATCATTGTCTTCTTGCAGAAGCTCAAATTCCAACTCCACCGCGGCAGACTGCTGCCATTGGTAATTGGACTTACGGTTCCCTCCTATTATGTGCTTGTCGAACAGCAATCTAACACTTTGCCATCTGTTTGTGTTAGTGTTAATCATATCTATTCTCCGACGTTATTGTTCCAGATGGCTTCTATAATTGCATTGTTTCTTCTGCAGATGTTTTATAGTGTGCTATCGGAGCACAGCCAGCTCTGGGTTGATAAAGCGATGGATTGGTTAATGGGAAAATAACAATTTTTACAGGCACCTTCCAAGCTTTTGTCACCAGTCTCGCAAACAGCGTAATTGCCACTAATGGGCCAGGGTAACCATCGGATGACTGGGAGGCCATATTAGCATAGTTCCCCAAAACAGAGCAGGAATCCAAATGTAGACGGTGGCAGTGACTGGATCCACCATAGTGTGAAAAAGAATCTCCTGGCACTCGAAATGTAGAAGGAGCTCCAAATGTACATTATGCAGTGACTTCTCATTATTTTGTGCGGAAGGGGATCACATATAGTACTGTGGGAGCGACAGCAGCTGGAACACTAGGAGCAGGAGTTTCAGTTCCAGGGATTAAGTTCTTGTAGAGCTGCTCTTGCTGCTCTGTTTGTTTTACTACACATCAAGGACATGGAAAGACCAAGCGCATACTTAAATCAAACTGTTTCACTCTTACGAAGGCAGTAGCCGTCCTATAGTTGCCCTACTTTGAAACACATTTGCCATTAATTCAAAGAGTCACATAACCTTTAAGGCTTATGAGTAAAATAGGAGATGCTGGCTGACTGCCTCTGCTTTCAAATGCTGAACCGCCGCCTATGTGAGCACAACACTGCTGATTCAATTCTGAATTTGACAAATGTTGCTGACTAGAGGACAGCTCTGGCAGCCTACATGGCAATTTTGAAAACGGCCTCATTTTCCTGTGCCATTGTCTGCATGGCAATAGTGTCTGCGATGGACTAGAATCACATTATCCTGCAGATACCTGGGCATCAACTGCTGTTTGAGACACCGTTCCAGGGAAATGAGGGTTAGAGAGACTCCCCCAGACTGATTCATCTACTGAGACGAGGCAAAGGTCAGCTCAAGATTCAAGCTCATCAGCTGTGCTCACAAAACCATCCAACGGGAGGGAAAGGATTTTAGAAAAAGGTGGGAAATAAGACTGGTAAGGTATATCAATTACCACATTTAAATCATCTAGGTTGTATATCACACAATCTATCATGAACCATTATTATTTCTGTTGTGTTGTTCAAATCCTAACAGCGATGTTGTGTTCTTTGATGAGAATCGTTGTGAATGAGAATGAGCTTGTGATTACTGCAAGCTAGAAAAAAAAGACAAAAAGGGTGTCTACATTCCCCCACATACTCGCTTTTCAGGCGCCAAGCTATCTCCACTAAAAGTTGGAATTCAGCACATTTCTAACACTCATTATTTAATGACAGCAAAATTGTAGCTATTATTGTCCCATTCAAATAGGAGGCAGTGACAAAAGAAAATGGCAATACAATGCTAATCTTATGGTGAAACAGCGCAGCAAGACTTCATGTGTTAGGAATCTCATTTCCTTTGTGCTCTCTGAATAACCCAATGCATCTATTTAATTAAATCATGTATAATTCATAACCTTTAGCCGCACGTGTCTGCGTTATGCACAGATGATCTAGGTGACATAACCCTACATAGTGTATAAAGGCAAGTGTAAATGTTCATCTAGCAAATACAGTTTTTGTAACAATACTGAATTACACCCTACACCTTAAAGAAGGAGCCTCATTAAGCACAGAGTGTTATTACAGCTGAATTTCACTCCCTCACAGAGTGCGATTATGTAGGGGCTGGTTTGGAATTGGGCCACAGATGCTTGGAACAATACCCACAAACATTATCTCCACCTAAATGTGAGCTAAGTAGTCTATTTTTCCCTGCAGAGGAAGCAGTCGCCTTCCAGCCCCTCATGCCAAGGTTTCCTACCTTATCACAAAATGTGTCCAAGTCTCTGTATGCAAAAGAAGGCTGTAAATAATAGCCAGGAGTAGCTCACATGAGATACAGTGACACATGAGGTGATCACAGTGAAGGACGGTAAAAATGAAATGGTGCATTGAGCCGCTCAAAATCTGTGAAGGTTCAGGGAACATGAAATGGAAAATAACTAATCATCCTGAATATAATGCACTCCCAGAAAGGGTGTTTTGTCTCCATTTGGAGCAAACCAAGTGATTTAAGGGAGATTTAAAACTTGTGCATTGCACTTTTTTTATGTATACTGTATGTTACTTCCTTCCAATACACGATCGAAGAATAGGGAGCAAATTCAAGCAGTGAAAGTAACACTCTCACCTTTAGAGGGCAGGTGCTCCAATCTATCATATACCATTGTCATATAGACAGTGATTTGGGACATATGTGCACCTTCTCTTTGTGTCCACATTATTTCAGCTTCTCCCTTTTTTTACCCTAGTGTGTTTTTTGCTGAATCAGCGTGTTGGCCTCAGCAGCTCAATGACCTGCTGTATTTGCCTTTTTCCAAGAATCAGATGAGAGAGCGAAACATGCTTACGGTACCTCTTTTAAATCACTTTATCGTAGACTACTTTGAGAAATGCCAATACAATTGTTGTCAAAGTAATGTTGTTATAAGCTTCTTGGCCTGGAAACAAGAACAAACTAACACTGGTGGGGAAAAAAATGAAACGTATATCATGTTTTGAAGAATTTGATGTTGCTATTGCTGCTCAGAGGAGGTGAACTTTGGGCCACCTTTTATTCCCCACACTGAGCTGGTGCCAAGGTCAATGCAATAATGGCGATTTTATAATTACTGCCCACAACATTTGGCATACATTTCCTGATGTACTTACTCCTATTTGATGAATTATTCAAATAAATTAGAAATAAATTAATATAATGGTTGAACGTGTGCTGTCCTTTTCAGATCAGCAGTTAGCCATTATGTTTTGAAAATGACATCAATGTCTCGGGGATATCCTACGTCTAATTAAACTGTCTAATAGCAATGATAGACTCAGATAAACACCTTGTATAACATATATACATCTGCTTTATTGGTCAAACAAATCATTGTAAATGTGATGCATGACCGGCTCTTCTGTGTGCTGTATAGCTTTTGGAAGAATTATGGTTTTTATTTTAATTTTTTACTATTCAAATGTACCGTTGCTAAGCAGATTAAATATTTCAGGTTCAGGTCATTGTGGAAAATAAGATAAAATAGTGAGTTGTTGACTCACGATTTTCGAGCAATGGCAAACACATTAGTACTGACAAGGTGGAAGGGGCCAAGTGTTTTTAAAGACAGAATATGGATTTTTTCAAAATAAGTTGTGATGAATCAGTACATTCTGTGAATGGCTTTCATGTCTTAACTATGAGAACATTGCCTGTGTCAGCTAAAAGTGTGGAAGTAGAAGCAGCTTTGTACTTCAGCTTGTACCACAGCTTTTATTCAGACACTGAGGGCCTTTGTATTTTGCATGAGTGAGTGTTTTCAATCAAACACTAAAAACTCTGCTTTTCAGAGGAACATTTGTATGAACGAGATGTAAACATTTAAAGAGGCCCTATTTTGCTTTTTTTTGTTTTCCTGTTACTGTAGTGTGTTACATAGGTTTTTGTGCATGTCAATGGTCGGCAAAGTCTAAAATCCCAAAGTTCACTCAGGCAGTTTCTCTCCCACACAATCCCCCCCCGCCTAAAATGCCTTTTGTGGACTATTCTGTTTACTTTTGTTACATGATGACATCACTACGTAACACTCACGCTTCTATTGGCTAGCTTATGGTGTTAAGCAGACGAATTACCAACAAAGGGTACAAATCCAGGCCCCAGGAGGTGCTACCTTGGAGAGGTCCCAGTTCACCTCCTGCCCTGCCGTGGTGCCCTTGAGCAAAGCACCAGACAACCCCCCTTCCCCCCTCACTCCCATTGCTCCCCGGGCGCTGTACAATAGCTGCCCACTACTCCTAGTACTAGACTCCTGGTGCTAGGATGGGTTAAATGCAGAGAACAAATGTCACTGTGTCTATTCTTCTATCTATCATAGATCCATATCATTAGGGTCTATAGGTTGTATAATGCGCTAAAAGCTGAATCCAGATTTATTTTCCCTCTCCATTAATTTGACTGAGCTGAGAGGATGAGATCGTAGCAGGGGCGGACTGGCCATCTGTAGAATCTGGAGAATCACAGAACGGCCGGTCGTCAAGGGCCGTTGACGGCCGGTTCGGTTCGTTGACGGCCGGCACCGCCCTTCATTTTTTATGTTTTTAAGCGGCATCATTGAAGTTGCGCGACAGAGGTCCACCGTTTTCCCCGCAGCGAGCAAAATAGGGCCCCTTTAAATGACGTGTTTCCACTTGATTTGCAGTATTTTCACAAAAAAAACCTTAAAACTTCTGTGGTCTAAAGCAAAAACAATTCTTCATAACAACTTCTGCCAAGCTAGCAGACCTTGACATTTGTTCAACCCTTCCCCTTTTGAGTCCCTAAAGTCGTATGTCATATTTTAAATACACATTAATATAGAAAGGGTCGGCGATACACTGAGAATTTGAAGGGGTGAAACTTTGGCAGGTTTCTAAATGAGATTATTAGCAGCGAGATCATTAGCATACACAAACATGGAGCCTTATAATAAGGCAGCTGGACCACTCATAGAAGTGTGAGACTGGGTCTGACCTCATTAGTGGGAGCATATGGGAGGTAGACCTGCGTATCAGTGCAGTTATCCAAGTTTCAGTGTGAATTGCCCATCGCGTTCTCGACACTACACTATGCTCTGTCTAATGAGTATGCATTACCAAAAAATGGCTGGAAGTGGATCTTTTTGGCTCATCTACTCTGTTTAGCACCTCTCTAATCTGCAGTAATAGCCTAGGGACGCAACGCTTTTTGTAACATAATGTCTTGATTCAGTATGTTAGAGACTACATCCTATAGTTTGCAATTTAAATGCATGTTTGGGTTCACTGGAGGTAGCTTGAAACACAGTAAAGTAGTTAAAGTAGTAAAGTAGTTATTTATGGGTTTGGAAAAAAAAGTAATTTAACCTGATAACGTTCCGTTACTTTTGGATTTCCTTAATAAAACAAATAACAATAGATATATAGATTATTCATTTAGCATATTCAGGTAGTAACCAACGATGATCATGTGAGCACTTACTGCAGTTTAAAAAAGCTGAAATAAAATCTGAGTTGACAGAAAAATGCTCCGTTTTAGTTTAAAGGTGACCTATCATGCAAATTGCACTTTTGCACGTCTTTTATACATGAATATGTGTCCCCGGTGTTCCAGGGAACTCACCAAGCGTCAGAAAACACAAGCCTCTCTATTTTCCTCCATACCCAAATCTCTTAAAAAGGGGCTGCAACGGATCTGATACAGACTGATCCAGATTTGAACACTTCTATGACGTCACAGAAATGGCGCTACGGCTATTGGGCCAACTCCACCAATCAGGAGGAGACAGCCACGGACATTGCCGTTCGAAAGCGCTGGAGACGATGTAGCACATATGCCAGGCCTGTAGATGGTGCTGTTCTCACAGAATCAGCCCATGCAAAGACAGTGTTGAATTGAGCGAAATGAGTAAGGGCTAAAAGGCATGATCTGTCGGTATTTTGAAAAATGAAAAGTATAAATATGCCTTATATAGGTATGGTCCTGCACTATATTATTCAAATATAGCATGATAGGTCCACTTTAATACATACAGTTAAGCTCAAACACACTATTTTATGAACACATAGGTTCACCTACTGAATAAAAAAAAGAACAAATTAACTAAAGAAAGTGCTGACAACCATAAACAATCAGGAAGTAGGTGTATAGATTGTATCTATTTTAAATATATGTAATATATCTAATGTACTGTAAAGCGCTTTTAGCATCTGGGAAAGCGCTCAAATAAATGTAACGAATTATTATTATTATTATTAATAATTAGATTCACACTTAAAGTATTAGCCTACAGAACGGTAAAGCTTTCTTCTTCTTCTTCTTCTTCTTCTTCTTCTTCATCTTCTTCTTCTTCTTCTTCTTCTTCTACCTGTTCACTTTCTGTAACAATAAAATATCCCAATTTGGGATGAATAAAGTATATGTAAACTAATCTTAAGGGATTCTGGTTCAAATAACTTGGATACAAAGAAGATAAAAAGGTCATAATGGCCTAAAATTGGTCTAGAAGTCAAAGAAACTGCATATACAGTGGGGCAAAAAAGTATTTAGTCAGCCACCAATTGTGCAAGTTCTCCCACTTAAAAAGATGAGAGAGGCCTGCAATGTTCATCCTAGGTATACCTCAACTATGAGAGACAAAATGAGAAAGAAAAATCCAGAAAATCACATTGTCTGATTTTTAAAGAATTTATCTGCAAATGATGGTGGAAAATAAGTATTTGGTCAATAACAAAAGTTAATCTCAATACTATGTTATATACCCTGTGTTGGCAATGAAAGAGGTCAAATGTTTTCTGTAAGTCTTCACAAGGTTTTCACACACTATTGCTGGTATTTTGGCCCATTCCTCCATGCAGATCTCCACTAGAGCAGTGATGTTTTGGGGCTGTCGCTGGGCAACACGGACTTTCAACTCCCTCCAAAGATTTTCTATGTGGTTGAGATCTGGAGACTGGCTAGGCCATTCCAGGACCTTGAAATGCTTCTTACGAAACCACTCCTTTGTTGCCCGGGCGGTGTGTTTGGGATCATTGTCATGCTGAAAGACCTAGCCACGTTTCATCTTCAATGCCCTTGCTGATGGAAGGAGGTTTTCACTCAAAATCTCACGATACATGGCCCCATTCATTCTTTCCTTTACACGGATCAGTCGTCCTGGTCCCTTTGCAGAAAAACAGCCCCAAAGCATGATGTTTCAACCCAGTCTCACAAAAAAACGTTGGTCCACAACGTAGGACGTAGTATTTCTACAAAAACGCCTCTGAAATTGTAAGATCCCTACGTTTTTTTCACCATTCATTCCAATGGCTGGCTTCTATGTCACATGATCTTCACATTTCTCCCTGCAGAAAAAAAAACATGGCCGAACTTCGTTTTATTCTCGGTGTAAAATGCCTATTTTAAAGTTAGTTTGGCCATTAAAATGCGTTTTGATGTCATTTGATGCGAGAAATATGAGTTGTTCTTTCAGATTATGTGTGCAGTGGATGTACATGATCTTTTGTTTGCTAGTTATTATGAAGATTACTTCAGGAAATTGTGTATATACAACGTTTTCATTGTTACCAAGGTGGTTGCTAGGGACGCTGCTATCGATATTATTTCTGTTATGTTGTGTAAAATGGTGTTATCTTTATTGCCACCCACTTCCCCGTCAATGTTGGTCCACAGCGCAAACGTATTAGTTTAACAAAATCCGCAATTGTGGCATAGTGTGGTGCCGAAAGATGGGAGTCGGAGGCGGGGTATCAAAGGTACAAGCTAGACTTTTATTTAGCATCTCAAAAACAGACCGGCGGAGACAGGAAGTCCGGCTCACTAAAATGTCCGTGCAGAACAATACCCTAACCCATAGATCCGTGGGTGAATAATGTCAATCACCACAATAGATACGTTATTTTCCCCTGTGCAATTCCCAATTTACTCAACAATAACACATAATTATCCTTGTGTTTATTTATTTGTTTGATTAATAAACACAAGTTGGAGTCCGTCAGGACCAAGGGTCTGAGCAGCTCATTTGCTTTAGAGAATATTACACCCGGAAGTAAGTATTCTCTCCGCTTCGCTTGCCAAACCCCGTGATCGTCCTCAAGCTCTGTGATTGGAGAGTGTGCTCCGAGGGTTACGCCGAGCGCCGAACAACACTTTGAAATGGGATGGAACCACGGCAGACTGTCCAAAACTGGATTTGAACGGGTCCACCCCGTCCCCCCCTCCCCCACTCCGTCCCCAGAACTACACATGCTGGCTATTGTGTTTCGCAACATGTTCTCTATCTATGGCACGTCTCTACTGGGAGTTATAGTTTTAAAAGACGTTTTCGTATTTCCCATAATAAGAAGTTGCCAGTATTAAACTGTGTACATCCCTGGAGGTTTAGGGGATAGGAAACACTCAAATTTAAAATATATAATTAATAAATGGGTGAAAATTGCTTGTGCCCATAATGGGCAGCATTAATATATACCCACATGCCAGCTAAGGTCAGAAGAGCTTTATTTAACAGCTGGTCTTATGTCTGTGACCCCTCCTGTTGTTAATTAATAAGCCTGAAACATGCACTTGTCAAGGTTCAGAGGCACATTTTGCAAATATGGCAGTAGCCATCGATCATCTTAAGATAAGATATACTTTATTGATCCCAAGTTGGAAACACTTGCGTTACATCAGCATGTGTAAATATGCAGTGGTGTTTATTTGTAAATCCTTTAGTATAATCACACAAATTCTGTGTTTTATATTTAATAATTCTGTGTTCTTTATTTATTGATTGTTCAATACCTGACAAGGCCGGAGATGAAAAACAAGACATCTATCAATATTTGTGTATACCTCCACCATTAAACTGTCATATTCTGCACATTTCTTACACTATCTACATACATCTTATAAGAGTATAATACATATGTGTAATATCAGTTAAAATAAGTGCTTCAACATAGTTAACATTGCTGGAGGTATACACAAAGTTTTTCCATTCATTGCATAACTACACCGTTTGTGTATATGTCAATAAACCTTAGAAAATCTTGAAATCTTGGAAGGGATGTGCAAAATAGTCATTATATACAGTCTTTAATCAACTATTAGTAGAGAATAACGAGAAATGAATATACTTTATAGGGATCCTATTAATATCTAATAATAAAAATAATGAAATTCAATAACATGCTTTAACCACCAGGTGTCCCTTTATATCAGGAGTGCACGTTTATGGTGTAAATACAGCCTATCTACCAATTGGATCAATTATAAAAGTCAGCCGAATTAGTGTTGATACTGTAAGGAGATGTATTGTGTGAAAATAAATGTAAGATGTTGTTTAATTGCTGATATATTATATAGAGCCTTGATGAAAAGACTTCTAGACAAACATGAGGAACTGCCGCCAACACTGAAAATGTGACGTGGATCATAAAACGGTGTAGTTATGCAATGAATGAAAAACCTTGTGTATACCTCCATGTTAACTATGTTGAAGCACTTATTTTAACTGATATTATACATATGTATTATACTCTTATATAAGATGCATGTAGATAGTATAAGAAATGTGCAGAATATGACAGTTTAATGGTGGAGGTATACACACATATTGATAGATGTCTTGTGATGCACTGTTGAGGAACCTGCGACCCAAGTCTTTCATCTCCGGCCTTGTCAGGTATTGAACAATCAATAAATAAAGAACACAGAACTATTAAATATGAAACACAGAATTTGTGTGATTATACTAAATGATTTACAAATAAACACCACTGCATAGTTACAACTGTTACACATGCTGATGTAACGCAAATGTTTCCAACTTGGGATCAATAAAATATATCTTATCTTAAGATGATCGATGGCTACTGCCATATTTGCAAAATGTGCCTCTGAACCTTGACAAGTGCATGTTTCAGGCTTATCAATTAACAACAGGAGGGGTCACAGACATAAGACCAGCTGTTAAATAAAGCTCTTCTGACCTTAGCTGTCATGTGGGTATATATATATTAATGCTGCCCATTATGGGCACAATCAATTTTCACCCATTTATTAATTATATGTTTTAAATGTGAGTGTTTCCCATCCCCTAAACCTCCAGGGATGTACACAGTTTAATACTGGCAACTTCTTATTATGGGAAATATGAAAACGTCTTTTAAAACTACAACTCCCAGTAGAGACGTGCCATAGATAGAGAACATGTTGCAAAACACAATAGCCAGCATCAGCGCCGTATAGACTGAGAGTTACGTCATCTCCGTTCACTCCAATGGACCACTTTTTTACAGCAATGGCGGATCGTGGAGCCTCTTAATCGTTCCCCGGAAGTTAGCGCCAAGGCTAGCAGAGCTGTAGAGTTGCAGCATAATAGACCGTTCGTGACGGACCTTTAAAGGTAAGAAGAAGTTTAAAGATGTATATTGCGGATATTATCAGTACATCTGATTCAAATTAACATGTGTATTAAAGGATGTCAGTGGATTATCCCTAAATTAGTAGATTTAGGGAACGTTTACAGATAACAGATAAAGCTAGGATTCCGGATCAAGTTAGCAACACACGTTGAACAGCCTTTTAATTGTAAATTCCGTTCTCTTAATGTCATTTCGTCCAACGTTGTTGAATTAGAGAAGAGGGACTTCTAAAAGGGATTGTATGCGGGGGTGGAGGGAGTTAAATATTAGATAAATATAACTTTGGTGCGTGTAAGAGTAAGTGTTTTTAGCAGAGCCATATTGTGTCCTTGTGATTATGTTGATTATTACCTGTCTGTATAATGTTGCAGCTCAGCTGATTTTGGATTGATGGCAAAGGGAGAGGGACTTAAGTGAGAGTGAAAACACAAGGTAAGTTTAATACTACTGTTTTATATAAGTAAGCATACTAAACATGTATTCTATCACTGTATTATATAAGTAATCTTGTTAGTAACCTACTGTATGGCAGGTGGAGGGGCAGTGATGTTACAGGTGGAGGAGCAAAACTGCAAGACTGCAAACTCACAAGACAGAGAAATCAAAGTTTGTTCTCCAGAGAAGAGGCTGATTTCACTTCATTTATTTCATATTTTCTAAAGATGTGGAAATGGCAACAAAAAAAAACTTGAGAGCTGTAACCAAGACAACTGTAACAACATGAGTAGAGAGCCACCAAGGTTTTTCAAGTCCCTCTCTTACTCCATTTTGCCAACCCAAACTTCCAGGTACATGACGGGACACCTTGCTTGTTTTTGTTGTTTGCGCTCCTCTGGCTGGGTGCTGGCAGGTGGAGGGCAGTGATGTTGGCAGGTGGAGGGGCAGTGATTTTAAGGGTGGAGGGGCATTGATGTTAGCTGTTACACACCAGGCTCAAACTTAACACATTGCATCCTTCTTTGCAGTGTCGTTATTCCTGGAAGGGGAATCTGCAATTCCTGCAGAGTTTTGTAACCCGTTGGTCCGCACGCAAAGCAAATTTTTAAAGCCTTCTTAATTGTCTCATTGCTCCATTTCATCCCGTTTGTGGTGAGTCTGCCTAATGCCTTAAGTTGGTCTTTTGAAAACGTTTTCTTATGTTTGTTGTCCCTAATTTTCATTGTTTTCTTGAGAGCTGCATTTTCCTTCCTGATTTTTCTTAGTGCAGACTTTGCTTTTTTGGTGATTCCTTCTTGGCTCTTTAATTTTCTCTTTAATTTTTGTAATAGATCTGTTTGACTGGCTGCTGGTTCCCTCGTATGCTGACTGGCTGCTGGTTCCCTCGTATGCTGACTGGCTGCTGGTTCCCTCGTATGCTGACTGGCTGCTGGTTCCCTCGTATGCTGACTGGCTGCTGGTTCCCTCGTATGCTGACTGGCTGCTGGTTCCCTTGTATGCTGACTGGCTGCTGGCTGAGTGGGTGGTGTCCACCCTCCCTGTCTCTCCTCACTAGCCATGTCCTCTCTTTCTTCACCCTCACTTTCCTTTCTCTCAGTCTACTCATCCCTTCTTCCCTCAATCTTTGAGACTAATGTAAGTAGAAGACATGGCACTGTAGATTTTCGAACATTTAAAATATTATACCACTTAAAAATAAGAAATATGACTTTTGTAACTAAGAGTTCATACTTATTATACCTGTGTCACCTTTCACACTATAGCTGTGATCATGAGCTATGGGCTTTGTAGATACAGGTCCCGGGGTGAATCGTGGTGCAGGGGCCATTCTCTTTTTGACCACAGGGCGATGCACGAAGATGGTGGGTATAGCCTCTGCTCTCAGCCTAGTCTTGCCCTTTTTTCTCTTGACAAACTAGTCTGCATCAAAATGTGCCTGCGGAGTGACTTGAGGTTACTTCACACACAGAACAACTCAGTTTTGTCTGCCCACATACATATTCCATAGTGGTTGAATACACGGTATTAGGAAACACTTTATACTTACTGGACATGTTATACTCATTACATACTGTATATAAAATATGACCCAGAATGTGAGACAACTTTATAGAAATTAATATCACATCTGTTACTGATGCCATTTGTCATACTTTGTTAAACTCACAGATAATAAAGTTCCATAACTTCAGTTGGGAACAAAGACCACACCTTATCTCCCCAAGGCAATTTCCCATCCAATAGGTGTGCTATATAGGTGTGTATAACCCTGTCTCCTGTCTGTTACTCCCTCTTTCAGCACAAGAACCAGAGGGGGATTCAATGGAGCCTGAATACCTGTACTGAGACCCTCACCCTGCACCCTGAGTCTCAACTCTCTGTGTATTTCAAGCCTTTCCCTGTTTTTTTGTATTAAACAAAACATTAAGCTTTCCCAATGGTGTGGTTTTCGTTTTGTGAAAAGTGCAAATGCAGTGTTTGTATATAATATCCTCACATATTTTTTTGCTGTTGATCATGAAATTGCTCCTGCTAACTTGAGCCAGCCATTTTTTCCTCCGCTCTGTGTCAGTGGGGAAGCCGTACATTCGTACTCCTTTCTCGGAGCGATTTGAGCATCCCCAGGCAGCACAGCAAACCATGGTGGCGACTAGGAGGCAGCACAGCAAACCAGGACAACACGGAGGAAAAGGCACAGACAAACTGCATGATATGCTATTCAATGTTTATTGAATTCCATGTATTTACAATGGATGTTCCTAAAACAACACATTTAACATCATCATCATCATCATGCTGCTGCTGCTGCTGCTAGTCCTTTGATAGTCACCTGTCGGTCTCCTGTCCTTTCTGAAAGCCATAAAGATGACATTAGTCATTTAGATAACTTATGTCCTCAATTACCATGGGATTACTGAAACTACCATGAATTTAAGAAAATGGTAGAAATTACCCGAGTGTCCAAAACATACGGCCTCAGGTCCGATGATACGATAACCAAATCGATCATGGACCTTCTGCCTAGGGTGCTCTGGTACCACGTACACTTATGAGCATCCTTATGTTCGAACATGGTGTTTGTTATGGCCAATCCATGACTAGCACAGAAGTCCAGTAACAAACCACCACTCCGGTTCAGATCAGGGGGGCCGTTCCTCCCAATCACTCCCCTCCAAGTGTCTCCATCATTGCCCACATGTGCGTTGAAGTCTCCCAGCAAGATTAAAGAGTCCCCTTCAGGAGCCCCATACAGGACTCTTTCCAGGGTCTCCAAGAAGGCCGTATACTCTGAACTGCTGTTGGGTGCATAAGCACACACAACAGTCAGAGTTTTCCCCCCCATAACCCGCAGGCGTAGGGAGGCAACCCTCTCGTCCACTGGGGTAGACTCCAACAACGAAGCACCCAACCGGGGACTTGTGAGTATCCCCACACCCGCCCGGCGCCTCACACCTTGAGCAACTCCGGAGAAGAATAGAGTCCAACCCCTATCCAGAAGTAAGGTTCCAGAGCCGACGCTGTGCGTAGAGGTGAGCCCAACCAGATCCAACTGGTAACGCTCCACCTCCCGCACAAGCTCCGACTCCTTCCCCCCCAGAGAGGTGACGTTCCACGTCCCCAAAGCCAGCTTCTGTCGCCCGGGTCTGGTCCGTCGAGACCCTCTGCCTTCACTGCCACCCTTCTGGCAGCGCACCCGACCCCATCGCTGTTTCCCGTAGGTGGTGGGCCCGCGGGACGGAGAAGCGGAGGTGTTGCCACGTCGCCTTTTCGGGCTGTGCCCGGCCGGGCTCCGTGGCAAGCCCGGCCACCAGACGCTCGCCGACGAGTCCTCCTTCTGGGCCTGGCTCCAGAAGGGGGACCCCGGGCTTCCTCCGGGCCGGGTATCCTCACTTCGTGTGTCGTCTTTCATGAGGTCTTTTGAACCAATCTTAGTCTGGCCCCTTGCCTGAGACCAATTTGCCATGGGAGACCCTACCAGGAACACAAGGTTCCAGACAACACAGCCCCCAGGTTCATCAGGGCACACAAACCTCTCTACCACGGTAAGGTGCTGGTTCTTCAGAGAGGTAAAGAGAGGGGCGGAGTTGTCAACTGATCACCATCTGGTGGTGAGTTGGGTCGAGTGGCGGGGGAAGCCTCTGGATAGACCTGGTAAGCCCAAACGTGTAGTTCGGGTGAACTGGGAACGTCTGGAGGAGGCCCAAGTTCAGGAGGCCTTCAACTCACACCTCCGGCGGAGCTTTTCGGGCATTCCTGTGGAGGTTGGGGACATTGAACCAGAGTGGTCGGTGTTCAAAGCCTCTATTGCCGAAGCCGCGGCGGGGAGCTGTGGTCTCAAGGTCCTAGGTGCCTCAAGGGGCGGTAACCCTCGAACCTCCTGGTGGACACCGGTGGTCAGGGAAGCCGTCCGACTGAAGAAGGAGGCCTTCAGGGATTTGTTATCTCGGGGGACTCCCGAGGCAGTTGCAAGGTACCGACAGGCCCGAAGGGCAGCAGCCTCAGCCGTGGCCGAGGCAAAGCAGCGGGTGTGGGAGAAGTTCGGAGAAGACATGGAAAAAGACTTTCGGGCGGCACCAAAGTTGTTCTGGAAAACTGTCCGACACCTCAGGAGGGGGAAGCAGGGAACCATCCAAGCTGTGTACAGTAAGGATGGGACGTTGTTGACCTCAACTGATGGAGTGTTAGGGCGTTGGAAGGAGCACTTTGAGGAACTCCTGAACCCGACAACTCCGCCCTCTATGTTAGAGGCAGAGCTGGAGTATGAAGGGGGATCGACACCAATCTCCCGGGGGGAGGTCACTGAGGTCGTCAAACAACTTCACAGTGGCAAAGCCCCGGGGGTGGATGAGATCCGCCCAGAAATGCTGAAGGCTCTGGGTGTTGAGGGACTGTCATGGTTGACACGTCTCATCAACGTTGCGTGGAAGTCGGAAACAGTACCCAAGGAGTGGCAGACCGGAGTGGTGGTTCCCCTTTTCAAAAAGGGGGATCAGAGGGTGTGTGCCAATTACCGAGGCATCACACTACTCAGCCTCCCCGGGAAAGTTTACTCTAAGGTACTCGAAAGGAGGGTCAGGCCGATTGTCGAACCTCAGATTGAGGAGGAACAATGCGGATTCCGTCCTGGTCGTGGAACGACGGATCAGCTTTTTACTCTCGCAAGGATCCTGGAGGGGGCCTGGGAGTATGCTTATCCAGTCTACATGTGTTTTGTAGACTTGGAGAAGGCGTATGACCGGGTTCCCAGGGAGTCACTGTGGGAGGTGCTGCGGGAGTATGGGGTGAGGGGGTCTCTACTCAGGGCCATCCAATCTCTGTACTCCCAAAGCGAGAGCTGTGTCCGTGTCCTCGGTAGTAAGTCGGACCCATTTCAGGTGAGGGTTGGCCTCCGCCAGGGCTGCGCTTTGTCACCAATCCTGTTTGTAATATACATGGATCGGATTTCGAGGCGTAGTCGTGGGGGAGGGGGTCTGCAGTTCGGTGGACTAAGGATTGCACCACTGCTTTTTGCAGATGATGTGGTTCTGATGGCTTCATCGGTCTGCGACCTTCAGCACTCACTGGATCGGTTCGCAACCGAGTGTGAAGCGGCTGGGATGAGGATCAGCACCTCCAAATCTGAGGCCATGGTTCTCAGCAGGAAACCGATGGACTGTCCACTCCAAGTAGGGAATGAGTCCTTACCCCAAGTGAAGGAGTTCAAGTATCTCGGGGTCTTGTTCTCGAGTGAGGGAACAATGGAGCGTGAGATGGGTCGGAGAATCGGAGCAGCGGGAGCGGTACTGCAGTCTCTTTACCGCACCGTTGTGACGAAAAGGGAGCTGAGCCAGAAGGCAAAGCTCTCTGTCTACCGGGCCATTTTCGTTCCTACCCTCACCTATGGTCATGAAGGATGGGTCATGACCGAAAGAACGAGATCGCGGGTACAAGCGGCCGAGATGGGTTTTCTCCGCAGGGTGGCTGGTGTCTCCCTTAGGGATAAGGTGAGAAGTTCGGTCATCCGGGAGGGACTCGGAGTTGAACCGCTCCTCCTTCGCGTCGAAAGGAGCCAGTTGAGGTGGTTCGGGCACCTAGTTAGGATGCCACCTGGGCGCCTCCCTAGGGAGGTGTTCCAGGCACGTCCAGCTGGGAAGAGACCAAGGGGTAGACCTAGAACCAGATGGAGGGATTATATCTCTTCTCTGGCCTGGGAGCGCCTTGGGATCCCCCAGTCAGAGCTGGTTGATGTGGCCAGGGAAAAGAAAGTTTGGGGCTCTCTGCTGGAACTGCTACCTCCGCGACCCGACCACGGATAAGCGGGAGAAGATGGATGGATGGATGGATGGTAGAAATTAATCTAATCTGAATTTTGAAGCATTCCTTTAGATCCCCTCCCTCTAAATATATCAATAAACATTAGAAAGTGATGCTCCTGACTACCATACAAGTTTAAGAAGATAATATTGGTTTTAAAGAATTCAAAGCTATAAACAGCAACAGGCTCTTTAACCAAGGCACTGTTAGCCTAACATGTAAACTAGTTGTTCACACTAATCCTAATATTATCACTTAATATTAGCAAATTCTATTTTATTTTTTAAAACATATTGATGTAAATACATACACATATCGATTTGTTGTATAAATATAGCAAATCAAAACCTTTATTCACTAATAATTACGAAAAAATCGTAGTTCTATCTCCTGTTATCAATGCATTCACATTGCCTGCCATGAACTTCCGGGGAACGATCCTCGTCTGCATGAACCACGTGACGATAACCGTTTTTGGACTTCCGCTGTCGTAACTCTTCTATCTATACGGCGCTGGCCAGTTCTGGGGACGGAATGGGGGAGGGGGGGACGGGGTGGACCCGTTCTAATCCAGTTTTGGACAGTCTGCCGTGGTTCCATCCCATTTCAAAGTGCTGTTCGGCGCTCGGCGTAACCCTCGGAGCACACTCTCCAATCACAGAGCTTGAGGACTATCACGGGGTTTGGCAAATGAAGCGGAGAGAATACTTACTTCCGGGTGTAATATTCTGTAAAGCAAATGAGCTGCTCAGAGCCTTGGTCCGGACAGACTCCAACTTGTGTTTATTAATCAAAACAAATAAATAAACACAAGGATAATTATGTGTTATTGTTGAGTAAATGGAGAATTGCACAGGGGAAAATAACGTATCTATTGTGGTGATTGACTTTATTCACCCACGGATCTATGGGTTAGGGTATTGTTCTGCACGGACATTTTAGGGAGCCGGACTTCCTGTCTCCGCCGGTCTGTTTTTGATAAATAAAATTCTAGCTTGTACCTTTGATACCCCGCCTCTGACTCCCATCTCTCGGCACCACACTATGCCACAATTGCAGATTTTGTTAAACTAATACGTTTGCGCTGTGGACCAACATTGATGGGGAAGGGGGAAGCAATAAAGATAACACCATTTTACACAACATAACAGAAATAATATCGATAGCAGTGTCCCTAGCAACCACCTTGGTAACAATGAAAACGTTGTATAGACGCAATTTCCTGAAGTAGTCTTCATAATAACTAGCAAACTAAAGATCATGTACATCCAGTGCACACATAATCTGAAATAACAACTCATATTTCTCGCATCAAATGACATCAAAACGCATTTTAATGGCCAAACTAACTTTAAAATAGGCATTTTACTCCGAGAATAAAACTAAGTTCGGCCATGGTTGTTTTTTCTGCAGGGAGGAATGTGAAGATCAATTGACATAGTAGCCAGCCATTGGAATGAATGGTGAAAAAAAACGTAGGGATCTTACAATTTCAGAGACGTTTTTGTAGAAATACTACGTCCTACGTTGTGGACCAATGTAGTTATACATTATACACGTTTTTTTGTGAGACTGGGTTGGATGTTTCCACCCCCCTGTTTCACAATAGGTATGGTGTTCTTTGGATGCAACTCAGCATTCTTTCTCCTCCAAAAACGTCTAGTTGAGTTTTTACCAAAAATTTATATTTTGGTTTCATCTGACCATATGACATTCTCCCAATCCTCTTCTGGATCATCTAAATGCTCTCTAGCAAACTTCAGACGGGCCTGGACATGTACTGGCTTAAGCACGGGGACACTTCTGGCACTACAGGATTTGAGTCCCTGGCGGCGTAGTGTATTACTGATGGTAACCTTTGTTACTTTGGTCCCAGCTCTCTGCAGGTCATTGACTAGGTCCCCCCATGTGGTTCTGGGATTTTTGCTCACCGTTCTTGTGATCATTTTGACCCCAAGGGGTGAGATCTTGCGTGGAGCCCCAGATCGAGGGAGATTATCAGTGGTCTTGTATATCTTCCATTTTCTAATAATTGCTCCCACAGTTGATTTCTTCACACCAAGCTGCGTACCTATTGCAGATTCAGTCTTCCCAGCCTGGTGCAGGTCTACAATTTTGTTTCTGGTGTCCTTTGAGAGCTCTTTGGTCTTGGCCATAGTGGAGTTTGGAGTGTGACTGTTTGAGGTTGTGGACAGGTGTCTTTTATACTGATAACGAGTTCAAACAGGTGCCATTAATACAGTTAACAAGTGGAGGACAGAGGAGGCTCTCAAAGAAGAAATTACATGTCTGTGAGAGCCAGACATCTTGTTTGTTTGTAGGTGACCAAATACTTATTTTCCACCATAATTTGCAAATAAATTATTTAAAAATCAGACAATGTGATTTTCTGGATTTTTCTTTTCTCATTTTGTCTCTCATAGTAAAGGTATACCTAGGAAGAACATTACAGGCCTCTCTCATCTTTTTAAGTGGGAGAACTTGCACAATTGGTGGCTGACTAACATTTTTTTCCCCCCACTGTATTAAAATGTCAGAGACATGATACTCCCTATGCTCAACTCACTGTATATCTACAGTTAAAAAGAAATGACTGTCGTACTCTGTATCCAGTCCGAACTGTAATTCCAGTCCCACAAACCCTCATGGGATTCTGTTAGTTAGCCTTATTACTGTCAACGTATCTCTGACAGGAACCAAGAGAATGACAGGAAATACGCCACAGAGTAAAGTCAGGTCATTTGGGAAGCAAAATGGAGCTGCCATTACTACCTGCAGTGCTAAACTGGCAGACATTTCCAGAGCGATCAAGGTGCATATCCGGCAGAATATGGGTACTTCGCTGTCGGATATTTTGCAGAGGGGTTTTGATGATGCCCAGGGCTACAGTGCTGTCAAGAACCCCAGGGGAGCCAGACAGAGGTGGAAAGCCTTGCAAAAAGGTCAAAAATTGCAGGGGAACTACTTTCAAGGTCCCTAAAATTCATCTAGTACAGAGCGAGATGGGGTGTAGCACAGATCATTGTGCCCAACCTTGAATATATTTATAAGGATATGTTGGCTTCAACCTAGGTTTGGAGCTTACAATTGTCATTGAGGAAACTAAAATGCAGATATTGTGAGATATGGAGCATAGTGTCTGAGACTAGACATGCAAAATGCACAGTGTAACAGGTGTGTTGTTCAATATGTTTATCCATAACTACCCCCGATATTCATTCATCCCTCTACGCTGACCCGTGTGTTGAGCTAGTAATTTCCAAGGCCATGATTCATTGGACCCTTTTGCTAATAAAGTAACAAGCTGTCAATAGGAGCTCAAGGTAATTTATGTTCCCTGTTTGAGCAATGATTCCCCTTCACTGGGACAATAAGACTCTCTCTCGCCGATGATATTTCAATCCGGGAAGCGTGGATTGCTGAGGTGACAGGCATTTGCTTGCTAAAATTAGGATGATTATTTTTTATCTTAAACATGCAATGTGTGATTTTTTGCCACTAGGGGGGTCTCAATCAAAACAATAACAAAAGATGAGCTCGCAGCCCATGGGAGGTTGTTGTTGCAGTCATTTGTTATCCTTCTTTATTGTTGAGGATATCTTTACATGGAGCCAAATTATCCATAAAGGTTTCTTACTTTAAAATAAAACAGTGAGTAAAGCTGGTGAAAGCGCAGAATATAGATGTTACTTCAGTGTTCCCCGGGGTGGGCACAAGGAGGAGCGGCTATGAGCTAAAGGCTAACAAATGCTTAACCTGTTTCTCCGATAATAAAAGATCTAATCATTCAGGAGGATTGACCACAATGAAAACAGAAAATGAAGCACTTTTACTTCAAAACAATTTTCCCCCCTGGTCAACACGTGGCAAAAAAGCTACGAGCTAAAAGCTTTGCGTGCTCAGGACGAGGTCACTAAAACTTAAAAATATGGTTTAAAAATGGCACTTAAACTGGATAGAAAGTCAATTTATGTGAACTTCTGGCATTCAATGTTAACGCATACTGAAAGGCAATTCATCTCCAAACAGAAGACCAGATGAAATGCAACATTACCTTAATTAAAATAAAATACTTTTCTACAACATTTGGTATTATGTAAGCAAACAACCCTTTCTCCTAAAAATTACGTTCCCACAGAAATAAACTGCATTCTCAATTACGTTTAGCTAGAAACGTATTTTCTCCCACGTGACGTTCGTTATGAACGTATCTCAAATACGTTTATTTTCTACAAATCTTCTAGAAACATATTTTCTCCCATGTTATGTTTCTTATTAACGTACCTTAAATATGTTTATTTTTTACATATCTTAGCCATTTATTGTCTTGCTTATAATAATGTTAATAATCATTTATAAATATCATTTTAGAGCACAGATTTGAAATCAGTAGGCGAGGCTGTAATTTCACCAGCTGTTACTCTCATGAGCGAGGCAGAACATAATAGTTGTCAGGGACATGCACACATAGACTCTAGGTAGTGCTTGAGCACCTGCCCGTTTTTGCCCTCTGGACAGCAATGTGCCCTTTTGAAAGTTCGTTTTTTTTTTTTTTTTTTTTACAGTGTACTGTATATGGCTCATGGTAACATCGATCAATTCTGGATTAAAAAACAATGCCCCAAATGCGCGTTGTAATTTTGTCAGACATCCCCACACGTGGCCCGCGGCACTCCCGTAAGTGCACTGGCTGCAGCCCCTCCCTTCCCTGCTCTCAACGTGAACGCGCAGCGCGCAGAGCAGACAGTCAGTCACTCAGTCAGACAGGCCACGGCGTGTGTGTGGTGCAGCAGCACGCAGCAACACCATTAAAAGTGCCCTAGTGACGACCAAGTAAGTAACCACCAGGTAACAAATACAACGAGTGTATTGTTTAATCCCCTAAATCAGATGCCAACTAAACTATAACTTCACTTCTTTTCTTGCATCCATCCATTTAGTCTCGTTGTGCACTTTTGAAAATAGCAGATCTACAAGCTCACAATGCCACGCAATGCGAGGCGTTGTGAGCTTGTAGATGGCTTTCTTATATTATTTGACAATTTGGCCAATGTTTGACCAGTTTTTATAGTAGTTTGTTGATTACTTTTGATGCAGTAATGCAATTTTTTCCATTTGATTTATTCCTGAGGTATTAAAAAGGTCTTAAAAGTCACTTGTTAATAAAGTATTTAGTCAATCAATCAATGCTCACTCAATTCATTATTTAGTCAGTTATTTATTTCATAGACACTAAAGCATGCATGCACAATGTGGCACTGCAATCTTTGTTTGTTCTGTTGTTGCTTATTTAAATTGTTACAATAATTTACCAGAAACCAACCTGTTGAATATTATAAACATCTGCATCAGACAGCATATGGTTATTGAAATAAATATAATAATTCATTTTTTGATAATAAATCAGTAAAATCAGGCAAAAATAAGAATTAAATAACATAACCCTAACCTAACCCTAACCCTAAAACCGAAATAAAGTAACCAAAAACCAAAAAGAAACTAACAAAATCCGCCATTATCCGGCAAATTTTGGCGCACAATTTCGGAGCGCACAATTTCGACCGCCACGACGACTCAGAAGGTGCCCTTTTTTTTTCTCTTGAGCACCTGCCCCTATAAATGTCTGTGCATGCCACTGATAGTTTTAACATGCCAAAAAGCTGCTGTGTTGTTAATAGTTAATTAGTTACTATGTAAGGGAATTCAGTAGCCTTTAATTTGTATTCCTGATTACGTAATCCCGTTACATCTCAGCCATTACTCCCCAAGACTGTTTGTTACCAATCAAATCTGTGATAATTACCTTGTATTGATAATTACCTTGTATTGAAAGATTACATGTACATGGAAATTAAATCTCTTCCTCCTAGCAGTCAGCTGCAGACTGTTTTCTATCACAGCAGCATTTTCACCTTTAATATAGGAACAACACACGCGCTACAGGAATCAATGCACTTGTCATTCACAACTATGGTCAGATCCGCAGAAAGGTCACAAAGCCCCAAACATTGATTCCCCAATATAATGTATGCACCCCCAAGAAAGCAAGCCTGTAAATATCACCCCATTCTCTCCCAAGTTTCCTTTTATGAATCCAGAATATGTCAAGTCACCTGCGTCGTTTTTGGCTTGGCTACAGCTCCGATATTCATAACCTGTCATCTTTATGATTATGGCAGTTAATAATAAAAAGGGTTGCTGTGGAAACGTGGCCAAACTGTTTCGTGCCATTTAACAGCATACAAGATTTATTAGTATAATGAACCCTAAATGGCATGAATTCAATATTAACATTCATCTCCCATTAAGTTATGGCCAAACTAAATGAACTAGCTAGAGGCAGTTTGAGAATTCTCAACCTGCATTGTATTATCGTAATTAATTGCATTTCCATAAGGCAGGGTGCACGTTTCTTCGTGATTTTAAGAAATTAATCAAGGTTTATATTAATGGCCATGTAGCAGGGGTCAAAGCCTCTGTGCATGGTGTGAGGGAAAATGTTTTATAGTAAAGAAAACACCAGAAAAAGATACTGTTGTTGTGAAGATAGCTGTACCGTGGCTCTCCTTTTTGCGTACCGTTGGATCTCTCCCTCCACACCACAGGAGAAGTCACGTAAACATAAAAAGGCCACCCTAATGCTTCATGAATACTCTCTAATTCCTCATTGCTCATGCTGTCAAGAACGTGCTTCAATTAAATCTGCATCTAATTCCTTCTATAGATTATAATTGTCGAAGGCTTCCCTGGTGACCATTCTTCATCCATAAGATAAACATGAGACCTGCCTTCAAAAGATAACAGTGAAAAAGATTTAGATGTGACTCAGTCTGTGGGCAGATGAAGAAGAACACTTGCAGCTCACAGACTTGCTGCCCTGAATTCAATTACATTCATGTGTTTGTCTGTGAGTGTGAATGTTTTTAGGAAAAGCTCTGGACAAACAAAGAGCGAGAGTGGAGGAAACATGACTGGAGGCTTCAGGACGGGAGAGAATAGCAGCGTGTGAATTTGCTACATGATCTAATTTTTAAAGGTCATTTTCGAGTCAATGTGCAGCATCTTTACTGTACCACTGCAGTGCGAGCTTTATTTTGTAGTCATCCTTCACAACGAACAAACATTATGTCAATAATAACTGCAGTATTATTTGTCAGGATTCCATCAGTATTGTACAGAGTAGTGTCTGTAAAGAAGAACGTATTTACTTATGTAATAAAAACAATCTCTCCAAAATATTTAAATGGTCGTGTATTTAGGCATTTTGTTCATGGATGATAGAGCTCAGTGATGTCGTATTTATGTCGACACAACTCGAACTCAGACAGAAGCAATGGGATTTCCCCACTGGATTTTTGCATATTTCAGAAAATAGGCTCTGGGGCAAACACACACTATGATACTTAACATGTTTTGTTCAGCATGATAATCTACACATATTAACACCAGTTTGTGAGTTTTGAAGCTTAAATGCAATCGCCACAAGTAAAGAGCCAACGCTAGGCTATAAACAAACTACATCGGAGTCGCATGGCTTCGTACCAAGGCTAATTTAGTCAATTTTATGACACATAAAAGTGGATTTTTGGCCACGGATCTTAGTTCAGGCTTCCAACCACAAACATGTTCAAAGACCTTTGATTTAATATTGGTGCATTGATGCTCACTGTAAGTGGCAATTAAGTATTGTGGTTAGCTGCAGTATTGAGCTAATTTGAACTATTTTGTTCAATAGGGAATCAATGCAACATACTAAGATCAAATAAACATCTGTAAAGTGACCAGTAACAGTACTACATACTAAATACTCAATTAAACCACAAGTACCCCAAGCTTATGAATTGAGTTAATGTATTGTCGCATTCCACCATTGTTGCTAAATATATAATATTAATATTATACTGCAAGTTGAAGACTGCTGTACTAATGGTCTTAATTATATTTAGATAATTCCTTGTGTAACATTTGTTTAGCTGTATTGTTTGACATAAACAGTCCGCATTTGCTTTTCTATGACAGTATAATTAACATTTTCAATCAACAGTGTGTGTAATATGACAGAAAAATCACGTTTGTTTCCTCTGCTGCTTCACATATAGCGTCTATAGTGATTTGACTAATGCAATCGGGATATTATTTGGAACACCAACCCCAGTCTGAGTCCTTATTAACAAGGCGTTAAATAAACATGAACATTAATGTCACGCTGTTAATGACATTGTATTGCTGTAATTTAGAAAGATGTCAAGGAGAACAGTTCCTTATGTAAATCGGAGCGTAAATGCTCGTCTTGTTCTTAGAGGGAGAATTGCATAACATCCCTTCACTAGGGTTTTACACACTGTACCATTGAGCAGCATTCATGCGGTCCACTGAATTAATATACCCTGATCAATTATTCATTATTCAAGCCCCTTTTTATCCATTACATCTCAAAGGAATCCTTGAGTGCATTCATGTTGACAATGCAGAACTGGACAGTGTGTGGCCGCGCTCCTTTTTAATGTTTTTTACTTTGAACACCGGCGATAACAAGCCGAACGTGAATTGTTAGATTAATTATGCTTTACAGCAAATAACTCCCAAGGCTGCGTGTCATATCATACCTTTCGTTATGTCCCGAGGCCTTGAGATCCAGGCTCCCTGTTCTGCTAAGAGAGACATAACGGGATTACTACCCTCAGGCTGTCTTTGCTTCATCTCTCCACTTTGCAGAAACAAAGCCCTTAAGAGTCTGGAAGGTCGAACAACTGATATCTGTTTTTTGGAAGCTGGTGGTGCAAAGAGTTGTTCCTCTAACGCAGAACTCACAATGTCAGTTTAAGTTTGGTTTGGGGGGAAATTGTAGTACTTTTGCTATTTATCCAGAGGGAGAAAAACTTTTAAATGCTTTTATACCTCTGCCAGCAGCGTAGCTCCAGGGATAGCAGCGGCTGAATGGTCTAGCTGTCCAACACTTTGAAAAGTGGACATGTAAATGTATTGCATTTATTTGACACTTTTTAATTCTTTGACAAGGTTAGGTTGTGGAAGAGCGTAGGGCTGGTGCACTGGCTCTCGGTAAAAGAGTGTTTAAAAAAAACATTAAAAAAACTCCATAAACATAGCCCTACTAAGACCTTATAAAAACCCTTTTAAAAGCATTATAAAAGCTCTGTGCGGACAATACCGTTTTAAAAGACTGGTTAAAAGGTGCGCAGACCACGGAACGGCGGCAGAGTATGTTAAAAAGCAGATATCCCCAACCCAGGATCTCTGGAGGGTGGAGTGTGTGTGTGTGTGTGTGTGTGTGTGTGTGTGTGTGTGTGTGTGTGTGTGTGTGTGTGTGTGTGTGTGTGTGTGTGTGTGTGTGTGTGTGTGTGGGGGTGGGGGTGGGGGTGGGGGTGTGTGTGTGTGTGTGTGTGTGTGTGTGTGTGTGTGCGTGTGCATGTGTGTGTGTGTGTTCCTGTGGAATCAGTAAAATACCTTAAATGAGAAGGGGATCTAAAATGGTTGATTAAAAGTTATTCTAGTTCTGTTAGTTAACACCATGCATAAAATACATTTAAAAGTGAAAGAGCAAGTATTAAAAAACAAGTGCAATAATAAAATAAGTAGGATTAAAACAATCTCCACAATAACTAAAACTAATTAATTGATTATAAATACTTTTAAAAGAAAAAGGAGTGTTATAATTAAACTAATAATAATAAGAATGATAATAAGTAAAAGAGGGAAGGGGGGCACACCGGGTTAGTAAAATAGTATAAAAATGAACTAGATGTCACTGGAAAATAAAAACCACTAAGATCAAGGTCGGGTACGTTTAAAAGATTCCATAGGACAGGTGTTTAGTTTGCTCTGTTTATTAAAAAAGGTGGCAGGTCGGTGAAGTACAGAAAGGAGTGATACTTAGGGTCTTGTGAGAAATTTGGGGTTAAGTATCTTGCCCAAGGACCATCAACATGTCAACTGAAGGTGCTGGGGATCGCACCATGGACCTTCCGATTGGATGATGAACACCTATCTCCTGAACCACTACTGAACAGTTTTGGCTCAATTTCACATTGTCCCTACTGCACAAGTTGACTTTCATTTTAACCAGCAGTAATCTAAATAGAAATCTCTAGTTTTGCTAAGTATTCGCATCATAAACATGATGTATGCAGCCCGTGAACTCTAGCTACACACAAATCCACATGTTGACTGCAGTGGCTGGGGATCAAATCACAGACCATGCATCAAATTGGAGGACGACCAACTAACTCCTGAGCCAAAGCTTTCCCAGTATCTGAGATACAATTGCATGGAGTAACTTGACATTTTTACATACATACATATTTGAAATGTCCCCAGATAATGATCCAAGTAACTTTGCTTACCCCTTGACTTCTGTCAAGATTCAGCTGTATACTGACTTTTTTGTTCATAAGTAAGTGATCGGTAGCATCATTGATGGAGGAAATATTGATAAGGAAGATTGCCAGTTCTATATCTGCACATTTCTAATTGCAAAACTTTCTCCAAAATAAATATCCAATGAGGTTTAATTTTAAGTTATATGTAAAAACAAATACATTTTGAAAAAGTAACTATGATTAAAGAGAGTCGTGGCCAAGTAAACATATTATAAACATGAGGATATTATTACCTAAGGGGATTTTACTATGCTGACTGCAACAGATGAGATAGTGGACACAGACTTGCATAGTTTTGTATATCTTTGTTAAATAGATGATCAAATGAAATGAGAGGGAAAGAAGAAAATAAATGAGATACTTTGTTTAGGATTCAACTACTTTACACTGTAGGAAATACATATAATGTTGAGTCAAGGGTCTTTATTTAAAGTCATGAAAAAGATATCATGTGTGCTTTTTGTATCAAACTTACATTGTCCCCAAAATGTATGACAAATAAATATACCGAAAGCTTGAGTGTGTGTAATAATTGATATGAACTTGATTGTGGTTCAGAAAATGTTTGGCATTATAATTGAGTGTTGTTGATTCAATGTTGGTATTCAGTATATTGTTATTGTTTAGGTAGAGACTTGCTTCTCTGGTAAATGGAGATGTAATGAGAGCCATTATCTGTGGAAATCCAGCACTAGCTAGTAAGACAAATCTCGTCGATGCTGCAGTTCTATAGAAAGTGCTCATTCAGTCATTTTCTTAATGATGAACGTGAGGATGCAGATCATGCCAACGGCAAACATTGATGACGTGATAATGTCCATAGCAAGTTCAGTGATGAAGGTGATTCTGTCGTTTTAGGTTTATTTAGGTCGAACCTAATAAGGTGACTATTTAATTGATACCCATGGCTTAAAATTATCTCTGTAACTACTTTTAAAATCATACAGAAAAAAACAAATTCAAAGAGAATGAAGGCAGTTTTAATCAAAGTTAAGATTTTAATGAAATTTGTAGTTACTACATTCCAGAAATATAATCAGAATCCGAAATACTTTAATTATCCAACGGGGTAATTGGTTTTGTGACAGTTGTTCTATTTTTGAATGAATAACTTTGAAGAAAATACAAAAATATTACAGTACAGTGCATCTGGATAGTATTCATACCCCTTCACTTTTTCAAATGTTGTTATTTTACAGCCTTATTTCAAAATGGATTAAATTAAATTTGTTTTCTCACATTCTACACACAATACACCATAATGACAAAGTGAGAAAAGTTTTTAGAGAATTTTTGCAAATGAATACAAAATAAAACACTCAAATATCACATGTACATAAGTATTCACACTCTTTACTCAATACTTTGTTGAAGGACCTTTGGCAGCCATTACAGCCTCAAGTCTTGAGTATGATGCTAGGAGCTTGGCACACCTTTCTTTGGGCAGTTTTTCCCATCCTTCTTTGCAGATCTTCTCATGCTCCACCAGGTTTGATGGGGAGCGTTGGTGCACAGCCATTTTCAGGTCTCTCCAGAGATGCTCAATCCGGTTCAAGTCTGGGCTCTGGCTGGGCCACTCAAGGACATTCACAGACTTGTCCTGAAGCCACTCCTTTGTTATCGTGGCTGTGTGCTGAGGATCGTTGTCCTGTTGAAAGGTGAACCTTTGCCCCAGTCTGAGTTCCACAGCGCTCTGGAGCAGGTTTTCATCAAGGATATCCCTGTACATTGTTGCATTCATCTTTCCCTTGATCCTGACTAGTCTCCCAGTTCCTGCCGCTGAAAAACATCCCCACAGCATGATGCTGCCACCACCATGCTTCACTGTAGGGATGCTATTGGCCAGGGGATGAGCGGTACCTGGGTTCCTTCAGGCATGATGCTTGGCATTCAGGCCAAAGAGATCCGTTTTGGTTTCATCAAACCAGACAATTTGGTTTCTCATGGTCTGAGAGTCCTCTAAGTCAAGGGTTCTCAAACGTTTTGTTTATGTGGACCACTATTTATTATCAAGGATTTTCGCGGACCACCTCATATGCAAACCGTAAAAATAAGTACACATATAAACGTAGTGTTAAAACGCCGATATTTTTTTATAGTTAATTATAGACAATCAAAAGGAAATTTGAACCTATCTGATACTTTTGTGACTGGTGTCTGTCTGCGTTGTGATGTTTCTACCAGGGGTACCAAATATATGCAGACTGCTGCAATAAGTCATTAATTAACTGTCTCATCGATGTTTGTCTGAATGAATATACTATAAACAATCATATTATTCTTATCAGCTGTCAATCACTGTTATGATGCGGCGATTACCATGTTGTTCAGCAAAATGCCTCACAAACTGATTAAGATCTAAAGCTTTAGTGCGTTTTGATTCAATGCTGAGTACAGCCAAACTTGACAGTCTCTTCTCTATCATTGTAGACTGCAAATACCTCATTCCTTCCGTCTACAGGGGCCGTTTCTCAATCGCAAGTAAAACTGCTGCAGAGCAACTATTTCAAGTATACTACGTCATCGAGTGGCGCCGAAGGACTGTTTAAATGCATGGCTGAAGTCGAATAGTCCATTTAGCTTAGGAACCTTCCTAACCGAGTGAAATGACCCGGAAGTCCCTCAGTGGCAGCCATGATAAGTGCCGTTCGAATTCTCTAGATGATAGGAAAGGAGGTTTCAAATTTCCTTTATAACCTCCTTTAGCTTAGGAACCACTGGACCTCCCTTGACGAAAGGAGAGGAGAAAATGCTGCCCCACAATGCCTTGCAGCCGCAGCATTTGCCGTCACACAACAGTCGGCCGTTCACGGAAACAACCGGTTATGACCGAGAAATGATATCATGAAAGTTACGGTGCTTATTAAGCATTTTAAAACGTATGTGGTAAGTTGCCAAAGTGCTTTGTTTTGAATGTTCATCAGTATTATAATCAAAAAGAGAAATATGAACGTTAGTTTTCACTGAAATTATCAAATAAAGTCAACATTTCAGTGTTTACTGAGCTGTGTGGGGTTTGTTCAACTTTTAAAAGATGTTTGAATGGTGATATACACAGTGATAGACGTTATGGACTAACGTTTATAATAAATACATTTGTATTTATTTTAAGATCTTTTCATACAATCATACGTATTGGGATCATTTGTATTAATGTACCGGAGGGAGAGGGTGACGAGCATAAGTTTCACTTTCCGCAACAGCGGTAATAAAGTTTCAAAATCTCAAAAATGCTACAACTACTGTCACAAACTGGATGAATGTGAAGTATTTTGTTAAGGGAGGATGAAAGCATGATCAAGGAGCACTATTGGAGTGACTTTGATGGTTATTGGACTCAGGATTAATTCATTTGGATTCCCGCTGTATGAAGAAATTAAAGGTTTGGATACTTTACTTTTTATGCCTATAATAGCTACTAACTTCAATTTTTATTAAAATGAATTAATCAATTATTTGTTATATTTTATTGTATTGTAGAGACAAGGCTTTTAGTGACAATCATGTATTGCATTACAATGAAATGTAAAAAAAAAAAATGAAAAAAAAAAAAAAAAGTCTAAATATGATATTTGGCCTCAAATCATCTGAGGCCTGGCCTGCGATCTGTGGCCTGCGATCTGGCCTGGCCTGCGATGTTTGGCGCTCCCCCAAGGAGGCTGCGCCCCCCAGGTTGGGAACCACTGCTCTAAAGTACCGCAATCTCTTCTCCTAAATCCTTTTGAATTCTCCTATCCACTATCCCTTAACCCCGTGACGTTTCACTCAGAGGTCAAGGAATAGAATATAGGGTTAGAATTTAGGAGCTGATTTTTGGATTATCCCATGTTAAATGCCCAGCATTCTGTGCCACTCTATGACGTAGTATACTTGAAATAGTTGCTCTGCAGCATGTTTATTCGCGATTGAGAAACGGCCAGTAAGTCTGGATGCTTCTCGTTTTGCTCCATCCCGTTCAAATGAAATCGCCGCCAATCATATTTCCACGCTCGCGCCAGGGGAGGGGTTACAAGGCTCGTGTCTTGTGGTGCATTCACTTGCACTCGGACATGAGCGATAGTCTCTTATAAATGGCCGATGAGCCCAACGACCACTACCCCACTGCCTGATATCATTAAAAAGCTAGGAATCTCCTCTTTCCAAATTCCAACAGTGTATACAACTCAAAATGTGTCTTCGGGACAATGCGACTGATTTCGATAGAGCAAGTCACATATGAGGTGGTCCCCGAAAATCCTTGATAATAAAAAGTGGATTTTGTTTAGCTTTTTTCCACGGACCACCTGCAGTACCTTCGCGGACCACCAGTTTGAGAACCGCTGCTCTAGGTGCTCCATGTGGGCTTTTATGTGCCTTTTGCTGAGGAGTGGCTTCCTTCTGGCCACTCTATCATAAAGGCCTGATTGGTGAAGTGCTGTACAGATGGTTGTCCTCTAGAAGGTTCTCCCATCTCTACAGAGGAACACTGGAGCTCATTGGGTTCTTGGTCACCTCTCTGACTAAGGCCCTTCTCCCCGATTAAGCGGTTTGGTATGTGAGGCCAGCTCTAGGAAAAGCCCTGGTGGTTTCAAACATCTTCCGTTTGCAAATAATGAAGACCGCTATGCTCGTCGGAACGTTCAATGCTGCAGACATTTTTCTGTACCCTTCCCCAGAACTGTGCCTTGATACAATCCTGTCTCTCAGGTCAACAGACAATTCCTTGGACCTCATGACTTGGTTTGTGCTCTGATATACACTGTCAACTGTGGGACCTTATATAGACAGGTGTGTTCCTTTCCAAGTCATGTCCAATCAATTTCATTTACCACAAGTGAACTCCAATCAAGTTACAGAAAGATTTCAAGGACGATCAGTGGAAACAGGATGCACCTGAGCTAAATGTTCTGTGTCATAGCAAAGGGTGTGAATACTTATGTAGGCCTACATGTGATATTTCATTTTTAACACATTTGCAAAAAAATATTTAAAAACGTTTTCACTTTCTCATTAAGGGGTATTGTGTGTGGAATGTTTAGAAAAATTAAATTAATCAATTTTGAAATATATAGCTGTAACATAACAAAATGTGAAAAAAGTCAAGGGGTATGAACATAATATATGTATATAAACATCAAATACAAACATGTGCAATTATAAATATAAAATATCAAGTAATATGTCCAATAAAGATAAAATGAAAGGATTTCTATTACCTACATTATATAGCTTTTTAAGGTAATACAGTGAAGCAAACGACCCTCAAGGTCAAATTATTGATGATTTTATATATAAAAAATAATTAATACCAACGAATGTGTTATAGATATAAAAATGCATCATTATTGTTATACTTATGACATTTGGCTTAACTTTGATTAAAACGTTAATCACTTCTATTGGTCATGGAATCATTGCAGTTTTACTTTGTATGGCATTATAAACCTCAACAATCGACTATAGTTAGGACGCATCGTATTCTATATATTAGTACAATCATTATCATAAGTTATTGTCTTATTTTAGTTTTAAGTACATGAAAATGCATTACACTTTACTTAGTGCCAAAAACAAGATGAATGCATAATGTTTTAGGGGCCAGCCTTTTATTTATAGAGTAAAAAGCAACCATAAGAAACTAATAATTCATAATGTCACAGCCATAATGCTTTATGACTGTTTATATGGTGCATCAGAATGGAAAATGACAGATTAATCATAATGCAATATTTCTGTGGTCTAGAGTGCGGTGAGGTTGGGTCAGGGTTAAATGTAAACCTCACATTCTTGCTTATGACAAACACATTCATACATGCTCTCTTTCTCTGCTGCAATTATTGCTCTGCCAAGTGAGCCAACGAAACACGGCCCTCTTTGTCGTGACAACCCGAGTAGATAATTACAGGTTTCTTCTCCAAATTAAATTCTCGAGGGACCGTATTCTATAGCATCTCTCACTTGAGGATCAGAAAGGCTGACAGAGCAGATTCCTGTAGCCTCTCTGATAAGATTCACACTGCAGCATGTCGAGGACAAAGCCCTGTGTCCACTTGATTGTAAACATCCCAAAAATAAATGCTTCTTCTTTTTGATCTTTTAACCTGTACCGTACAATGCCCAGGACACTCTTTGTTCAACATGACATTATTTTTTACAGGTCACCTCAGTTCAGTATAAAAAAAGCAATTAATGTCGCAATTAATGTATTAATGTTGTAACTGAGGGAGTGATTCGGAGTGTGTCCGACCTTGGCCGGAAAATTGACCCTATAAAGAAATACAGAATTCAGATTCAACGTGGCTCTCCACTAAATAGAGGGGAATGTTCAATCCATCCATCCATCCATCTTCTCCCTCTTATCCGTGGTCGGGTCTCGGAGGTAGCAGTTCCAGCAGAGAGCCCCAAATGTTCTTTTCCCTGGCCACATCAACCAGCTCTGAATGGGGGATCCCAAGGCGCTCCCAGGCCAGCGAAGAGATATAGTCCCTCCACCTGGTCCTAGGTCTACCCCTTGGTCTCTTCCCAGCTGGACATGCCTGGAACACCTCCCTAGGGAGGCGCCCAGGCAGAGACGCGGGAAGGTATTTTGAGTGGGGGTGCTGAGGTGCTGTCCGATGTGCTAATTACGCACCGGACAGCACGGCGGGGGAGCGGGGGCAAAACCACACACACACAGTGGCATAACAATGGACTCAGTGAACACTATTACGGGCAAGATAGCGCACGCACAAGAGCGCGAGCACACACACAAGAGCGCGAGCACACACACACACACACACACACACACACACACACACACACACACACACACACACACACACACACACACACACACACACACACACACACACACACACACACACACACACACACACACACACACACACACACAGGTCAGGGGCGGACTGGGACACAAATTCAGCCCGGGACGTTCAGACGCACCGGCCCACACACCGGCCCGCCGCCCACACATGCGGGCCACCCTTGTAGCCTACAGATAAATTATACATCTACTATGCTCATATACTGTATACTGTTATGGCTAGATTCCCCAGAGTCAAGCCATAACATAAAAGAGATGGACAACGGCCCGTCTACACTACAGGCATCAAAAAATCTTGAAGCTGGGCGTGTCTGAAGCTTGGCAATTTTTTGCGAGCAACGCGACCAACAACCAATCACATGAATCTCCCGCCCCCGACATACAAAGCAATAGCAATGTTAAAACGAAGTAAACTGGATATAAACTCTCCCAACAGGCAGAAAACCTACCAGTTTCACCCACTGTCTCTGCCTCCTTCCTCCATGCCTGGTTCCTCCGGTTTGAATCCCGGTAAATAGTTCTGGTCCTAAAGAACCGGGTGATTTGCTACCGTAATATCTCGTTTGGAATATGAGGAAATTAACTGTCGTCTGGCTCTCCCAGCTTGCACACGGTTTGATTGGCTGCGCTTGCACTGGCGGGATTTGCATAAACGGGATTTGATTGGCTGATGCCAAGCATCGAGCCTCAAAAGTTGAACATTGTTCAACTTTTGATGCCGATAGATGCTCGTGACGGCCCGTCTACACTACAGGCATGAAAAAATCTTGAAGCTGGGCGTGTCTGAAGCTTGGCGATTTTTTGCGAGCAACCAATCACATGAATCTCCCGCCCCCGACATACAAAGCAATAGCAATGTTAAAACGAAGTAAACTGGATATAAACTCTCCAAACAGGCGAAAAAACTATCAGTTTCACCCACTGTCTCTGCCACCTCCCTCCATGCCTGGTTCCTCCGGTTTGTATCCCGGTAAATAGTTCCGGTCGTAAAGAACCGGGTGATTTGCTACCTTAATATCTCGTTTGGAATATGAGGAAATGAACTGCGGTCTGGCTCTCCCAGCTTGCACGCGGTTTGATTGGCTGCGCTTGCACTGGCGGGATTTGCATAAACGGGATTTGATTGGCTGATGCCAAGCATCGAGCCTCAAAAGTTGAACATTGTTCAACTTTTGATGCCGATAGATGCTCGTGATGCTTGCAAAGCCATGCCATGCTCCCCACAATGCAGTTCGGCGAAGATTAAAAATCTTCTACGTCACCCCATTCAAGTGAATGGGCGAAGCGTTGAAAGCATTTTTTGATGCCTGTAGTGTAGACGGGCCGTCAGGTGCAAAATGAAACCTTCCTTTAGTTAAGGTTTCTTCAAAATGTCCGTGTCATGCGTGAAGTGTGTCAAAGTGGATATGTAGGAGTCAGTAAATGGGTATAGTCAAAAATGTTTGCCTGTGCCTGGCTGTAAACAAAAAGAAGTGCCAACACACATGCAGCTCAGACATTCAATCAATGACATGTGGTCTAACCAACAAATGATTATAATAGTCATTATGAGAGCACTTGTCCAGTATTAAATAACCAACTTCAAGGAATACAATATCATGCACAGTAATGTCAATCACTAAAATGAATGCAATAGTGAATTGGCCACACATCTCTGTGTCCTTATTATTGAATATTAATATTATTGAATATTAATATTATTTAATATAAATTATTTAAAATTATAATATTAATATTATATAATTTAACTTGGAATATCATGAGCATATCCTATCCTAATGCATCTAACTTTATGCACAATATAATAGTCTGGCCAGCCCTGCAGCCCGTTCTAGGTTCTGATTGGCTCACTAGGTTAGCATTCTAGCTTCTGACTGGCTTTCCAGGTTGTCAATCACAGCTGTGGGCATATTATAGTTATAGTCGTAACATCGCTAAACTTTTTTCTTGACGGTTTTCTCAGTCAACTAATGCTATTGCTAACAGTAACATAAATTAACACAGCCCTGCACACTGCAGTCATTATATGCCGGCTCACTTCGGTACCGGTACACAGTGGCATAACAGTAGACTCCAGTGAACACTATTACGGGCAATATAGAGCACGCACAAGAGCGCGAGCACACACACACACACACACACACACACACACACACACACACACACACACACACACACACACACACACACACACACACACACACACACACACACACACACACACACACACACACACACACTACAAAGATGTAAAATATTATTTGACCAACAATGTTGAATTTATTGCAGCAATAACCATAACATAATAATTCAAATACCACAAACATGATATTGACCAATACAGAGTATGCACGGCGGCAGCAGCAATAACCATAACATAATAATTCAAATACCACAAACATGATATTGACCAATACAGATTATGCACGGCGGCAGCAGCAATAACCATAACATAATAATTTAAAAAAACCAAAAACATGATATTAACCAGTATTATGCACGGCGGCAGCAAATAACCAAAAATGATTAATAATACATTTTTTACCTATTTGAAGACCCCAAATGTGGACTTCCGTTCAGGGGTGTTGTAGATGAATCTTTTCATCAGTGGCTGGATGTCAATCCGATCAAGAATGTCACTGTGTACGTGCATTACGGCCAGGTGTGTCAGTCGTCTCTGTGTCATGTTGCTCCGAAGCCAGATTTTGAGGCGGCGAAGGGTGGAGAAGGAACGCTCAGAGGAAGCAGCAGAGACAGGTAGACATAGACAAAGTTCGATCAACTTTTCCACTTCTGTCAGGAGTTCCCTTGTTTGAGGATGCAGTGCTCCGATGAATCCTGCAACGTCTTGAGCTGTCTTGAGTCCTTTTGTCTTGGAGAGGTTACCCAGCAATGTGAGCTGCATATGTAGACGAGATTTATCAAACTGATCGGGCACCTGTGCAGCAGTGATTTTTCTCATGCCTAAGTATTCTCCGTTTGCGGCATTGATGACAGTTTGCTCTCTCAGGGCAGTGAAGGATTATTTGAATTATTTGAAGTATTAAAGTAACGTGTTATGGCAGGAAAGTTAAATCTGGTATATTCATTTTAATGTCACCTTATATATATTCATGTGTGTTAAATTTGAAGGGACAAAGTATATTTTCCCTCCCCAATATATTGAGGTGAAGTCTTTGTGTTTAGAGAAGGATGGGAGCAGGGGACATCCTAATTTGGGGATAGCTCCAAGACTCTGGAATGTTTCCCTCATAAAAGACATGCTTAGGGCAAATGTGTGTGTTTTCATTGCAGTAAATATATGTGCTGCATGATTACTGTTCAACTATACCTCTGTTTTTATTCTTTCATGTGTGGGTACTAAATGGCTACAAACATTGTGGAGAAATTAGCTTAAACATGTTTTATTACTCTATATGAAATGGAAGCAGCTTTTATGACAGGGACGAGAGAGCTGGGGGACGGGACATTCTTCTTAAGATTTTCAGCATGTCAATTATCAGGGAAATCTACTTGTTTTAAATAGATGTGTGTGGTTAATTACTTTGTATTAATAATAACAGTATGTGTAAAGGAAGCTGGAAATATACAATGTGAAACCTTTTATTTGAAGTAAAGATGTGAACAATAGCTCAAACAAATGGAGGGGCTAAAGGACAAATGAGTGTGTTCTCTATATTAGGCCTGTGTGAAGTTTGACTATTTGAAAAACATCTCTAATACTTTTTAAGAGCATAGGTAATGTGTTCCTCGTTATTATTGATATGAAAGTAGTTTACATGTATTACGTATATTTAGCCAACTATAACAACTATATCTTAAAACATACTTTTAACTTGTGTGTGGTAACCTGAGGGGGGAAGATGGACTCAGGGACAAAGGGCCATAAAAGGGGATGTGTGTGTACTGGCTGCAAGATGTGAAATAAGATAAGGAAACTTGTTGTTTAGAGCAGGTTCGTACCAGACACGGTCTTCGTCAAACTGAAAGAGACTTTTTGTTTCCGGGTTTCTTCTGCTGTGTCGCACTGATTGGGTGCGACAGGCCATGTGTTGGTCTCTCCCAATAAGATGACCTCTGGGGGAAAGCACGCACACACCTCCTCCTGTGTTTTAGTATGAAAGCCTGTGTTTTCCTTTGGTTCGCGCTCTTGTTTTTGACCGGCCGTTCCTGAGACCTGTCTCACACGTGGTAGAACCTGAGCCCGGAGTACTCTGCAGAGTGCTTCGTGATTCCTTTGTATTTGTATTGTTACCTTGTATCATTAAAACAAGATTATTGTTTCACTTGCATTCTGGTGTTTCTTAATCCCTTCCTTTTTACGAATTTACCCAGCTTATCAAACGACACGCGGAGACGAGGTTGGTTTTAAAAATCCTCCAAATCTCCAACAAGTGGTGACCCCGACGTGTCTGAGTGGGGTGTTTTCGGGGAAGAGACCACCAGCAGCAAGCGGATGGAATAGTCCAGGGCTAAACATCTCGGCCTCTTCTGACAACTACAAACAGAGCTCTACCAGGTGAGCAGACACGATTTAATTCGAAACCTGTGATTTGACCATATTCCAAATTTTAGGGTTGTCAGACGAAGTTTACAGTGTTTTGTATAGTAACAATGCAAATGCGTGTTTTAGTTGTAAAATAGGATATTGAGTTCCTGCAAGCCAGAAGGGTATTGAAGTCCCGGGCTTGAAAAGTGGAGGTATGGAGTCCCCACAGTTAAAATAGGATATTAAGTTCCTGCAGCTAGAAGGGTATTAAAGTCCCTGGCTTGAAAAGTGGAGGTATAGAGTCCCCACAGTTAGACTGTCTGGAGTAGTCAAATGGTAGTATTAAGTCTCCATATCAGACTGACTCAAAATAACGAATACACAGCTCGACGGGGCTGGATATGAGTTATTTATGTTATAAGTGATCCAAAGGAGAGTAACGCAAACTTCAAAAACCAATTTTGAAGTGACCGGACCTCATTAATCCTTTGTTCTGTGGGGTTGAATCTATAAAGCCAAACGTCACGATAAAGAGTTCTGTAAGCCTGGGTTACGACTCCATGTCAGCGTCACATTGTTGAAAGACGGTGTTGAAGCGCGCTGAGAGGCTTGCTAAACTTGTTGGAATAAACATCGGACAATAAAAGCTGAATAGACTGTACGGGGAATCTTTTCTGTGAATATTTACTGGTAACAAGGACAGTAAGTCAGATCAATAGATACTAGGGATGTAACGATATACCGAATATCGCGGTATCGCGGTAAATAAATTTCCCAATACCGTCGTGAGACTGACAAAATCTACCGCGATTTTTTAAAAAAATAATAATTTAAAAATTTTTTTTTTTTTTTTTAAAACACTTTTTTTTTTTTAAACCTTTATTTAACCAGGTGGTCCCATTGAGATCATCGATCTCTTTTTCAAGAGAGACCTGTCCAACATGGCAGCAAGTAGGTTACAACATGAAAATAAAACAACAGATAACACAAAAGGACATCGTATTTACAGGGCTACATTTACACACCTAGAGACATTGACAAGTACCAACCATATAGTTATATCTCGCCATGTCAATAAGCCTGGCGTTAGACTTTTTCGCTGTCCGTCATTTTGACAGACAGGATCGTAAAATATCCGTCATAATCCCTTATTACCCGTCGGGTCTGAACAGTTCACGATAGAGCATGCTCGTGAACTGTCAACGGGGGGTGGGGGGGGGGGGGGGCGGTGTTATGCCGTGTGTGCATGCACCTCGCGGGACGCGCACAGCGTGAAGCAAAACCTCCCAGACATGTATTGATCTGTACGGCAAAGTACGGTTTGGGAACTATATCATTTCCTTTTGGAGGGCATGCATAACACGGCATAACACCAGAGCCTCGCTGCGGGGAAACGTTGGCGCTGTTCCGAGTTTGTTCTAATCTGTCAAAATGACAGACTGCTTTCAGATTTTTCCGTCATTGTTGAATAAAATATTCGGTTAACGCGACCACTGGTGTCCCAGCAACATCAGTACCAAGCGAGAGAGTTGTTTCCAGAGCAGGGGATATTGTAAATGCCCAAACACCCCAGCTTATAAATACCTGGAAATGTGGACATTCTCATATTCCTAAAAACCTGTCTGATGATGCTGAGTGAGTGACTAGTGAGTTTGAGTTGAGTTACTTGAAAAACTAAAGTGAAACTTGATTTATTTTATTGCAGGGTCTGATTATTAAATGTCCTTGTTTATTTGTGAGATGCAGTGGCATAAAGAAAATGCTTACTTTGTTGGGTAGTACCAGTAGGTACAAAAACACTGGTTTTCTTGTTCCAGTCTGTTACTGTCACTTTGTTTTTGACACTTTAAAATACTGCTATCCTACAAAAAGGCTGTAAAAATCAGATTTATTATGTAATAAAGAAATATTTTCCGAATAAAAAAATGTTTTATTGAAAAAAAAAAATTTTGATTTTATTTTTCTTCCCTTTATTATTCAATATCGCGATAAATACCGTACCGTGGACTTGTTATCGCGATATTATCGTACCGTGAGTTTTTGGTATCGTTACATCCCTAATAGATACGAAGTCATAATGAAGGGAGAATTTCAACGAGAGGAGCGTGAGTTAAGAGCTTACGAGGACAGTGGGTTCAAGCAGAAAAATTGAATAAAAGGATAGCAGAAGTGTTAATTGTTGAAAGAAGCCCCCCTTTTCCAAAGGAGGCTGAGAGCTACAGCAGGGGAAAGAGAAGGGGGTGTCAGTATTTGTCTGTGAGAGTTCCCCCCACCCTTTTTCCTCTTGAGCAGGAGCAGCAGCCCGGAGTGTGTCTGCTTGCTTTTTTCTCTAGTGATCTGAAGTTGGAGTGAAATACATAGATAATTAACAGATCAAGGTGTGATTTGAAGTGGTAGATATATTGAAATAAATAAGAAACAATGATTTGCTGCTATTTAAATATAGTCTTTGAGAACTGATTTATACCGTTGCATTGCGTTGTGAATTTCATGGTATTTGTCTTAACTATAATGTACCCACATGCATGTGGTTTCTTTGTCCCAGTTCATTTTAAAGTCAGCCGCCTCATGGCTAAATCAATTTGACCCCTTGAGGTCAAGAGTCATTCTGTTAGACCACCATCTTGTGAAAGACAAATCATTGTTCTTTTGTCACATTTTGAATTAGAAAAGAGTTCATTTTGCTAGATCAATTTATCTATAAATGTTGTAGTGGGAGTTTTGTGTTTGCTAACATTTTTAGGAACGACAACACTCGGAGATGAGTAAACTCAAGAATCCGTGGAGTGTAAATACATTGAGAAAAACACATTTTTATACTCTAACTGTTTGCACATCATAGACAAGGAATTTAGACAATATAAATAAATATTCACCAAAAGTAATAAGTATAATGGAAAGTAGACATGGGCCTACACTTGAGTCAAATTATATTACTGTGATCTGATCAGTGTGCTCTGCAGGTTTACTATTGTTCTAAGTAACATTGGGATTTAAAATATTGGAGAAAGTATGGAGATGTTCTTTCGTAGTGTGTGAAATATGTGATGCTTGAAACAGGTATTTCAATTTATGGAAGAAAATGGTTTCCTGAAAGAGTCAGGTTGGGTAGATATGTAACAATGGACGAAACAATTTATAGAGGGAGTTTTTGTAATATTATTAGTAGACATTAATGGTGTTGTTTAGATGGCATTTAGCAACTAAGACAGATAGTATGATTAGAAAGAGACAGAGTGGAAAGGGTTGGATTGATTTAATCTCAGTGTGCTAGACTTCTTATGGATAATGCGTCCCGGGACCTGGACTCCCCCTCTGAGTTAGAAAGGCTACGACCCCGTCCCTCCAAGCAGACAAAAGACCTAACCCAACAGGAGACTCCTCCTTCTCCATCAAACAGACAGAGAACCAGAGCTGAACCGTCTCTACCTGAGGCATCCAGAACCAAACCGCTTGCTGACATACAGAAATACTCTCATCAGTCCCTCAGACAGGGCATGAAGCTGAGCCACGAGATTTGGCACAGGAGCAGAGTGGGGGACATGAGAGCAGAATCCGCCCTCCATAAAGCAGCAGAGAGACTGTAAAGGAGGAGATGAAATGCAAAGCAGTGCAAAGAACAGTGGCATGATGTGGGCTGCAGATGTGACTGGGCCAAAGGCTGCCTAAAACAGTTACAGCGGATGGATTCAAGAGCTGATGGACTGAAGAGAAGACAGAATCAGAGGAGTTGGCATAGTCAATTTGAAGTGAGGAGGTCGGGGTCACGGCTTGAGACAACCAGGGGAGGAGAAAAGGAAAACGGGAATGAGTGAGTTTACACATAAACACACTTATTCACAAAACGCACATAAAAGACACCACATTTAAAGAACTTGAATTGACTTGATAAATAAGTAAAGATAAAAAGAGGTATTAACCATGAATTAATCTATTGGTAAATTCAAAATAGCAGTAAAGAGGAAACTATTAAGGTAAAATGAGAAAATCATCCTAAAAACACACTGAGGGTTAAAGGGGAAGACATGAGGGAAATATGCACTACACTTTAAGCAAGGGGTGTTTTGGAGTAGCACAGTCTAGAACCATATTCTTCAATCTTTCCATCATATTAATAAATTATTCTTCAAGAGATTTTTATTCATGTGTGAATAAAGCAGTGATCTCATTTGTTACAATATTGATTTCACCATTGTGGCATAGTTATTACCATAGGAGGGCTTTAGGATGGAAACTGTTTTTAATCCTTGATAAAGTAAAGGGTGATGGTTGCATGTTCGGACACCCAAGGTTCCACACACTGCTAAAGAGTTTAACATTGTTTTTAAGTAGACCAGAATTGAAGATAAATGAGTATAATGAGCTATGAAATGCAGAGCTACACAGATCCTAGTAATGTTTTGACTCAAGATAATAGTTATGTACACAAGTTTCTGAATTAGATTTATTAGACATTTTAATACTACTTAGGTGTAAATAAATTGCAGTAGTGGTAGTACTATTATGAAGTGAGTTTTGTACCAAGTTGCAGGAAATGTGGGAAGCAGCCGTCCCGATGACAAGTTAGAGATATATGACTTAAAGGCCCTGTGAAGTGTGCACCTGTGCATGATCTGTTATGCTAATACGTATAGTAATGACCAAAATTGTCCATTGGAACCCATATCAAAAATTTTTGGAATAGCAACAAATTTGACGAGTTTTGAATTTTCCGGGGAAATCTGCAGTCGACCTTCGCCTTCGTGGGCGTGGCTTGCGATCTACTGCGTGACGTCACGAGATGGACGCCGCCGCACTGTTTACATTCACCACCGTTCGTTTTTTCTCTTTTTCAAAGTCGAATTTCTCAACGTTTTTGAGCTAGTATTTTCCTGGAAAGTGTGTCGGAGTCGACTGGAAGTGATTGCCAATCGAGAAAACCTGACAATGGAGGCGACAGTGAAGAAAGAGGGATGAAAAACACAGGGGAAACGATGCATTGCTGCTGGCTGTAGTAATGTCAAGTCTGCCGAAGTGGCGATGTTTCTGTTCCCAAAAGATGAAGGTGAGCCTGGCTGGTGTCATTGTTTCGTAGATTATTTGATTGATCATGATAAATAAAGGCCAGTGGTCGATTCGAGAGAGAGAGAAAGAGAGACTGACAGAGTTACAGGGTTGTTGTTAGCATCTGGTGCTAGCTCGGAGCTAACGGAGATTAGCTGTTTCAACAATAAGGAGAGGGAGAGTGCTCTCCTGTGGGACTGAGAGAGATAACGTCAGCTCAGGGAGGTAAACTGTAGCCTAAGTTATCTCAGTGGGTTTGGTCATCTATGTAAACAAATATTTCCATCTATGTAATATTAGTTGTATAAAATAGGTTAAGAAATCCTTCCAATGTTTTTTGATTATTGAAATATATGTTTCATATGAGTGTTGAGAGCTGTATCCATAAATCTCTTAATGTTGCCCTCAAAGTGCACCAGATTGATCACTTTCCTCATCTATCCTGTCCGAAAAGCTGTCCAAATCAATCATTTCTCTCACACTAGTATCACTTTCCAGAGTCTCCGCCATGTTTACAATCGCAACTGGGTACATCTTGTGACGTCACAGCCACTATCGTCTGCAACTTCCGTTAGGCTCAGACGGCAAAATTAATAATTCATTAATTCATTAATTATGAATTATTAAAAAATATTTTAGCCATGAACAGGCACAATGATATGTAAGGAATGAAACTGCCATTTCATTTTGGTGCAAAAACATGCACTTCACTGGGCCTTTAAGGTGGTAATCGTGAATTGATAAATGATGGCGCTCCATATATGACTGATTTTTGTAGACAAAGGATACTGGCCTATGCTGAAATATCAAAGTCTCTGCAGAGCACGACACATGGCCAATGAAACTGAGACCAAATGACCTTTGACCCTGACTGACAGTGTGACTTGAGAACAGCACTATCAATGACTGACTCTGGGGCTGACCAAACTTGACTTTACAACCTGACAGTGTGAGTGTGAATGAATTTCTGCATGTGATCAGTGTAACTGCATGATTCTAAAACAATAACTAACCAAGCATGTCTTTGGACTAATACATTATTTTGGAGCTCCATGGGAAACACAGGTTTCCTACAATTCCACACATTTGGAAAAACGCACATGTGACCCGTTTCTAATTCCAACAGGAGTTGGCGGTTTGCAAATGTAAAACTCAAACTTAAATCTAAAGATTCTGTTTATTTTAGGACTGCCAGCTGGAAATAAACACTTATTTTCCCTGGAGTGTTTACTGTGAAAGATGATGGATGTACTTTTGTGAATGATGTTTGGTATTTTATTGTACCCACTGGTTACCTGAAGGTTTTCTTCCCATACAGAAGTTTGTTACGTGTGTACATGTGTAAAAAGGGGGAGTGTGGGATATTTTCATTTAGGGACTGGAAGAAACCTGCCGCCCCAACTCAGATGTTCAATCTGACCATTGATTGACAGTTTTAGATTTAACCTGCTCCATATCTGGGGATAAGATACTGTTTGATTAATGTTGACATGTTTCTAATATTGATTGAGTTATAACAGGTAACACAGATGCAGAATCAGTGGCCAAGGGGCTACTGAGAGAGGTAATTCCAGAATGAGAATGAGAAGGTGAACTGTGATAATGAAAACAATTTTGTAATATTTCAACAGGTATTAAAGTAACTGAGGTTTGAAATGTAGAAAGAACATATTACAGCTAAGTTAAAACATAGTAATGTAATGATAGAATTTAATTTAGACAACATCTTGTAACTAGCCTGGTAAAGAAGTAAAAGCCATAGACTGTTTAGATCATTATGGGGATGTAAATTTAATTTAAAGTCATAATAGAAAGACATTTGATGACAGTATGTTGGATTTCTGTATTCATTTTTCAGCTTGATAATATCCAAGCAGTGACAGGTAGAAGCAGTCTACTGCGTGACGTCACGAGATGGACGCCGCCGCACTGTTTACATTCACCACCGTTCGTTTTTTCTCTTTTTCAAAGTCGAATTTCTCAACGTTTTTGAGCTAGTATTTTCCTGGAAAGTGTGTCGGAGTCGACTGGAAGTGATTGCCAATCGAGAAAACCTGACAATGGAGGCGACAGTGAAGAAAGAGGGATGAAAAACACAGGGGAAACGATGCATTGCTGCTGGCTGTAGTAATGTCAAGTCTGCCGAAGTGGCGATGTTTCTGTTCCCAAAAGATGAAGGTGAGCCTGGCTGGTGTCATTGTTTCGTAGATTATTTGATTGATCATGATAAATAAAGGCCAGTGGTCGATTCGAGAGAGAGAGAAAGAGAGACTGACAGAGTTACAGGGTTGTTGTTAGCATCTGGTGCTAGCTCGGAGCTAACGGAGATTAGCTGTTTCAACAATAAGGAGAGGGAGAGTGCTCTCCTGTGGGACTGAGAGAGATAACGTCAGCTCAGGGAGGTAAACTGTAGCCTAAGTTATCTCAGTGGGTTTGGTCATCTATGTAAACAAATATTTCCATCTATGTAATATTAGTTGTATAAAATAGGTTAAGAAATCCTTCCAATGTTTTTTGATTATTGAAATATATGTTTCATATGAGTGTTGAGAGCTGTATTAATAAATCTCTTAATGTTGCCCTCAAAGTGCACCAAATTGATCACTTTCCTCATCTATCCTGTCCGAAAAGCTGTCCAAATCAATCATTTCTCTCACACTAGTATCACTTTCCAGAGTCTCCGCCATGTTTACAATCGCAACTGGGTACATCTTGTGACGTCACAGCCACTATCGTCTGCAACTTCCGTTAGGCTCAGACGGCAAAATTAATAATTCATTAATTCATTAATTATGAATTATTAAAAAATATTTTAGCCATGAACAGGCACAATGATATGTAAGGAATGAAACTGCCATTTCATTTTGGTGCAAAAACATGCACTTCACTGGGCCTTTAAGGTGGTAATCGTGAATTGATAAATGATGGCGCTCCATATATGACTGATTTTTGTAGACAAAGGATACTGGCCTATGCTGAAATATCAAAGTCTCTGCAGAGCACGACACATGGCCAATGAAACTGAGACCAAATGACCTTTGACCCTGACTGACAGTGTGACTTGAGAACAGCACTATCAATGACTGACTCTGGGGCTGACCAAACTTGACTTTACAACCTGACAGTGTGAGTGTGAATGAATTTCTGCATGTGATCAGTGTAACTGCATGATTCTAAAACAATAACTAACCAAGCATGTCTTTGGACTAATACATTATTTTGGAGCTCCATGGGAAACACAGGTTTCCTACAATTCCACACATTTGGAAAAACGCACATGTGACCCGTTTCTAATTCCAACAGGAGTTGGCGGTTTGCAAATGTAAAACTCAAACTTAAATCTAAAGATTCTGTTTCTTTTAGGACTGCCAGCTGGAAATAAACACTTATTTTCCCTGGAGTGTTTACTGTGAAAGATGATGGATGTACTTTTGTGAATGATGTTTGGTATTTTATTGTACCCACTGGTTACCTGAAGGTTTTCTTCCCATACAGAAGTTTGTTACGTGTGTACATGTGTAAAAAGGGGGAGTGTGGGATATTTTCATTTAGGGACTGGAAGAAACCTGCCGCCCCAACTCAGATGTTCAATCTGACCATTGATTGACAGTTTTAGATTTAACCTGCTCCATATCTGGGGATAAGATACTGTTTGATTAATGTTGACATGTTTCTAATATTGATTGAGTTATAACAGGTAACACAGATGCAGAATCAGTGGCCAAGGGGCTACTGAGAGAGGTAATTCCAGAATGAGAATGAGAAGGTGAACTGTGATAATGAAAACAATTTTGTAATATTTCAACAGGTATTAAAGTAACTGAGGTTTGAAATGTAGAAAGAACATATTACAGCTAAGTTAAAACATAGTAATGTAATGAGATAGAATTTAATTTAGACAACATCTTGTAACTAGCCTGGTAAAGAAGTAAAAGCCATAGACTGTTTAGATCATTATGGGGATGTAAATTTAATTTAAAGTCATAATAGAAAGACATTTGATGACAGTATGTTGGATTTCTGTATTCATTTTTCAGCTTGATAATATCCAAGCAGTGACAGGTAGAAGCAGTCTCGCCTGGAAATTATTCACTTTGTCAGTATCATGATTTTAGTTGTTTTTAATCCATAACATTAGTGTGTTCCATTGCCAGAGACATTAGCAGTTCATATTATATTTAGATTTTAAATGGGATCTCAAGGATTTCATTTATAATAACACAGATGCTGGTCAGGAATTCAGAGCTATTGAGATATGTTATTTAGTTCACCTGAAGATTTTGGGGTTTATTTTGTTGACACAGGCCAAGTATTAGAATTCTGAAGCGGCCTACCAGTGGTGGGTCAAACACCTGAGGGCCCAGAAGCCCTGAGCGTAGACTTAAGGGGTGGGTATCAGATTTCTCCACACAGGTTGCTGACGCCAAAAGGGGGACATCTGGTACTACTGGAGCCAGTGTGCGGCGAGGAACACTCCGGCTAGGACCTTGGAGGACATCAGGACGGACCTGGCTATCGTCAACGCGAACATCCCTACAGCAGACGACTTGGAAGCTGGCGTCAGCGGGCTGGGGGACTTCTCGAGGCAGCAGAGGAGTCTACTTCTCTCTGATCAGATTCATCAATTCCATCTTTGAAGGAAAGGCCGCATCTCCCCCTCCCTATCAGCTGCCCTTGTTGGCGTATTCCGCTGAAGGGGGGGAGGGGGGGGGGGCCTGATGATTCAACAACACGCAAGGATGCTGCTTTCTGGCACTCAGGCTCTCACTCTGATAGTTTCTTCACTGTCATTGGAGGTTGTTTTCTGTTCCCAAAGGTTTAATGAAGGGGGACAGACACAGTATCAAAGAATGAAAGTAGTTTTGTTTCAAATGTCTTATGTGTGTTGGTCTCGTGAGGCGAGACCAAAAAGGGGGAATTGAAGGATTATTTGAATTATTTGAAGTATTAAAGTAACGTGGTATGGCAGGAAAGTTAAATCTGGTATATTCATTTTAATGTCACCTTATATATATTCATGTGTGTTAAATTTGAAGGGACAAAGTATATTTTCCCTCCCCAATATATTGAGGTGAAGTCTTTGTGTTTAGAGAAGGATGGGAGCAGGGGACATCCTAATTTGGGGATAGCTCCAAGACTCTGGAATGTTTCCCTCATAAAAGAAGAGGGTGCGTTACACATGCTTAGGGCAAATGTGTGTGTTTTCATTGCAGTAAATATATGTGCTACAGGATTACTGGTCAACTATACCTCTGTTTTTATTCTTTCATGTGTGGGTACTAAATGGCTACAAACATTGTGGAGAAATTAGCTTAAACATGTTTTATTACTCTATATGAAATGGAAGCAGCTTTTATGACAGGGACGAGAGAGCTGGGGGAGGGGACATTCTTCTTAAGATTTTCAGCATGTCAATTATCAGGGAAATCTACTTGTTTTAAATAGATGTGTGTGGTTAATTACTTTGTATTAATAATAACAGTATGTGTAAAGGAAGCTGGAAATATACAATGTGAAACCTTTTATTTGAAGTAAAGATGTGAACAATAGCTCAAACAAATGGAGGGGCTAAAGGACAAATGAGTGTGTTCTCTATATTAGGCCTGTGTGAAGTTTGAATATTTGAAAAAAATCTCTAATACTGTTTAAGAGCATAGGTAATGTGTTCCTCGTTATTATTGATATGAAAGTAGTTTACATGTATTACGTATATTTAGCCAACTATAACAACTATATCTTAAAACATACTTTTAACTTGTGTGTGGTAACCTGAGGGGGGAAGATGGACTCAGGGACAAAGGGCCATAAAAGGGGATGTGTGTGAGCTGGCTGCAAGATGTGAAATAAGATAAGGAAACTTGTTGTTTAGAGCAGGTTAGTACCAGACACCAAAAGGTGTCTGGTCTTCGTCAAACTGAAAGAGACTTTTTGTTTCCGGGTTTCTTCTGCTGTGTCGCACTGATTGGGTGCGACAGGCCATGTGTTGGTCTCTCCCAATAAGATGACCTCTGAGGGAAAGCACGCACACACCTCCTCCTGTGTTTTAGTATGAAAGCCTGTGTTTTCCTTTGGTTCGCGCTCTTGTTTTTGACTGGCCGTTCCTGAGACCTGTCTCACACGTGGTAGAACCTGAGCCCGGAGTACTCTGCAGAGTGCTTCGTGATTCCTTTGTATTTGTATTGTTACCTTGTATCATTAAAACAAGATTATTGTTTCACTTGCATTCTGGTGTTTCTTAATCCCTTCCTTTTTACGAATTTACCCAGCTTATCAAACGAGACGCGGAGACGAGGTTGGTTTTAAAAATCCTCCAAATCTCCAACAGCAGCGACTTGTAGGCCTTCTTGGTCGAATCGGCGATCCAGCTCAGCTGGCACAAGATCCAAGACCTCATAGAACTCACGCCGCCACTGCTGCTCTGCTACATCAGTCACGATGGCCTCTGTCTCCTCCGTATCTCTTAATCGGGCAGGGGTTCTGTTGGTTCGTGGAGGAAGGGGCATTTTCAGGTTGTTTCTTTCTGCACAAGCAGCCACTTTGGCAGTCATCTCCTCGATAAATCCATCTTCTCTCAGTCCATGCATGCGCTGTCATAGCGCACTCACACACTCCAGTGCCCCCTTCGCACTTGCCTTCTCACTTTGGAGAGCTCTGGCTACGGTCTCGCATGGTCCAAAAAGAGCCTCACAGCACAAAAGGCCAAAGTATGTTTTGGCTTTTGTGGCTTGTTTGTATAGACCAGATACTTTTGCCCGAGTATCTCCCTTGACTGTCCTGTCTTGCTCAAGCATCTTCAGTGTCTGCAGAAGGGCTGTATATGAGGAGACAACCCGTGAAATCGCCCTTGTGCGTACGGCCCACCGAGTCGGGCATAATGACAGCAAGTTGCAAACTGCCTCATCATCACCAAACATGGACTGGAACAGCATCTTGCGCTTTCATGACTCCCCGACCACCACTGAGACACTCCGTACAAAGTTTAATGTGTCTGCAACAACACAAACTTCCCTCCCCACTTCTTGTAATACCAGATCAAGTGCATGGTTACTACAGTGCACGTATAGTGCAGATGGACACTGCTCTTTTAGTTTGGCTTGCACACCCGAGATGCGGCCCGACATATTCACAGCACCATCGAAGCAAAATCCCCTGAGACGCTCCAGTGGCAAATTCAAGCACAGAAAAACATCCTTTATGCAAGAAAAAAGTGTTTCTCCAGTTGAATCAGGTGCACTGTAAAATCCAAGGAAAGCATTCACTGCCTCAAGTTTTGAATCCACGTATTGCAAAGTAATGGAAAATTGCTCTGATGTACTTATATCAGTGGTCGCATCTGCAGTAAGACCATAGAAAGAATGCTCTCTCGCTTCGGACACGATTTCTCTTTGAACAGCATGGGCGAATATCTCCAGTATTTCATTTTGTACCGTGTCGGACATCCAGTTGTCTCTTCGCTGCAGCCACTCCTGGCATTTTGGCAATGTAAATGTCCGCTCCATCATCAGTTTCCATAGCACCCCATCTCGATTGTTATGGCCTCTTAATGATAGTCCTAAGCTGCCGATGAATCTTACTGATCTGAATATTAGCTCTAGGACTGTTCTGGCCGTTCTTTGCTCTTTTTCAACAATCTCCGACAGTAGAGCATTAATGGGAGTATTGAGAGCAAGCATTCTCTCCGATTCTGAGTGAATGTCAGACAACTCGTGCTGGCTAAACTTTGTGGTTGCTTTACGCCAGTTACAAAAGCCTCCTACTGTAAATGAACTTGTCTTTCTGTCATTATGTCTTAAGCCCTTCTCTATGGCTTTGCAGCAGGTGAAGCAAAGAATGGTGTCTTTCTCCGTGACATAATGCACCCATTTCCACCGGGTAAACCAGCTTTTCTGAAATGACCGCTCGAAGGTCTCTGTCCCAATTTTCCTGGCAGGAAAAACTTATGTCTGGTCGACACGGCTCATCAAACCCCAAAAAGTTAGGTGTCGGGTCTAGCTTGTCAACTGCACCACCTGCCGGTGTGTGGCCATGGCTTGCGTTAGCCACAGCTGAACTGCTAGCTCCTGTTTCATCTGTGCTGCTGCTAGGAGGCTGGTGCTCGTTGTTGGTGGTTGTAGACAAATGTCCTCCTGCCCCTGCATCTTCTAATTCAATATGTTTAGCAGATTTAGCGTTGTTAGAGAGAAACAATTCTGATATCCGTTTTTGCGCCATGTCAGTTACTTGTGTTGTGTGTGTCACGTTAAAAGTAGCCGACTAAAAACTATCAACAAACTTTTTTTCCACATCTTTTTTATTTTTCTTCCCTGAAGCAAAATAATGTATTATATAGTTTTAAATGATCATTTGAATAATAATATATAATATCAAATATAATTTCAGGCACAATGAAATGAAATAAATATATATAATACAAATAAAATACATTTGCAGGCAGGGGTGCTCCGCTCCCCCTCCCTGCCGCTAGGGGGTGCTGCAGCGCCCTCAGCACCCCCCTTCCCGCGCCCCTGCGCCCAGGTGGCATCCTAACTAGGTGCCCGAACCACCTCAACTGGCTCCTTTCGAGGCGAAGGAGGAGCGGTTCAACTCCGAGTCCCTTCTGGATGACTGAACTTCTCACCTTATCCCTAAGGGAGACACCAGCAACCCTGTGGAGAAAACCCATCTCGGCCACTTGTATCCGCAATCTCGTTCTTTCGGTCAATCCGTTGACTGAAAAACATTTTTGGTAAATGACTTTCGCAAGGATCTGCAATGTCTTTTAACTCTTTTGCCACCGACTGTCACAAAAGCTTCAGAGGATTAGGGGAGCTCTTTATTCACAAATCTAAGATATTTTGTTCTTGCTCATAAACACTAAAAGGCTCACAACTGGGAATTTGATTGAACTTACAGCTGCTTCTATGCTGCAGATAAAGATGTCCATGCACGATTGCGATGGACAGAGACAAGACACTCGATTATCATTCAAGGATATCTTGCAGAACAGCATTTTCAGTCCAGACAAAGTCATCATAAACTCCAAACCAAGGTTGTCCTAAAGTCAGTTTTGCCGGAAAATCACTGCCATCCTTAGCAAACAAAATGTCTTATCCCGGCCTCATCTGAATGACATGGAGATAATTATCGAGGTGGGCCTCATCAGAATTTATAGACACCTCTTTCTCTATGAGACAATGTGACTATTATGTCAAAATCCCTGTCAGCTATTTTTATCAAATCTGCCACAGATCTAGCTTGGGTGAATTCATAGCGAGGTAATTACTTCACACTCTGGAAAAAATAGGGTGTAGACCGACAGACGTGGGGGGGCGTTTGGCACAAACTAACACCTGAGGGTTATCTGACTACAGGAGCAGGACGAAGGAGGAGAGCGACAATGAATGAGATAAAATCGTGGAGAAAAGGAAGTGCAGGATTGCTATGTCACCCTGAAATGAGCTGTTGTTGTGGAAAGCCTAATGTCAGCAGCGGCTATGAGTTTGACTTACCTCGTTACCTGGAACAAAGCTGAAGGCAAATTTTGAGCCATTGCAATCCACAGAGCTACATCAGTCAAATAGGTGACAACCATCATGGTATAAAAAAACTTTAATCTGGTTTCTGGACTGCAGAGCTTAAACCTTTAATCACACCCAAAATAGTTGCCCAACTAACTGATTTCCTTCCATCTTATATAAAAAACAACTGGAGTGCATTAATGTTTCTATGCGTTACCCAGACAACTTTTCCTAAATCGTTAAATTTGCTTAATTGAGCTTTTTATTTATTTTTTAAGTTTGGAACCTTTAAATTGAAACTAGTTATAACTGACCTGTGTTTGCACTTTACAGAAGTCTTTAATTGAATGGTGTTCTAAAAGAAATATCATTTGACAGCATTATACAATATCATAGTGTTTCTCTGGCACCAGGAAATGGGACTCGAAAGCCTGACCACAAACCAAAAGGTTTAAAGGTCCCATGACATGCTTTTCCGGTTATTACCCATCCCCTTGGGTGTAGCTTTTTATGCATGTAAACGGTCTGCAAAGTCACAAACCCTCAAAGTACACCCTGTAGCGAGTAAAACTCTAACACAGAATAGACCTGTCTATGCTGCCCCAGAACAAGATTTTTCTTTTTCCATTTTTTTATTCCTGGTCATAGTGACGTAACACATACACACTCACTCGGCATTTTCTTTTCTCAGCCGTGGAGCTTCGCCGGCACACACACTCACTCAGCCTTATCTTTTCTCAGCCGCGGCTCTGCGGATCTCCGCACACACACACACACACTCGGAGCCTGGCTATACAGAGATGGTGTTTGAGAAACCAATGGGATTTTGGAACATTTAACAATGTAAATATATTCTAGTAGACCTCAACAATGGAATTATGATCAGTAGAAATGGCCATGTCATGGGACCTTTAAGTAGCATTCTTTACTTGAAAAAAGGCCACAATGTTCACAGGCAACTGTCTTAAAAGAGAAAAGAACTTGACCAGCTAAGATGATAGAATAAAGCAAGGTAACAAACCATAGAAATAAGCACTTGGAATTAAGCTGGGATGCTTACAGTGACAACCCGAACTGACAGACCCGGGAGAGTGCAAAGACACTACATTAGATACAGGGGAAACTGATCAGGGCGGGGCAGTCAATCACAAAGTGGGAAACACACAAGGATAGAAAGACAAGGATTAGACATGACTGGGATGTGGAATATAGGATTTTTCAGTTCTAAGAGCTGTTCAGTGATAACAAACTTTCATAGGCTGACCCAGAAGTAAGCATTTCAAGGGCTCCCTCAACAAAAACGTTGGCAAATATACGTTTATGATACTTACACATTATCTTCAGCAGTATAATGTTCACATATGAACTACTTTTATGATTTTTAAGCGTAAATGCCATCTCCAGAAGTAAAAAGCTAACGTTAAGCTATAAATAATCACCACTGCTTAGCAAAAGGCGGAATCGTGTTCGGATTTATGTTGTTTAGACTTGTTTAGTCACTTGTTAGCAACCCCTTTTTATGACACTTAGGACCTTTGAATAATTAATTGACGGGGTATTACAACCCAGTCTCACGGCATTTCGTGTTATAGTCACGACATTTAATCTATTAATTCGTGTTCACCAACATGATTTTCCCCTTTTTTTTCGTGTCACACAGAACAATTTTAAAAGCAATGTATTTCTATTGGTAGTATGTTTCGTGTATGCCTGCACCATGTCTTTTTGTCTGGTCGGGTCTTGGAAGACCGGAAGCTGTGTGGTTAATAAAAACATGTTCTTACTCATTATCGAGCCACGATTATTGTTTTTATTTTAAAATCGTATAATGTCTGACTTTTTTTGCAGTCCGTGAAGAAAATAAATGGGGCTCAGAGCCTCTGAATACTGAAATCTGTATTTTTTCAATCTTTTTTTCCTTCTAATTTGTTATTCTTTTCTAAATAACACACTATTATTTACTCACCAATAACAAACAATTATCCTTGATTTTATTTATTTGTTTAATTCTATAATCTCAGGCTTCTTTGGCATCCGTCAGGAACTGAATTTGAAAATAAAATGACCGGAAACAGACGTAGTGTGGAAGCAAAAAAGAGACAGAAGTATTTGAATGTTATCAGACACCGAATTGATAGCATTGAAAGTAATTACTTTGAAAATCATGTATCTGAATTTTTTTTGCTCCGAATTTACCTATGTGAAATAAAAATGTAACAATTCAAGTTAAAAATATTCAAATAGTCAAATTCAGATCCCAAAAATTCAAGTGAAAACAATTTGAATGCACAATATCCGGCTACTCAGATAGGTAAGCACACCTTCATCTAGGCTGCACTGTTACGTGTCCTGACTTGTAGTGGTTCTCTCCTCTATCTACACTCTTCTTGTCATCTTTGTAAAACGATATCAGACTGGTAATTGACACAGCCATGACCAGTTAAATTCAGTGTGGCTAAAATGAAAAGCTTTGTTAAAATATGCAAGCACGTGAAAGTCAACTTCAGCTTTATTGTCAAAAATTCTACACGTGTTATCCAGAAATATCGAAATATCGTTTCCCACAGTGTGACATACATAAAACAAAACAAAAAGGGCCTAGATAAACGTGGTATACATTAAACAAAAGGGGCCTAGATAACCATCAATCAATCAATCAATCAATCAATGTTTATTTATATAGCCCAATATCACAAATGTTACATTTGTCTCAGATAACCGGGGTATAGGCCTACAGTTTAAAATGTTAATATATTTAAAGTGTTCAAAGTGCAGTTTCAGTGCAAGTCAGTTGAAATGATCTTAAGTTGGCGTGACGTTGAAGTCGTGCGACCCTGCTGCTATACTGGCTTGTAGTTCGTTTATAGCATAACGTTAGCATTTAGCTTTTGGCGACTAGATTTATGATTCAAAAATTATAAAAGTAGGGTTGACATGTGGAGATTATCCGGCTGAACAAAATGTGATCCCTCTCTTAAATGTGTGTCAACCACAGACCTTATTTCGAGCTATTTTCCAAAATCCTATGGAGAATTTGCATTGGTTTTTCGCGAAGGAACCGGAAGAAGTTTACTTCCGGGTTTTACGACGCGTCACTGCGGTTCTCTATTGTCTGCTGCTATCCAGTCTGTTAAGAATACTGCACAGCTATATCTAAGAAATTCAAAGCATTTACTGTATTATTATCACTCCTATATCTATTAGCATACACTATCAGTACTGATTAGTTGTTTGTTATATGATCGATTTAAACAGGCTATTGCAATGCAATATGAGGAAAAACATCACACTTTAGCTAAATGCAAACAACTTATAAGCAAAACACTTCAGAACCAGAAATCAGTATCACAAATACTTTATTAATCCCCCGCAGGGAAACTGTGTTAAAAGTACTTAAAAGTTAACATTTGTTCTGTGCCATTTGCAACTAAAAAACTATTGCTGCAGTATTATCTGAAATGTAGTGAACTGGTGATATTAAAACATGACCTGTTCCAAAAGAGATATCTACCATTTGTGAAAATTGGCACCTTTCTTTGTATGACAAAAATGATTCCTTGCATAAAAGTAAAACTCAAGGAACAAAATATGGAATATCACTGGAGTTATTGGCTATCTTGACTCTTTTACTAACAAAACAGTAACCTTTTTGTGAAAACAATTTCCTGTGTTGTTTTGCCAAGAACAAAATATTTAACAATAATAAACCTGCAATAAGATCAGAATGGTTTACCTTATTCTTCTCTTAATACACACAGGGTATGGGTCACAAAACATTCATAAGCTTGTAGGTATCCTCCAGTGGCCTACTGTAAGACCTAGAAAAGTATTATGCAACAGAATGGTTACATTTCAAAAAGATCAAGCTGGACAGTGTCCTTGCACTAAGCCTGGCTCGGTGAGGGCGCATTATAAGCATACTTGTCAACCCTCTCGATTTTTGCGGGAGACTCCCGATTTCATTGCCCTCTCCCGGTTTCCTCCCGGGGTCATATTTCTCCCGCATTTCTCCCGATTTCTGAAAAGATCCGATTTACTCAGGACTGTTTCCACTCGGACTTTAATACAGCTACACCATTTTTTGGTTTCCATGGTAACACTTCTCTTTAGTAGCGCGCGCAACTGAACGTCTGAGAGGGTGAGGCAGATAGTCACAGAAAACAGAACAAAAATCGACAGCTACTCTACTCTCTGCTCCCTCCTTTCCTGCCCACACATATGCTCCATCAAGGATGGTGATACAGGCCGCAAGGCAGTGCACTTAGAACTACAATAAGCATGATAATGTTAATCTAACATCTCCGGCGATCCACTAGCACCCCCCCCATTTTGCATTTTGAAATGCTCCCGATTTCTGAGGTCTCAAGGTTGGCAAGTATGATTATAAGGCCTCCGTGACTGAATACCCTTTCCACTGGTGCACTGGTGGCAGGAACAGCGAGCACTCTGAAGAGCCTTGGGAAGACCTTTGCATTTCTTTTCCAGAAGCCTAGGCAGTCTGCTTCGTCTTCTTCACCAGAGCACACTTGGATGTAGCGAATGAGCTCAGCCTTGACAGATGATACATGGTCATCCTTCTTTTTGCTTTTCTTCCTATAGCCAGTGAAAAGGCGTGGAGTTTTAGCAGGTGGCTCTTCATCCTTATTATCCTCTCCACTACTGCTCTCAGCAAGTATGGTGACTTTCCGAGCTTCAGCCAAGACAAGGTCTGAAAAAGTTTCACAAAAATCATGGTTAGTTACAGTATTATGATGTTGACAGTGGTGATGGTTAAGTTAATGAACGATAAGTAAGTCTAAATTAGATTTTACTGATGTTATTGAAAGCGAGAAAAGATTTGAGTGCCTGAACATTTGGGAGGAGAAGGAAATGTCTACAATGTATTGAATTAAGTATTAACTTGGTGCCTGAAAACTTCAAGCCATGAATGATGCATAATGTGATGATAATGCATTTGGAAATGGTGTACATTCACCAACCCATTATCATCTCCTTCACCTCACTCTTGACTTCATCTGGTGCAAGGACATCTTGCTCTAGCCAAAAGAAGCAGAATGATCGGTCTAGTAGTGCAGATATCATGTAGACCATATCTCCAAATGGAAGATCTCCTGCAGGTTGAGCCGAGTCATCCATTCTGACATTTGAACCAACATCCTCCTGACTGCTTTTCTGTTTTTGTTTTGTTTTTTTGTTTTTGTTTGTGTTTTTGTTCTTGTTTTGTTTGTCGACCTGACTCATAATGTAAAGCGTCTTTGGGTCTAGAAAAGCTCTATATAAATCCCATTTATTATTATTATTATTTGCAAAGATCCCCCGGAAACGGCGTTGCAGTGACTTCTGGAGAGTTTTCACAAAACCGGCCAGATGCCGGGTTGTATTCAGCATACTGTTGAGGTGGCTGTTGAGTGAGAGATCGCAAGGCAAAGCCGCACTTAGAGTCACCACTTTCTCCCCTTGTTTCAGGTCTGTTGCTTGAAGAAATGGGGCCAGAATTTCCACAAGCTCTTTCAGCTGACTCCATTTTATTGCTGATAAGCACAGGCCTTTATGTCCTTGGGCTTCCAGAAGAGTATTTAGGCTTTGAGGATCCAGGTCAGTGACTGCCTCCACACGGCGGAGAGTTGAATTCCATCGTGTTGATACAGCAGAGGGGATGCTTCGATCGGCTCCATACTGTCCCTCAAATGCTTCTTTCAGCCCACAAGTGGAATGAAGTAAACTGCAGAATTTTGTCACTTTTGCCATTGCACTGTTCAGAGTCCTTGTCTGCTTCAGTCCATCTCACACAACAAGCTGTAATGAATGTGCAAAGCACTGTAGTCGCTGTTGACGGCAGCTGCTCTGGATAGATTCCACATTGTCCTGGATATTCTCAATTATATCGTCCCATAAGTTGTTGTTTTCCAGGTCGTCTTCAGCATCTTCACTCTCAGTTGTTGCAGAGGGGAAACAAACAGTGAAGGCTTTCCTCATATTTGCTGCATTGTCACAGATAATGTAATCTAATTTGCGTTTTATATTGATGTTGTCACATATCTCCTCAAATGTCTCACTTATTCTTTCTCCAGTGTGTGACCCTGTGAATCGTTCACAACTTAAGAGAACTGTCTGCAGGCTTGGGCTGTTTTTCTCTATTTCCATGAAGTCGGCTGTTAACCCTAAAAAGCCACGTATGCTTCGGTCAGTCCAGATATCAACAGTCACAGACACATTGTCCGTCTTTTCTAGTTTGGATTTGATCTTGGACTCTTTGTCTGCTGCAAGCTCACTCAAACGTCTGGTTACGGTGCTTCGACTTACTGGGCAGTATCTCTCCTCTACCACTGACATGAAATTCTTGAAGCTAGGCTTGTCAATCAAAGACAGAGGCAGATTGCATGAAATGTTGAGATCCTGTATTATGGATTCAGTAATGGCCTTCTGTCTGGGATGGCTCTGGGTGTATATCTGCACACCTTTTGCCTGAGTCAAGAACGCATCAAGGCTGCTCTGTCCCTCTTCACTGGGCCGGTTTTTGATTTTGTTGAATTCAGAAAACCTGTACATGAACGACATGGAAAATGAATTAGGCCCTTAATTATAGTAATACGATCTGGATGATATTGCTAACATTTTTATGTGTAGCAAAGCTAATCTAATCAATCTTTTATTTCTGAATATAGAGAGGGTTGCTAAAAAAAAATACAGACGAAGTCAGTGTAACAGGAAAATATTGCTAACATTAGTCATGCAATAATTACTAATCATCCAATCACAGTTATAGTAGGCTTCATCTGCTGGACACAAAATTAACACCATTTACCAGCCAAATGCCGGTAAATCAGGCAAGTGGCTGGCACTGTATGTTGCACGCACCAGCCAAAAATAACAATGGCAATCTATTGAGTGGCTGGTAAAATTTCAACATTCACTACGCTAGCCATTTGACCAGTGGACAACATTTTTGACCTCTGTAACCGTATTGTTTAATTACACTGGGTCTCTAATGACATATTTTAAGTCTACTATATATAAACATATTCCTCTATCCTCTCACTCAAATCCAGTGTAAGGGTAACCTGATAAACCTGTAACATTAACGTTACGTGGTCAACAATAAACCTGTAACCTGCCTATAAATCGACAGATGTATTTATGTATGTAACTATGTATTTTTCTACGTTTAACGTTAGCCAGTAGATGGTGGCAGCGGAACGTAATGATTAACGTTAATGACCTTTTTTATGTCATGTCAAGAGTTGGATGTCAACGCCACTCAACGCAAACAAGTGTGACAAGCAAACATTCACTCATCTTTTCAAATATTCAGTTAAAAAGCTAGTAGCAAGCTAAGTTAACATTACATAGCTAATGCTGAGCTAAACATGTTTGCTAACCGTCCATATGCGTTAATGTGACTGACCTCTCCGGGTGAGTTTTCAAGTGCCTGATGAAATTTGACGTTGTTGCAGCAGCATCCTTGATTTTAATATTGCAGACTTTGCAGTGTGCGCTCCTTTTGTTGGTGCCGCCGGCGTTTTGTTCGAAGTTTTTATAGTTGAACCTAATTACAAGCGGTACAGCTGCAGGTGTGCCGCCGGTCGCCATGGTGTTACCATGAGGTAGTGCGAGAGGCGCGCACCTGCGTAATGGTAGGTTACCATGGTTACCATGAAAAAAAGGAAGGACGCCCGTCAGACGTTTCAGAGTTTTCTCAAATGTTAATACGCCAAAAATAGAAAACACAATGATTGTTCACGAGTCCCAAAACACGAGTCCAAGTCAAGTCCGAAGTCTTTTGAGCAGGAGTCCAAGTCAAATCTGAAGTCTCTGTGTGTGCGACTTAAGTGCGACTCGAGTCCGAGTCACAAACTCGAGTCCCCATCTCTGATTTGTACACAACTGACGGGGGGAAGAGCACGTTGGGGAGGGGGTTGTGAACTGTTAGGTGTTGTGTCAAATTACGCACCCCCACCGTGAAATGCGCCCCGTGTCACGGGAACGCACATTTCTAAATGAAACGTTTAGACCTTAAAATGAAAAGTAAACGTTGTTTAGTGGTAGCTGGTCCCTCGGCTCATGTCGTTCCCTCGGACCACCTGTGCGTCAACAAATAGTGTGTCAGCGTCACACCCCCTGACCAACGTATATTGCAACACCCCAACCATCAAAATACGGAGCGAAAAGTCTAAACAGAAGAATCAAGACTTGCTAGCCTACCACTAAACGACTATAAATTACCATTAAAAAACCCTGGACGTTTACTTTTCGTTTTAAGCATCGTTTTAAGGTTAAAACGTATCATTTTCAAATGCGCGTTCTCATGACAAGGGGTGCATTTCACGCCGGGAATGCATAATTTGGCACAACACCGGTGTTATGCATGCCCACTGCACCTCGCGGGAGCACGCAAAAGCGTAAAGCAAAAACTCCCAGACATTTCAATGATTTGTACGGCAAAGTTAGGTCTGGAGACGACATAACGGCATAACACCGGAGCCCTGCTGCGGGGAAACTTTGGCGCTTTTCTGAGTTTGTTCTAATCCGTCAAAATGACGGACTGCTTTCAGATGTTTCCTTCATTGTTAAAAAAAATCTGTCATAGACGGAATATATTCGGTTAACGCGACCTCTGCCTGGCACACACAAACACACACACAGAACAAGTTGACACATTTCCCGCTCTTATGTGCCTATCCCCCCACATGGATCACACCTGGCACACCAACCCAGTCTCATACAATTTTTTGTAATAACTACGTTGGTCCACAACTTGGGACGTAGTATTTCTACAAAAACGCCTCTGAAATGGTCAGATCCCTACGTTTTTTTTCACCATTCATTCCGATGGCTGGCGTCTATGTCACGTGATCTTCAAATTTCTCCCTGCAGAAAAAGAAAACTTGTCCGAACTTCGTTTATTCTCATTAAAATGTGTTTCGATGTCATTTGATGCAAGAAATATGAGTTGTTATTTCAGATTATGTGTGCAGTGGATGTAGATGATCTTTAGTTTGCTAGTTATTACGAAGATTACCTCAGGAAATTGTGTCCATTCAACGTTTTCATTGTTACCAAGGTGGTTGCTAGGGACGCTGCTATCGATATTATTTCTGTTATGTTGTGTAACTGTTTAATGGTGTTATCTTTATTGCTACCCCCTTCCCCGTCAATTTATATTGTTGGTCCACAGCGCAAACGTATTAGTTTAACAAAATCCGCATCTAAAATTGTGGCATAGATAGGCCTACGTTATTTTCCCCTGTGCAATTCTCCAAACACAAGTTGGAGTCCGTCAGGACCGAGGGTCGGAGCAGCTTATTTGCTTTAGAGAATATTACACCCAGAAGTAAGTATTCTCTCCGCTTCGCTTGACAAACCCTGTGATAGTCCTCAAGCTCTGTGATTAGAGAGTGTGCTCTGAGAGTTACACCAAGCGTCGAACAGCACTTGAAATGGGATTGAACCACGGCAGACTGTCCAAAACTGGATTTGAACGGGTCCACCCCGTCCCCAGAACTACACATGCTGGCTATTGTGTTTCGCAACATGTTCTCTATCTATGGCACGTCTCTACTGGGAGTTGTAGTTTTAAAATACGTTTTCGTATTTCCCATAATAAGAAGTTGCCAGTATTAAACTGTGTACGTCCCTGGAGGTTTAGGGGATAGGAAACACTCAAATTTAAAACATGTAATTAATAAATGGGTGAAAATTGCTTGTGCCCATAATGGGCAGCATTAATATATATACCCACATGCCAGCTAAGGTCAGAAGAGCTTTATTTAACAGCTGGTCATATGTTTGTGACCCCTCCTGTTGTTAATTGATAAGCCTGAAACATGCACTTGTCAAGGTTCAGAGGCAAATTTCGCAAATATGGCAGTAGCCATCGATCATCTTAAGATAAGATATACTTTATTGATCCCAAGTTGGAAACATTTGCGTTATATCAGCATGTGTAACAGTTGTAAATATGCAGTGGTGTTTATTTGTAAATCATTTAGTATAATCACACAAATTCTGTGTTTTATATTTAATAATTATGTGTTTTTTATTTATTGATTGTTCAATACCTGACAAGGCTGGAGATGAAATATCTAAATACATCTTATAAGAGTATAATACATATGTATAATATCAGTTAAAAATAAGTGCTTCAACATAGTTAAATTTGCTGGAGGTATGCACAAATATTGATAGATGTCCTGTAATGCACTATTGAGGAACCTGCGACCCAAGTTTTTCATTCATTGCATAACTACACCGTTTGTGTATATGATATGTCAATAAACCTTAGAAAATCTTGAAAGGGATGTGCAAAATAGTCATTATATACAGTCTTTAATGAACTATTAGTAGAGAATAACGAGTAATGCATATACTTTATAGGGATCCTATTAATATCTAATAATAAAAATAATGAAATTCAATAACATGCTTTTACCAATAGGTGTCCCTTTATATCAGCTGTGCACGTTTATGGTGTAAATACAGCCTATCTACAAATTAGATAAAAGTCAGCCGAATTAGTGTTGATACTGCAAAGAGACGTATTGTGTGAAAAGATATGTAAGATGTTGTTTAATTGCTGATATATTTATGATACACGTCACGTTTTCAGTGTTGGCGGCAGTTCCTCATGTTTGTCTCGAAGTGTTCTCATCAGGGCTCTATAAATAGAGAACTACGGCAGATATGTAATATTTAATGCAGCCGAACCGTGTATTACAATGGCGTTATGTGATGACTTTCAAAGAGAAAAGCAAGCACACTCGGAATAAAGTATTATTTTACTTTTTAAAAATGTTTTCGGTCTGTTTCCGGTATTTGTTAATGACGATGTGATGTGAGATATGAGACTGAAATTGCACAGGGGAAAATAACGTATCTATGCCACAATTTTAGATGCGGATTTTGTTAAACTAATACGTTTGCGCTGTGGACCAACACTATACATTGACGGGGAAGGGGGTAGCAATAAAGATAACAACATTAAACAGTTACACAACATAACAGAAATAATATCGATAGCAGCGTCCCTAGCAACCACCTTGGTAACAATGAAAACGTTGTATGGACACAATTTCCTGAAGTAATCTTCGTAATAACTAGCAAACTAAAGATCATGTACATCCACTGCACACATAATCTGAAATAACAATATATGTATATTTACTGCAGTTTTTCATGTATACCAGTAGTCTGATACAATATTTACAGTTTGAAAGGGTGTTTAATGAAATTTGCTGATGATTAATGGTTTTTGTGTTAATGTAATAGCAGTTAAAACAGGACCGGTCAAATTTGATCGCGAACACCAAAGTAAGGAGGGGGGGGGGGGGGAACAAAGACAATAGGAGTGTTAAGTATCAAAAGTAAAAGTGCTCATTGTGCATAATTCTTCCTATAAAAGTGTTGTATTATAGAAAAGTAAAGTAAGTCTTTTATTAGAAATTACACAGTAAGTCAGTATGCAGAACATTTTGGAGAGTAGTAAATACTGGGGATATATAACATATAAACTTGTGTATTTATGTAGAAAGTAACTACAATGCATAATACATGCAGTGCAGTAAAGTACAATATTTCCCTCTGAAATGTCATGTGTTTCACTCCTTTTTGATAAAAAAATTATGTGTTTCACTCCTTTTTGATTAAAATAATGCATATTCAAATGCTCAAGAGGTTATTCACTGATTCAAAGACGTTTGTTTCACAATGTAATTCAACGGGGGAAAGTATTTTTCAGCACAATGGCATTCCACCATTTGGCCACTATGGGGAAATTTAAAGTGTTAAAATGGCAGAAGGACAGGGCACATGAAAGGTTAAAAAAAGTAAGTATGCTATCATATTAGATAGAAGAGGTGGGGCACAGCCTGCGAGCTAGTTCAGGCAGTCCTCCCGAGCACCAATGATACATTAACTTAAGAGCATGCCCATCTTACAACCAACACATTCTCCTAAATCTGCCGCTCTTTTTAAGCTCCCAGATCTGCCTGCCTCTGCCTCGCTAATGCTGCTGCTGCTGTTTCCACCTTGCTGCTGCTCTCCTGCTCCCCCACCACCCCAGCATCCACCTGAATGCTTGGGGGGGACAGTTATCTAATCATCACTCTATGTTCTATGTAAATCTGTGGAGTGATGAGGCCCGAGCCCAGACGCCAAACTCAAACTATATGCTGCCTCTAATAAACATATCATCAAATAAACATGTGAGTTGTCTGACTGAGCTGTAATTAAATCAAAAAGGTTCACAACCATAGTCAAAATAGAAATGAAGTAGCAGCCACTATAACAATAATTCATTTTGAAAAGTGTATTTTGAAAATAAGCAGTGTGATTGAAAACTGTGATGTGACGTATTGGGGTGTGTGTGTGTGTGTGTGTGTGTGTGTGTGTGTGTGTGTGTGTGTGTGTGTGTGTGTGTGTGTGTGTGTGTGTGTGTGTGTGTGTGTGTGTGTGTGTGTGTGTGTGTGTGTGTGTGTGTGTGTGTGTGTGGTCTTGGTTTAACAGGGACTATTGTGACTATGGCTTCTAAACTATCTTAGCTCTGTTAGCCTGAGGCTAATTTCATCTTTCTTATTTTCATACAACCAGACATCAGCCAGAAGCATGCTGGGTAATGGAATAGCCTCAGGTCCTAGCTGGATTAGCTTAGCTTCCATTTAAGCTATAGCTCTCCCCCTGAGGTGGTCACGCTGTTGCGTTTGGTCCCGTCGGTCTTGCTGGGTGGTCGGAAGATGCCGAGGGCGGCGATCGTCTGAAATTCAGCTGCACTAAATCCCATCCCCGCTTCCTTCTGTGATGCTGAGTGTATCTCTGTCAAAGGCCATACATGCCCCATAACGGCCAAAATAAAAAAATAACTGAAGAAGAGCTAATGGGAACTCTCATGGATGCATCTACATAGACCAGCATTGCCATACGAATGGTACGCATAACACACCGAAATACAGACAGCTGTCTATTCCACAGAGGTGGGAAGTAATTTACTCTAGTACAATTTTAAGATACTTTTACTTTACTTATGCTGCTTTGTACTTCTACTCCACTACAATTCAGAGGTACATAGTGTATACTTTTACATAGTAAAATAATCAACTCTTTAATTAGACTTTAGTTCCACCTGTAGTAAATTCACAAGCTACCCTGCAGTATACAAAGTCATTAAAACTAGCTGCACCTTTACCAGCTTTGAGAACACTTTAATGCATCAATAATTATTATCAAAATATATAATGTATAATATTCTGAAATGGACCAATTTGTGTAATAAGTACAAGATCTGAGTACTTCTCCCACCTCTGGTATTGCATCCCTGCCTCAACAGTCAACTTGAAATGTAGCAAGCGAGTGTTTCCGGTCTGTAGGGACTCCTCAACTTGGGGCTCACATTTTTTTTCTTGTTTTTGTGCACAATAATTACAACAAAGTGGTTGTTGGCAATGAAGATCTTCAATCTGAGGCTCCCTTCAACAATGCTCATTAAATATGTAGACGTATATAAAAAGGAGAATCTCACAAGTGAAGTCAATATGAGAATCTTAGACATTAAATAGTGCATGTTACTGTATATTTCAGTTCAATAATATAAAACATTTGGATTACTATCAAATGTGAATAAGTACAAGGGAAAAATAAATATCAATAAGATATCTTTAACTTTAAATGCTGTTTCAGTTTACTACATGGATTCAAAGAAAACACTATGGTTGTTTATTAAATCAAGTGTTCGCCTATTAAAAGAAAAATATATTTAAAATAAAGAAGAATGAAAGTAGCCTAAATGAAAACCAAAACCAAAATTCAGGCAGTACGTCTACTTATAATATATCGATCTTTATTTTTAAAATGTATCGTAAGATTGTAATTTTTAAAAAATACCAGTAGTTTGATTATATCTTTAATGTATCTGAAAGGGAATAAATGAACCACTGTCACAGAAGAACAGGGGCAGCTTCAGGCTGTGACAGTGCTCCGGGACATTAACTGATGTTGGAAGGTTTGGAGGGTGTCGTTGTTAATGCAGGTATGATAAGAAAATACCTTATTTCAAGTAGTCTAGTTTCTCTTCATCATCTCGGCTTTCCACACCCACAGGAGCAACCTGCAGAGGCTGAGGAGGAGTGTGGTGGGAGGAAGTGAGAGTAGAAAGGTAAATACTCCCTCTAGTGGGGTGTCCTGCTGTGTGGTGAACTGGGATCATCTGGTTCAATAAGGAGCAGGATACTTACCACACTCTTTTCCTATAGTTAATTGAAAGACAGCATAAAACCACCCAAAGAGACTGTCTTCCATTGCATACTGATGCTTGTCTATCTGTCAATACAGCCCCAAACTATGAATATATCAGCATTGTGTAGACACATATTAAGCTCCAGACTGAAACACAAAGCGATTGAGTTGTAAGTAATTCAAAGCAAATAAGTCATTACCAGTACTTCTTCTTCAGATGACTATGCTAATGTGATTATTTCTCTGTGTGCTCCTTCTTCAGTGATTGAGTAGAGCACAAACTGTGGCTGTCATGTGCGACTGTGCGCCTCACTGATTTGAAATGTGAAATATTGTACAAATGACCACAGTCATTCACTGGTTGAGGGTGATAAAACTTTCAGCTAAATATACCAAGGGAGGGAGGATGACATCAAATATATGCAGGGAAAATTCTCTTGGAAGCCAAGTACAAAATCATGATGCATGCTTTATACACATGTAGTATGAATTCAGAAATATGTAAATTAAGTCACAAACTGTGTTGACAAAATATGAGTCAAAAGCAGTTTTGGAGACAAAGAGCCGCACATCAGGGAACCAGTACTATTGGCCAATTGCAGAGACCATTAACGTACACATTGACCTAAATATTAACTGAAAATAACATTAATTAGCTTCAGCTAATACATTTTGCTGCCAGAATATATCAGCTTTTTATTTCAGCCAGCAAAAGCAAATGCTATGAGCCTGCTGGACGAGGCTCCCTGCAAAAAGAACAAGAAAGATAGATTCAGTAATAGATTTGTTAGCCTCGAAGCTGAACAAATCAAGTTCTGGGTCAACCTGGACCTGACTCCTGGACTTTGGTCTATCTGCTTGTTTTCTCTACAGTCTAACTGGATATTTGGAGCCAACTCTGACTATTATTAAGTTACTTTCACTGTTTAGTTGCTCCAGCTGATAAAAGCTGCTGCTACAGCAGTGGTTCTCAAGTGGGTGCAAGTCCAACTTTGTTCCAAAACCATTCTTAATAGTCAATCAATCACAAATATGTTGTTACTCCCATGTTTTATAACAGCACAGAGACCCTCTGAAGACTCAGGCTCATGGTGAAGACATGGTAAAGACTCTGGTTCATTTTGAAACACCTGACACAATCCTTATGTTTCCTTCAAAACAGTCAAAGGAAAAGATGTTGATGGACAATTAGTAGTCCTTGATGGAAAAGTTGATGTCAGATATATCCTGTTGTAGCCATGTTTCCTAAAAGCACATTAAACTACACTTCTGATATTAGTAACATATGTGTCCAACATAAGGAGCAGGGGAGGAAGGAGCAAATGAGTATTGAAATGTTTAAATTACACTTTTAATACTATTTATTATATTTTGTTTTGAGCACATTAAAATGTTGTGTGAAATACATTTAGCTACATTTGTAGTATCTTATATGTGGACCTTGACCTAATGACTGATGAGAATAAACTAGACCCTGACGCAGGACCATTGGGATACCACTGAGCTTGAGCTCAAACCATTGGAGCATAACAAATCCGGTAATTTGCCAACCTTGACCCAAACTCTCAACGAGACAAATACACAATAAAACATCAGATGATGTAATTCACTACATTACTGAGCAATCTTTCCATTGAAAACCAAACACAAAAACTGAAGCAAACAAAGCTAATACAAAAAGCTGTATGTTAATGGGATAGTGTCACAAGTTCCACATAATCACAGCAGTTGTTTCTGGTTTTGCCTATCATTATCTTTCCTGTCATTTCAGATCCTGCCTTCCTCACGGCTCTTGCAATCAGCTCATTGTGCTCACCAGGGCTGAAGTCGAATAGTCCATTTAGCTCAGGAACCTTCCTAACGGAGTGAAATAACCTGGAAGTACGTCAGTGGCAGCCATGATAAGTGCCGTTCAAATTCTCTAGACGATAGGAAAGGAGGTTTCAAACTTCCTTTATAACCTCCTTTAGCTTAGGAACCAATGGACCTCCCTTGACGAAAGGAGAGGAGAAAATGCTGCCCCACAATGCCTTGCAGCCGCAGCATTTGCCGTCACACAACAGTCGGCCGTTCACGGAAACAACCGGTTATGACCGAGAAATGATATCATGAAAGTTACGGTGCTTATCAAGCATTTTAAAACATATGTGGTAAGTTGCCAAAGTGCTTTGTTTTGAACGTTCATCAGTATTATAATCAAAAAGAGAAATATGAACGTTAGTTTTTACTGAAATGATCAAATAAAGTCAACATTTCACAGTCTTTACTGAGCTGTGTGGGGTTTGTTCAACTTTTAAAAGATGTTTGAATGGTGATATACACAGTAATAGATGTTAAGGACTAACGTTTATAATAAATACATTTGTATTTATTTTAAGATCTTTTCATACAATCATACTTATTGGGATCATTTGTATTAATGTGGACCGGAGGGAGAGGGTGACGAGCATAAGTTTCACTTTCCTTTTTTATTTCTATTCCAACTTTGGTCATGAAGAATATGTTTCTCTGTTGTCCACGTTCATAAAGCATAAAACAACAGGATCAGAGCACGGTGCAGAGTCTGTAGATGAGTTTACAGTAGTCCTTCGTTCTAATCATACATCCATGTAGTCCGCTGTATATAAAACTGTAGTTTCCCTAGTTTCCCCACAGCAGCAGACGCACATGGATGACGTCCGCTGGCGCATCATAAACACGTCTGATAGTGAAAGTGCAGCCGGATTCTCTAAAGTACCGCAGTCTCTTCTCCTAAGTCCTTTTGAATTCTCCTATCCGCTATCCCTTAACGCTATGACGTTTCACACAGAGGTCAAGGAATAGATGATAGGGTTAGACGTTGGGAGCTGATTTTTGGATTATCCGACCGCAACCCTGGTCTCCCCAGCCCTCACCTGCAACTCATTCCCTCGTTAGCCCCACAGCATATCTATCACTTCACTCTGACAATCTCTCCAGCATTCTGTTCGTATTTTCCCGGTAATCTGCTCTGCCCAGTTTTCTGCACAGATCTTACCATTTCATGATTCTGTCTGTATCTGTGTCATACTTTTGGGTTCAAGTCTGGTGAACATTACAGGTGGGGGTTGGTGGGGCGACAGTTGCTCGATCCATAAGGCTTGGTTTGAAAAGGGGATCATTGGTTAGATTCCAGTACTGACAAAAAAACACCTAGTATAGACTGGTAGCTGAAGGTTTTCCGGTTCACCTCCTGGTCCCTGCCCAGGTGTCCATGAGCAAGGCCTAGAACCTGTAAATGTTTCAATAGAACTGGATACAGCTTTGGAGGTTATCAAAAAGAGGGATATCAACTCTGGATTAAGCTTTTATTGCATTCTACAACCTGTAGGATCTAATGATTTCAGTGTTCACACTGTGAAATTGATTTACCTAAAAAACAATATATATGTATATGCTGATTTACAGACTTCTCTATCCCCAATGTAAGTCAATGGGAAAAAGTGTTTTTAGGCCCAATGATGTCACGAACTGGCACATAATTTGTTTTACCTCCGTTTATCCACTACGGATAATCACTTCATTGCTTGGCACATTTCCTGGCACATTTCCTGGGGGCTTCACCGAACCCCAAACTGCCCTTGGCTGCCGAACAATGCATGCGTTTTCGTATGTGTGTATTTCAGATATGCTTTATATACTGCTGAGTGCAAATGTTATTTCCCCTTGTGGGATTGATAAAGTATAATTTCTTCTTAAAGAATAGCCTTAAATGTCCCTTGTTGAGTGTACTCGGTCTTGATTTAACCTTTTCCATTGAGGCTCTTACAATGTCAGCCTGACTGTAGCCCCGCGCTGATGGCTACCATATCACTTGTGTTAATGGGATTCCAGCACTATGAAGACGATGGCTTGTGACATTACATGGAAACACTTCCTGGTCTAATGCCTCAAAACACTCTTTCCTCGACTCTCTCTCTCTCTCTCTCTCTCTCTCTCTCTCTCTCTCTCTCTCTCTCTCTCTCTCTCTCTTTGATTATCTATTTCTGTCTTTCTCTGTTGGAGTCAATAATGAAGAAGCTGTTTCTATTCTCTTCCCCATCCCTACACATCGGCTCCTATTCAGAGATATATTAATCCTTGCTTCCCCATCAAAGCTAATACAGTGACAATAGCACACAATGCACCTATTAAATATTCAAACAACAGTGTAAACAAGCCTTGTTGCTGCACTTGACATAGTTTTCAACGTTCATATTTAGCTGAGTTTTGCTGTTAGAGCATGTCTGACCTAAAAATGAGCAGCCAGGACTTGTTGGATTCAGTGTCTTCAAAGAAGAAATGTCTTGGGAGCCAATTTGCCAGCTCTACGGGACAGCATTGTTATAACTTTTTCTATAATGAAACAAAAGATTTTTAGAAAGATTTGTATAGCTCGTCCTGTCTTGTAATTTTGGGATGTTACAAATACAGTGCAAACTGCTCCGAATAACCTTAGAACATTAATTTGAGTCAGAGCTAGCACTATTTGTCATTTTATTTTTGTAGAGCCTTTCCAGACAACAAGAGGGACATCTTTGTGAGCTGAGAGTTGAGGGAACTTTATACTGAGTGATAAACAATGTAATAAATGGAACTCAGGAAAGGAAAATACCTGCCATGAAAAGTAACTTAGGAGACAGGAGGAGAGGCAAATAGGAAAAAAACACCCCTTCACTTAAACAAAAATGTTCCCACTGTACTTCATCACAAATCATTCCTAGCTTTTATACATGTACTTGACGGCAAATGTTTTATGACAAATGATTTATTTTTTACACATGTTTATTATATGTAGTTTTACGAATCTACTGTACGTTGGATGTGGATTCGGGAAAAGTCATACAACTTTTATTCCACATGTTTCACAAGCAGGTCAAATCCACAATCAGAATCAGAATACCTTTATTAGTCCCACAGAGGGGAAATTTGCATCGTTACAGCAGGAAAGAGCCACAGACAGCTTAATGATTGTGTCGCTCAAATCAAATCAAATCAAGTTTTATTTATATAGCACATTTATAAACGATTTTTGGTCGAGCCAAAGTGCTGTACATATAATAAAAATAGCTTACAGTAGAGACACTTTACAGCAAATACAACAGCACAGATTGTTCAGTCGCTAGCCTAGCTTCAGCTCAACTGAAGAATATGTGCCACAGAGGGCTTTCTTAATAAAGGAACAGTACACAAATACAAAAGAGATACAAGTCTATTCTAGGCAAATAACATTAACTCCAAATTCAAACCTTTCACAAAAAAAACACCCTGCTTTTCCATTATGACTAGTGTACTTTTAATAAACCTATATTCAAAAGTTATAACTAAAACGTTTCATGATTTAGGGAAATAATACGAAAAGTTGAGGAACAAGCAGATACTTGTCCCGTACACCAATTAAAGAATAGATATTACACCAAACGTGTTTTGTAATCACCAGAGAGCCAAATGAAAGTGAATGCAGTATTCCCAGTATTTTAGCTACTGTGTCTGTGTTAACTAGATTGTATGTTTATTTTATATCATTTATTGGGTTTGTTTTCTAGACTTTGTTTGTGTTTAATCTCCATTTTGCATTATCCTCACCTTCTATCTGTTTTATCCTCTGTATTCAGAGCTGGCATTGTGTGGATAGGTGAACTGGCTGAGTTCCAAAGGTTGCGCCCTTTTCCTCACGCCTCCAGTGTTTGAAGCCTTATTCATTTATTCATGTCCTGCTTGGTTGTGTTTGAGACTGCAGCCAGGGATCCTGGTGTAGATGTTAGATCAGTTTTGAACTCAAACACAGCTCAGATCATTGTGCAGATATTATGGTCAGTTTAACTTTAGGTGAACCACAGCCACTGTGGTGACACAAGGTATTTGTAGGTTTGTGTTAAAGGCCAAAAAGTAGTGTCTCATAATAGTCGTATAATGAAAAGTCATGAAGCAAAACTAACAATGCCTATTTAATGTTTGCTAGCCACAATGTGTCACTGGTCATGCCAGAGTAGGGTAGTTATGTGCTATTTTACCTCAATTGTAAGGACTGGATTAACCTGGGCCTCAGGGTAACAGTTTGCTGTCAGTCTCATAGTTCAATCAGGAGAGATGTGATGTATGAAATACATGTTTATTACAGGGACACATAATATGAAGGAATAGTGATTGACGGATTACAACAAGTGAATGGAATTATGTTTGGCGATTAGGCCCCGGTTTGCAGGATGACCATTCAGGAGGGGAAAACCGCTCCGATGAACCCCCCGGGGTCTAGGCACTGGTGGTGGTGATAAGTAGTTCGGTCCAGTCTGAAGGGAGAAGGTTTTAGCTTGGCCCTGTATTAGGCGATAGGAGGCGAAGGGGTGGAGGAGGGTTGCGCGTTGACACCTGAAATGACAACTGACGGAGAGGGAAGAGCAGATTGAAAGGGGTTAGCGGGTGCGATGATTGGCTAGCCGGGGAGTAACGCCCTGATCACTTAATGAGAGAGGAGAGAGTATCAAAGTGACGTGTAACACCAGAGGATATTGGTCTTCCTGATTGAACTTGCGCTGAGCTACATTTCAATCAGGAGAGACGTGATGTATGAAATACATGTTTATTACACGGACACATAATATGAAGGAATAGTGATTGACGGATTACTACAAGTGAATGGAATGATGTTTGGCGATTAGGCCCCGGTTTGCAGGATGATCATTCAGGAGGGGAAAACCGCTCCGATGAACCCCAAAAAGAAGTGAAGTATGAAGTACTGAGATGTGAAGCATTTCTTACCTTACGGGCTGACTGCGGAGATCTATGGAGGAAATGAGAGATTAACACGGGGACATGATGAGAATGCCGGGCTTAAGTACTAATACATTGTGGGATGCAGACCCTGCGGTCGACTGCCGAATCAGTGCCGGGCGTTGCGGGGTTAAACATGACGCAGACCCAGCCGGGACGCAAATACGGAAGTGGCACACACTGCAGTTCATATATTGGCCGATAGAGACTGACTGCAGAAAGGAGCAATTTCCATAGACCCCCATGTTAAAATGCCCAACTTTACGGCAGAAAAATACATGTTTCTACCCATGGATGCAATAAATATTATTATGAATATATTTAGATTCCACCTTCATGATTATGGATCTGTGAGTGAATTGTTTTCTAACACGACCCTTTTATTTATATTAGGTCTTAAAGTTTTTGCATAAATTAGGGCGTGGTCACATTGAGTGACGGCTCTGTGAAGTGACTGCTGCTGTTAGCTTCTTGTCTCTCTGCTAGCTGCTCCGTGAAGCTACAGGCACTCTGCCTCTTCAGCTCATCCAGGGAACACAACTTGCCCCCAGCCGTGTTTGTTTGTTCTTCATGCTTATATATCGGACTATTGTGACTCGCTCTGCGGTTGAAACAGACGGTGCATGAATGCGGTTTTGCGGTAAGTGAAATTCGAGTACTTATTTATGTGTTAATGATTTTAATCAACTACGTAATTAATGTTAAGGCTTGGGTTAGTAGTAGCCTCCAAGTTAAAATCATAGTCATAGACTATATTTATAAAGTTTAAAGCGAAATAGACAAGTGTTAAGCGTTAAGTGGGATAATACTGTTGAAAAAACGGCTTCTGTTTGAGGTTGATAAAATAAGGTCATCCTTGTAACTTAGAGAGATGATTATTATGTAGGTCAGAACTGTATGCATCGCTAAGGTTAATTTAAATTGGCTATGCTCAAGTATGTAGACAAGCTAATGTCGAAGTAGTGTATGTGAAATCAACCACACAATAATATGTGTGTATATTACAATTATTAATGTCCTATTTCAAGATGATTACTTAGATACAGACAATATAGTTGGTTGAGCTGGAGTTCATTATTGAGCTTACACGTTAACATCTGAAGAACAAACCCAAACCTTGTTGTTTTTATGAATTGTATTACCGCATTGGTAACACAACTTCCAAAGTGACAGTAGAATAAAAAGGACCCTGACTCGGACAATACACAATCCAACATGTTCAACAGAAGGCAATCAGTTATATTGTTTGAACACATGGTACTTTACATATATATCTGTTTGTTTAAGGTGTCCAGGTGATGCAGACAGGCTGGACCAGAGAGTGAGAGACAGAACTAGACTCCTCACAGCAGTGAACTTCAGCTCAGGTACAAAGACTCTTTTTTTCATACTGTACAAAGAATCAAGAAAGATATTGGTTTAAATAAATGAAGTATTGACTTTAATACACTGATATACATTCCATTAAACAATACTAGATCACCTACACACAGGGTTGGGTTGTAACGGAATACATGTAACGGCGTTACGTAATCAGAATACAAAAATCAAGTAACTGTAATCAGCTCGCGTTATATTTGAAAAACGAGTAATCTGAAGTGAATACATTTTGGATTACTTATTGGAATTATTGGTGGAAAGAGTTCCTCACAACATTTAATATTCATTACTAAAGGTACAGCCGAATCATCATAGCACACAAAACCTATTACCGCCACAGGTGGACCAAAAAAGGGAGCGTTTGAAAAAAAATTGCGGGTCCGCTCAGTGAAACAACAACAGCGAAACATGGAGGAACAGAAGTCTGCGTTTAAATCGTGTGTGTGTGTGTGTGTGTGGAGGTGTGTGTGGTTAAAAGTTAAAACACATCAGCCACACCGCTCTTTAGCCTTTCTGATGATTCTGAAGGTAAACATAGTGAAGGCGGTGCTTGAAAGGCGGTGCGTGAAAGGCACTGCGCGCTTGTTTTCTCAGAGGCTGAGTTAACCCTCCCGCTGCCGCCTGGTGCTGCAGAGATTTCCTGAAGTGAAGGAGGTCCTGCCAACACTGGCAGGACAGAAGATGACACGCCCGTTCTAAGCCGTGTCCCTCACTCCTCACATCCCAAGCTGTATCCCCAAAAAGTTTATTATGTTGTTACATCGTTTCAGATGTTATGTTTCAGTTGTGCTCTTGATAAGCCATTAAAACAGTAAAAACAGGTTCTGTTTCCTTTTGCTTTTTGTGTCTCCTGTACACCAGAACATACCCATCTGTGATGGAAAAAGAAAGTAATCCAAAAGTAATCTGATTACGTTACTTTTTTAAGACATGTAACTAACTGTATTCCGATTACTTTCAGAGCCATGTAATCAGTAACTGATTACATTTACAAAGTAACTGTTACGATTCCAGGCGCTTAGTATGTAGGACCCAAATGCAGACAGGGAGGCAGAGGTAAAGTATTGTGAGATACTTTATTTTTTCATGATTTAGCAAAAATGAACAAAAAGGTAATCACCAAAACTCCAGTCGAGATGAAAAAAAAAAAAGAGGACAAAAAATGAAGGCGCTCACGCAGTGAGGAATCAAAAACCAAAGAGTTCCAAAGCATAGACCTGACATGACAATAGACAAGACAAACTGACACTGAACACTGAGAGACAGGGGAATTTAAACACAGGGTAACAAGGCACAGGTGGGAACAATCAGGGGTGGGGCTGACACTGATGGGCAGAGGAGACACACGAGGAGTGACAGGTGAAAACAATCAGGGAATTAGACACACCAGGGAACTAACGACAGACATGAAAAACACAGGGAAAAGGACCAGACAATAACCCAGGAGGAAAAACATGACAGCACACCTAGACAGACAACACTAAAACCCGTGACATAAAACTGGGGGTGTGACAGAACCCCCCCCCTCAAGGGACGGATCCCAGACGTCCCAAAAAACAAAGTCCAGCAGGGTGGGTGGAGGGGGTCCGGAGGACGGGTCTCGGGCGGACGGCCCGGGGGCAAGACAGAGTTCAAAAAGGGGGTCTCGGGCGGGCGGCCCGGGGGCAAGGCAGAGTTCAAAAAGGGGAACTCGGGCGGACGGCCCGGGGGCAAGGCAGAGTTCCAAAAGGGGAACTCGGGCGGACGGCCCGGGGGCAAGGCAGAGTTAAAAAAGGGGGTCTCGGGCGGACGACCCGGGGGCAAGGCAGAGTTTGAGGAGGGGCGAAGACCACAGCTCTCAGGGGACCGTGCAGGAGCCGGTGTTGACCGGACAGGAACCGGAGCCGGTGGAACGGGTGTTGGCAAGATTCTCCATGGAAGAGGACAAGGAGTTGGCAGGACCCCCAGCGATACAGATGATGTTGAGGCCTCCAACGAAACAGGACATGGGATTGGCAGGGCCCCCGGTAAAAGAGTAGTCGGCGGGACCCCCAACGGGACAGGACCCAGGGCCGGCAGGACCCCCGGCAGAAGAGCAGTCGGCGGGTCCCCCAACGGCACAGGACATAGGGCTGGCAGGACCCCCGGCAGAAGATCAGTCGGCGGGCCCTCCAGTGGCACAGGACATAGGGCTTGCAGGACCCCCGGCAGAAGATCAGTCGGCGAGCCCTCCTGTGGCACAGGACATAGGGCTGGCAGGACCCCCGGCAGGAGAGTAGTCGGCGGGGCCTCCAACGGCACAGGACATAGGGTTGGCAGGACCCCCGGCAGAAGAGTAGTCGACGGGGCCTCCAACGGCACAGGAGTAGGGACTTGAGTGGAGACTCGAGAGGAAATTTGAGAGTTGACTTGAGAGGGATCTTGAGCGGGAACTTGAATGGAGACTTGAGAGGAAACTCGATACGGAACTCGAGAGGAGACTCGAGAGGTGACTTGAGAGGGAACTCGAGAGGTGACTTGAGAGGGAACTCGAGAAGGAACTCGAGAGGAGACTCGAGAGGTGACTTGAGAGGGAACTCGAGAGGTGACTTGAGAGGGAACTCGAGAAGGAACTCGAGACGGAACTCGAGAGGTGACTTGAGAAGTGTCTTGAATGGGAACTCGAGAGGTGACTCGAGAGGGGACCAGAGAGGGAACTCGAGAGGGAACTCGAGAGGATACTTGAGAAGGTGACTCGAGAGGTGACTCGAGATGTGACTTGAGAGGGCTCTCGAGAGCTGACTTGAGAGGGAACTTGAGAGGGAACTTGAGAGGTGACTCGAGAGGTGACTTGAGAGAGAACTCGAGAGGTGACTTGAGAGGGAACTCGAGAGGTGACTCGAGAGGATACTTGAGAAGTGTCTTGAATGGGGACTCGAGAGGTGACTCGAGAGGGTACTTGAGAAGAGACTTGAGAGGAGACTTGAGACGGTTGGTTTGCCAACAGAACACGAGGGGCTGGAGTCGGCTGGAGAGCCAACAGGAGACGAGGTGCTGGAGTCGGCCGGTACGCCGACAGGACTCGGGGAGCTGGCGTCGGCTGAACAGTCAACAGGAGACGAGGTGCTGGAGTCGGCCGGTATGTCGACAGGACTCGGGGAGCTGGCGTCGGCTGAACAGCCAACTGGAGACGAGGAGCTGGAGTCGGCCGGTATGCTGACAGGACTCGGGGAGCTGCCGTTGGTCGGTACACCGACAGGACTCGGGGAGCTGCCGTTGGCCGGTAAGCCAGTCCTGGAGCCGAAACTGGAGTCGGAACCATGGGTACTGGGGACGGTACTGAAGCCAGAACCATGGCTGTAAGGTCCGGTTCTGGAGCCGGAAACATGGCTGTAAGGTCCGGTTCTGGAGCTGGAAACATGACTTCTGGGGCCGGCACTGGAGCCGGAACCATTGCTGCTGGGCGTGGAACGGAAGCCTGGAACCTGGCTGTGTAAGCCAGGTAATGGAGTATGGAAGCATGGATGTGTGGGCCGGTACTGGTGCACCAATCCATGGCCTTGTGGGCCGGTTCAGGAGCAGGGACCATGGCTGCTGGGGCCGGCACTGGAACCGGAACCATGACTGCTGGGCAAGGAACCGGAACACGGGTCTATGGCTGTGTGGGATGCTACTGGAGCACGGTACCATGGCTATATGGGATGGTAATGGAGCACGGAACCATGGCTGCTGGGTCCGGCGCTGGAGCCGGAACCATGGCTGTTGGGCGCGGAACCCTGGCCTTGCGTCTCTTAGGAGTTTTTTGGAGGCTTCGTGGACCTCCAAACGCCAGACCAGACCCCAAGAAAGGGTCAGAAAATGAGGACTGGCTCTCAGGGCTACGTGAAAAAATCCTAAGCCACTCTGGCAATAAGCTCCAGAGCCACGGCTTGCGAGCAACCTCCTGACGTGCCTCCTTCAACGCAGCCTCTCTACCCCGTCTAGATGAGGCGCCTTTCCACGTATAAAAAATATACTCCAGAGAGTACCCAAGACGTTCCGCCTTTAGCATCAAAAGGTCTGCTGGGTCCATTTCTGGTCAGTTCGTTCTGTTACGATTCCAGGCACTTAGTATGTAGGACCCAAATGCAGACAGGGTGGCAGAGGTAACGTATTGTGAAATACTTTATTTTTCCATGATTTAGCAAAAATGAACAAAAAGGTAATCACCAAAACTCCAGTCGAGATGAAAAAAAAAAAAACAGAGGACATAAAATGAAGGAATCAAAACCAAAGAGTTCCAAAAGCATAGACCTGACATGACAATAGACAAGACGAACTGACACTGGGAGACAGGGGAATTTAAACACAGGGTAACAAGGCACAGGTGGGAACAATCAGGGGCGGGGCTGACACTGATGGGCACAGGAGACACACGAGGAGTGACAGGTGAAAACAATCAGGGAATTAGACACACCAGGGAACTACTGACAGACATGAAAAACACAGAGAAAAGGACCAGACAATAACTTAGGAGGAAAAACATGATAACACCCAAACCTAGACAGACAACACTAAAACCCGTGACATAAACCTGGGGGTGTGACAGTAACCCTCCCAACCATGCCTACTAGGGATGCACCGAATATTCGGCCACCGAAAGTTATCGGCCGAAAATGGTTAAAAAGGCCATTTCGGCTTTCGGGCGAAAGGGTTTTAGCACCGAAAAAATATCACCGAATGTCAGAGAACAGGGTTACGTTGATCATACTCCGCATATTTGTCCGGGTGTTTTGATTTCAAGTGGTGGAGTAATCCCGAAGTGGTGAAAGTCTTTGCAGTTACACCCCCTCGAGAAATGTCAGCTGAACACGTTTTACAAATCGCAATCCGCGCCTCTCTCTCTGATATTTTTTAATATCTCCAAGCGGCAGACATGTTGGCTGTGAGCCAGCCGCGAGCATGGTCACGCGCCGTGCTTGTCGCCGCGTTTTGATTACGTCATCACAACAACACGTTAGGTTACCAAACTTATAGGTGCATTTGTTGTTGTTGATGGCCTGGCTTTTACAGTCTTTATTTACACTATTTTGTTGTAGGCCTACTGGCCTAGAGGTTTATGCAGTTTTAAAGCACCTTGGCTTTGTTCTGAATGCACTCTGTTGTAGTTATCCTACAGAGAAAAGAAAATGCACTTGACTTGGAATGAATGTACTGTTCAAACCAAAATTCAAACCAACATGTCAAAACGGCGTTACACTACGGAAGAAGCCGTAGAATTTATTTCGTCTGGCGGACCGCTTAGCGATGCAGCGGTGGATTCCTCAGATTCTGAAGCTGACAGCTGGCGTGATGAAGAGGAATATGATCACGGGATTGATCCCTTCGAAGATAAAATGTGAGTAACTTTGCTTATTTCTTATTGTTTGTGTTGCATTTATCGGTTGCTATTTCTGTATAACGCCGAAAATAATTAGTCTTAAGAGTTTTTATAATGGATGGCCATTTGCCGTAATTGTGTCATAAAGTGAAGTCCTGAGCTCAAGATTCACTATCAATAGAGGCTACTATTTATTTCAGTAAAAAAACGTCAAGCAATACCTGTCATTTATTGCCTCATTCCGCTAGCCCTCTTTGGTTGTTTGTTATAAGGTCTAATGTTATTATATTCATTGCATTACAATTCAGTTACTGATTCCATCAACTAGTAATTTTAGCAGAGGGATAAAGTGTGAATCAAATCAAAAGTTGAGACTGTGTTTAGAAAATAGATAGGATGACACTGGAGAAATAAAAGCAATAAAGGAAATAAAATAAATTCAGACATTTATATCTGTATATTTTCCTCCTTTTTATTTTAGTCCAGAGGATGAGAGAGGGGATGCACAAGCCACTGTCCCCATAAGTAGGCCTCCTTCAAACCGAGAGGGAAAAGAATGTGGCCAGGAGGGTGCAGCATCCAGAAAAAAGGCCAAACCAATGCCAGCCCCCCTGACAGTGAAAGGGTTATGGCTAAAAAGGATCCGTCTTGTGTAAATATGACGTCACATTCTCGTTGTAACTCTCGTTGGAGTGGCTCGGAAACACACCTACAGCAGTAATATGCAACATACACATTAATGCAGCAGTAATATTAATAGAGAAACATCAGACATAATAGTAAAACACTGAAAGGGAACATTGTATTGCACCAGGAGCTATCTTGGGACTTTTACTGCGACAACGTTGACTTGCCTGTGAATAAAAAATAAACCATAGTGTTGGTGATCTACAGTGTTGTCATTCTTCTTTGAACAGCAAGACCGCTAACACCCTATTTCAACAATCACACTCCCTGTAATTGACATATTAATAGATGGTTTAGCTTCTCACCATCATTTGCTGTGGCCCACTGATGTTAACGATCGTAACTGAAAGGCTGCCTGCCAAACGTAAACATTCAGCCACGTGACTTGCAAACTATCGCGAGAGTTTTACACTAGACGGATCCTTTCTAGCCATAACCCAGTGAAAGGGAAAGGAAGAGGAAAAGGGAAAAAAACATCTCTGACCCCAGAAGAGCCAGGAGCTGTTTGGAACGGACCTGAGGTGCAAGATACTGCCCAACAACTGCCACACTTTTGCCCGAAAAGAGCCCCTGGAGTCCAAGGTTTTGTTGGTGTGGAGTATACTCCTGCACAAATATTTAGAATTTTTTTTAACAACCAAGCTGTAAATATCATCTGCAAGAACACAAACAAAAATGCTGAAAAGGAGCAGGCTAAGGGGAAAAAGTTTGTTTGGGAAGAGCTAAAGCCGGTAAAATTCCTCATGTATGTTGGCCTTATGATGTTCATGGCACTTCTAAAACTGCCAAAAGTAAGAGAGTACTGGAGGAAGGGATCACACCTAAGTGTTCTCTTTCCTACTTCTGTCATGACCAGAGACAGGTTCATGGCAATCAGCAGAGCTGTACACCTGAGCGACCCAGACCATGATTTGGCAAATGACCGGAAAAAGGACACCCGAGAGTACGATCCACTCCATCGCCTAAAACCACTTCAAGCCACCATAAAAGAGGCATGCAAGGCAATGTGGCAGCCTAGGAAATAAATTTCAATTGATGAATGGATGGTGGCCACAAAAGCCAAAATTGGACTGAGGCAGTACATGAAAGCCAAGCCAACTAAGTGGGGTGTGAAGCTGTTTGTGTTAGCAGACTCCAGCAATGGCTATACCATCGATTTGTCCATCTATACTGGAAAGAGCCGCTTCATTTCAGGGCAGGGTCTCTCCTATGATGTTGTCAGCGGCCTAATGGATAATTCCTACTTGGGGAGAGGTTACCATCTTTTTGTAGACAATTTCTACACCAGCACAAAACTTTTTACTGACCTATTTGCAAGGGGTTTTGTGGCATGTGGTACATTCCGCGACGATCGGAAGAACGTGCCTAAATAAAAATTGAATGCGCTAACCTCAAAGAGCCCCAGGGGCTCAATCCGATGGCTCAGAGAGAAGGAACTTTTGTTTGTGAAGTGGATGGATACGAGAGAGGTGTCACTGTGTTCTACAATACACCAAGCCTTCAATGGAGACACTGTCACCAGGAATGTGTATGCTAAGGAAACGGGGAAATGGAAAAAACAAAACATCATGGCATCTCGTTGTGTGGTTGAATATAATAAATACATGGGTGGGGTGGACTTACCTGACCAGCTCAACCAATATTATTCAGTGCACAAGAGGTCAAACAGCTGGTACAGGACACTGCTGTACCACTTTGTAGACATTGCTGCAACCAACAGCTATATTTTGCACAAGGAGATGTGTCTGTCCTCAGGGTCAGTGGCCATGTCCCACGCCCAGTTCATGGAGGAGCTGTCTGCAGAGCTGTGTGGAGTCCCAATTGGCAGCTTTGTGCCACCCAAAGGGGCACAGTGCTTGCCAGAGTCAATGTCCTGTGAAGAGGAGGAGGAGGAGGAGGGAATTGACTCATTTGCGAGAGTGAGGTCAGGAGACACGGCAACAAAAGGTTGGCGAAAATGTGTGCTCTACAAAAAACGTTCCATCTGGAAGTGTGCGCGGTGTGATGTGACAGTGTCTTGTGGCTCACAGAAATTGCTTCAGTAAGTGGCATAGCAGCCGCACGTAAAACCTTTTGATTGTCTGAATCAAGTCTGATTGTAATTTGATGTAAATAATTAAAAAAATGTTGATACATTTCCTTTGCTCTTTGTATATTTTTCAAATATTTTGTTTATAGTTTGAAGATCATTTGCTCTTTGTACATTTGCGCTTTCTATATATTTCTAATACTTTGTTCATAGTTTCAAGATAATTTGCACTTTCTATATATTTCTAACACTTTGTTTATAGTTTCAAGATAATTTGCACTTTCTATTTATTCCTAATATTTTGTTTATAGTTTCAAGATAATTTTCACTTTCTATATATTCCTAATACTTTGTTTATAGTTTCAATATAATTTGCACTTTGTTCATTTGCACTTTGTATCTCCAGCACATTTGTTTCACTGTTTGTGTTTGTATTTAAATGTTCAAATGATAATATATTTCTCTGAAACAAGTTATTTGTGTTGCAATGTCATCTGTTATGGTTTAATTGTTTACTCTCTCAACCTTTTTTTGACAGAAGAAACATGATCAGTCATTTAAATATGGAAATACATTTCGTTTTAATTATTCCATATTATACTAGGCGTTTTTCACTGAAAAAAACGCCTAAGATAATATTGTAATAAATAGCTGTAACTTGCTCAGGGAACATACTGTAATATGCAGATTACATTTCATTTGAAAGCCTAAAACAAGCAATGTGAAACGTTCAAATTAAGAACAAAAAGAAAGTGGAAACTAGGAGAAGTCAAACCAGAGTTGCTTTGGCTGTGTAGTATTGCTAACCTAGATGTGTTTAGCTTTGACTGATATGTAACGTTACTGCAGCCTGCTCTCGCGGAGGAGGTGCTCTGTAAGGAAGTCTGAAGGAATGGGCGGATTCTTTTTGGCTGTGTACTTTCACATTTTAGTGCACTCGAGCAGGTTTCTGAAACGTACCTACCCCACCTTTAAATGCATCAATCTGGTGCACTGTGAGGGGGAAATAAAGAGACTACACCCATATGAAAGAGAACTGTATACATTTAAATAATCATAAAATCATAAGTACATGGCCATAACCAATAACATACCATATCCAATATGAAAAAACATTGAAACTTGTTTAATTATTTGTTTTTGGTTCATTTATAGTGTGCCTGTGCTCCTGAATAAGCCTCTCCTGTCTCCCTCATCTCCCCCCTGCTCCTCTTTGAGGCAGCAGCAAAGACTAGTTTCAGCTCTCAACAACTTTATCTTACCTTTTTTCACCTAGTTAACATTTAATTTTTATTATTCATGCATATTTTACTAATCACCACCCCCTCAAAAGGAAATATGTGTTTACATAAATGGTGACCGAACCGTTTGAGACCCACTGAGACAAGTTAGACTAAGTTAACTATCTAAACACTCAGAGTCCTTTAGATCCCCTTTCCTCCACCAGGGGGTGCTGCAGCACCCTCAGCACCCCTACTTCCCACGGCCCTAGTAGCACCAGATGCTAACAACAATACACGTAACCGGTGCGCGCGCTTTCTCGCTTGCATGACACACAGAGACCAATCGAGGGCATTAGTATGAAAGTGGCCATGTCGGCAGGCCACATCATGTAGACAGCCAGTCACCCTCTGTGAGGCAGAGTCAGACCCACATTTGCGCAGCGTTGCGTTCACAATACATACGTATAAGTAGCAGCATTTTACTGAGTACCGGCACCTTGCCGGTACTCAGTAAAATGTTCTTAACTTTCATGACAGAAATGGAGAGCGTTTATACTGAGATAAAGCACTACGTGCTCAATGGTGGTTACCACGATCTCACCATCGCCGCTGAAAAGCCTGATACAAGGAAGGCGTTAATTCGGAGGGCATCCAAACAATACCTGATCAAAGGTAAGTAACAGAATAAGACCATGGTTAAGTCATGAACATATGTTTTTATCATGAGGTATAAACCCCCTGTACATGTGACATTATTACATCCCTTTATTTTAGGGATCAATAAAGTATATATCTATCTATCTATTTATCTAATGTTTTTTTTGGTGAAAGAGTGATCATACCTCTAATGGTTTATCATATTGCAATTCCAACATTTTTCAGTTAATCGCAAGGACTCCACAGCTTGTTTCTCCTTTTTCTTTTTATTAGTATACACACTATTACTGTAGTTGTTACGTCTAAACCCCATTTGCCACTGGATTTCTTGAACAGCTTTTAGTCATAATGTCATCTCTACCCATGTCTAAATGATTGTTTTTTTGTTCCTGATGTGCCAGCTGGAGATTTGTACTACACGTACAAGGACAATGAGAGGATGGTTGTGTGCACCAAGGACCAAATTATCGATGTCCTGAAGGAGTGCCATGATAACCTGGGTTCCGGAGGTCATGCAGGGAGAAGGCGCACCACCGAGAAGGTTTTGGCAACGTACCACTGGTCCACTATGCGGGAAGACGTGAAGAAATGGTGGGAGTTTTTGACTGACTGATTATTGATCTACAGAAATGTGTTGTATGTGTACATTGAAACAGAGTGAGACAGTTTGAGCTCCATCAGAGCTGTCTAAAAACATATTTCAGAACTTGAACAGTTTAATTCTGTCTCCTCTGAAAGTTTTCTCTGTTCTATCATTTTTATACCTAAAGTTTTTTGTTTTGCTGATTGAAAATGTATGATATTTGCGAAGGTTGATGAGTGTCCCCGCTGCCAGCAACACGAGGCTATTAAAACGGTTGCACCCGTACTGCATCCGATTCATGTTCCCGAGGCATGGACTGTCCTTGGTGTGGATCTCATTGGCCCACTTCCCACCACTGCTAAGGGCAAAAGGTACTATCATGATGGGCTGAAGCATGCGTAACCTCCTTTTAAAGGTTCTAAACGTGAAGATTCTGGTTTAAAAAGAAAGGAAATAATTGACAGTGATTCTGTATGTATTTACAACATTCTGCATTTCATATTGCAGATACATTCTAACAGCGACCGATTTATTCACAAAGTGGGTGCTAGCAAAAACTCTCTACCAGAAAAACAGCTGCTGAGGTCTCAAAAAAGATCATCAACATTTTTCTCGATTTCGGGCTTGTCGAGAAGATCATTACCGACCAAGGACGGGAATTTGTGAATGAGGTACAATAATCTATCTAATACAGTGTATGTGTTATGTGTAACAATGTAATACGATCAGGGTAATTGGTGTACACCAGGCCTATTCAACTGGCGGCCCGCGGGCCAGATGCGGCCAAGAACCAACTCCCGAGTGGCCCAGCCCTCCCGTAGCCAAATTCCTACACTAGTACAGACCATGAACGCAACACTCCGCGTTGCATAGAAACCACCAAACCACAACGCAGCACGTTTTTTGAAAGTGCATCTAGTGGTGCTAGTAACGTTGGTCCTATGATAGCAACTCTAAAAAATGTCTCTCTCAACTCGGAAGCGTAAACAGAGACAAAACGGTCATTGATCTTGTGGAGCAGATCCAAGTCAAGCTGGACCTTTTCGCGACCGACTTGAGCACGGGTCGGATACTGCATTTTCCGACGCTCCCCAAACACATCACATCTCCGGCACAAATCACGGATGTAATGACAGATTTCATTGCGAGGTGAAAGAGAACTTTGCCGGTCGATTGGATGGACTTGCTCTGCCCACAGACGTGATGATGGGCTTTGCCAGTTACCCCTTCACTGTTGCAATAGAGGGGGACGTATCAACCAGAGCAAAGGAAGTGGTCCCCTGCATCGACAATGGGAAATATACACTGGAACTTATTGACATGCAGTGCACTAACGGGCCAGCGAAGTTTTGGAGTGATGTCAAAAAACAGCAGTTCCCTAACGTTCAGAAAGTAGCGATCTGTGTGCTCAGTATGTTTGGATCAACATACACATGTGAATCAAGCTTTTCACACATGAACTCAATCAAAAGTAGCACTCGTTGCTCCCTGACTGACAGCACTCTTCACCATTGTCTTAGGATTGCATTGACATCCTATGAGCCAAAAATCACTGCTCTTGTTCAAAACAAAACATTTCCTTCTCCCATTGAGAAAGTCAGCGATGACAAATCACAAATGAGGTGATAGTAAGCACCTAGTTTACTATAGTAGACGTGTAGTGTAGTATTCATTCATTCATATGTTAGTTACCTGTATCCCTTGTTATGGGTTTGTGCACTGAAGTGTTTGACAGTTCTTTCTGTATTCATTTAAGTGCACTTTGTAATGTGTCTGGGTCAAATGTGACCAAAACGTATGATTTTTTTGTTATTACTTGAAAAGTGAAAAAATAGTATTGCTATACTACCTCTTTGTGTTGCATTGGAGCTCTTTAGCCGTTTTTTTTGTATGTGAGGACATTTATCAAGACTGCTATTATTGTATTCAGTAAATGCACTTTGTGATGTGCCTGGTTCAAAAAACATAACCTGAATATTTGACTTCTAAAGCAAACAAATGTAATGCTACAACTGTGCACTTTTTTTTCAGATTCTGTTAAAATAATGCTAATTTGTTGTGTTTTTATGCACTTTTTGACCTACCTTTTTTTTAGATGAACAATGAATAAAAATTGCATGTTTTTCATCGCAGTAATATGTGTTGGTTTAAAATGTGTCACTACCCGCTTTTTACAGGCCGCTGAATGTCTGGCCCAGCTGAATTTTGTAGTTATAAAATCTGGCCCAACTGAATGTGTAGTTTAATAGCCCTGGTGTACACTAAACCACCTGCAGGTCAACCGTGGTGTTTTCAATGCACTGGGTGTAAAACAATGCATCACTTCAGCCTACCATCCCCAGTGCAATGGCCAAGATGAGCGTACCAACCAAACCATCAAAAAAGCACTTGCCAAGTACTGCGGAGAGGACCAGAATGACTGGGATGAATACTTGAGGGGCATTGTGGCCAGCATTAACACCTCAAAGCAGGTACAATGTTGTAACAAATGCAGATGTAAACAATGCTCAACAGAGATACTAAAATAAATTTTTATGTTTTCAGAGGTCAACCAAGTGCACGCCCTATTTTGCCCAGTTTGGGAGGCACCCTCGCATGGTGATGTTCCAGATCACCAGCGTTTCCTCTGGCAGAATACCACGCAGCTCACTAAAGAACATGTGTAGGTTCTCCTTGTAGGTATCAAGCTAAATGGAATGATACTGTCTCTTCATGGCATGGTGATGTTCCAGATCACCAGCGTTTCCTCTGGCAGAATCCCACGCAGCTCACTAAAGAACATGTGTAGGTTCTCCTTGTAGGTATCAAGCCAAATGGAATGATACTGTCTCATCATGGCATGGTGATGTTCCAGAGGGAATATGAAAAGCTTTCATGAAAGCAGAACCCATTGTAAATGTCATGTTTTAGTTAAGCATTTCAAGAAGGAGAAGTGCTGATGAAAGCCTGTCCAGTTCCAGTCCCTGATACTGCTGTCCCCAAGGCCTTCTGGAGCCTTTTTTAACAATGTGAGTATAAAACAATACATAATAATATTGAAAAAGTAGATATAATGAACACATACAGTATATAATGTTTCTCTCTCTTTTTCTCTCAGGTCTCCATAAAAAGTGCTACGTCTACATCATCCCATAGACCACCGTCTGGATTCCGGTCGTGGCTGAACCTGTCTCAGCGGTCCTGCCTGGAGCTTTTTTTAACAATGTGAGTATAAAACAATACATAATAATATTGAAAAAGTGGATATAATGAACACATACAGTATATAATGTTTCTCTCTCTCTTTCTCTCAGGTTTCCATAAAAAAGTGCTACGTCTACATCATCCCATAGACCACCGTCTGGATTCCCCTGTGTCCTCCCTGGCAGCTCCATTAATTCCCTCTCTCCTTTCCTGCTGAAAGATGGTGAGTGTACTCAGGGACGAGGAGTCTTTTAACCAGCCGCCAGTAGGAGTCAGGCTTTAGTTTATTTTATATCCATAAAGACAAAGTAAATCTGTTTACGGTTGTTTCATATGGATGTTGAGAGGTATCCATATATCTCTTCATTTTACTCTCAAAGTGCACCAGATTGATGCATTTAACTTCAATATTTAAAAAAAATCACTCCAAAGGGAGTGCTTGTTCTTCCTTCTGTCTGTCTGTATCTGTGTATTCTCATGTTCCGATTAACCCAGCCAAATTTTTCTTCTTTTGTGTCTATATCGACGCTGGGATCTTGAGTTGAGGCTGATCCTCTTGCTGTGGTCCCGCATCCTGGATCCTCTATCCTGAGTTCTAGATTAAGTCGTGGACTTCGGGTCGTGGCTAAACCCGTCTCTGCGGTCCTGCCTGGGTCTCGTCTTGCAGCCTCCCTGAAGGCTCCCACAGGATTGTTGACATCTTCGTCGATTCATCTTCTTATTACAGACACATGCATTTCCTAACATTTGGACTACCTATGCTGTAAAATGTATTATCTCTTCGATTTACACACGGTATCTATTGCACGTCTGTCCGTCCCGGGAGAGGGATCCCTCCTCTGTTGCTCTCCCCGAGGTTTCTCCCATTTTTCCCTTTAAACTGTGGGTTTTCTCTGGAAGTTTTTCCTTGTACGATGTGAGGGTCTAAGGACAGAGGGTGTTGTTTTCTTCTCATACTGATATTCTGAACAAACTGCTGTTGTATTAGCTGTAAAATGTTTTACTGTATGGTATTTTTATTATTTGTACAGCACTTTGGCTCGACCAAAAATCGTTTATAAATGTGCTATATAAATAAAACTTGATTTGATTGATTTGATTTGAAAGGGTGTGTGCCAAGTTTCCATATTAGGACCAATAATTTCTCCATATATGTAAATCATCTCTAATAATTTTTCAGATGCTGCTTTCTATTTTTAAGCAGATGATACTGTTATTTATTGTCCATCCTCTTCTATAGAGCAAAGTCTTGATTTCCTCCAGTCTGCCTTTGATGTTATTCCATCCCATTTATCTCAACTCAAGTTAGTATTAAATGCAGACAACTCCAAACTCATGATATTCTCAAATGGCAAAAAGTTCAAAAAAAAAAAAAACTTATTTTCTCCCCAACATTTATACTGTTCAAGGGACTGACATTGAAAGGGTCACTACATACACATATCTAGGTTTTATTATTGATCAGAACTTATCGTTCAAGTCACACACTGAACATGTTGTTTTAAAATTAGGTTTCTCCTTTCAGTCAAGGAAACATTTGATCTCTGCAACGTTTTTACCAGTATTGGATTCTGGTGATCTGGTTTACATGAATGCCTCTGACCAGTGCCTAAAGAGTTTGGATACTGTGTACCATTGTGCATTATGTTTTATTACATATATTAGACCCTCCAGAAAAACGCGATTCTGCGATCGCAGAATTTACCGCATAATCAGCAAAATGGCGCAGATTTTTAAAAGGCCGCATATTTATCAAAAGGCCGCATAATCCCCGCATTTTTCCACACAAAGTTGAGGGGAAAAAAAGTTCACTCGTCTTGACGTGACGTCATCAGCTCGCGCATCACAGAATGTAAACAACACTGTATAGAGTGAACGTGTGGAGCTCACACGATAGAGAAAACACCGAGATGAAAAAATCTAATCCATGTCATTTACCGACGAACATTTCTACTAAAGACCGGGCAAAAAGTGGGCGGAAACTATTCTGCACCCTGTACAACTGTGTGTTGGAGCATAAGAGAAAATCGACGGTGACGACCCACTTTGATTCATTCAAACATTCGAAAATGCTTTCTGCTGCTGCGGACAAGAAAGCCAAACAACTCACGTTCACCGAGGCATCGACCTCCAAAACCCTTTCGAGGGCTACAAAAAACGAAGTGAGTAGCCTACAAGATTGAAGCTGGTCAGATAACGAACGAGTAAATGAAAACAGAATGGGGCGGAGAAGTGTGTGTGTGTGTGTGTGTGTGTGTGTGTGTGTGTGTGTGTGTGTGTGTGTGTGTGTGTGTGTGTGTGTGTGTGTGTGTGTGTGTGTGTGTGTGTGTGTGTGTGTGTGTGTGTGTGTGTGTGTGTGTGTGTGTGTGTGTTTGTGAGATTAAAATAGCCCAATTGCTTTTACAATAAATAAACATTGAATGTGTTTAATTGAATAGTAAAGGGGTTTAACGTTAGTGGCAGGTTGTGTGTGAGAGAGAGAATAAATAAGACAGCCCAATATTTAAAAAAATTGTTATTCTTTTTCCCCGCATATTTAGCATATTTCGCAACTTTCCGCATATTTCGCAACTTCCCGCAATTTCACCGCATAAAATCACATAAAACCCCCGCATGTTTAATCGCATAATCAAGGATTTTAGCCCGCATAATCAAGGATTTTTGCCCGCGTTTTTCTGGAGGGTCTAATATATATATATTGTGAGTTTGGAATAAATATGCACTTTATGAAAATTATTAGTTGGTTACTGTTAGTAAAAAACAGTAAGGTTAATACTGGATGTTTGTTACACTTGGATATGTTTTCTGTAATACTTGTAACATAATTATTCCCCAGTTTATGCATTTGAGTGACTTGCAGTTAATGCTCGACATTCAATACAAAACCTTTATTTATCCAGGTAAAATCCCATTGAGATCAATGATCTATTTTTCAAGGGAGACCTGCAGCAGTAGGTTCCACATGAAGACATAAAAACATAAACAACACAACAACAAAAGGACATCATACAGCAAAAATGACAGGGATTACAATTTACATATCTATCCACATGTACAGGTACCAACAGCATCTGACTGTGGAGCATCCAACCAAGCTTTAAAAACATGTAGTGGTACCAGCTTGGTAATTTTCCATTCTTTTTGCAGACTGTTCCAAGTTAGTGGAGCTGCACATCTAAAAGCTTTCTCCCTAAGACAGTCCTAGCACTTGGCACATTTAATAAAACCACAGCATGAGATCTCAGGCAATAAGTACTTTCAATTTGCCGAGAGATCAGGGAGCAGATATAAGATGGTACTTTATCCAACATGGCTTTGTAAATGAAAATGTACCAGTGACTGAGCCTCAGTACAGTAAGTGATGGCAAAACCGCCTTGGTTTACAGTGTACAGTGATGCGTAAGTGCTTTACAGTTTGTCACAAATCTCAGTGCACTGTGATAGTAAAACCTTATTGTGGTGTAATTATATATCCAAAGCAGTCAGAAGTCAGGAAATCATTAGTGATGTTTAACCACTCAGAAGACAGCCCATCAAAATGAACACGCTGAGACCTTTCAGAGAGGTAGTTCACAAACCACCCTACTGCATGGCAGGATAAGCCAATACTGACTAGCCTCTGCTTCCAGATGCGATGATCGGCGGGATCAAACGCTTTGGAAAGGTCAATAAATAGGGCTGCACAACTCTACTTATTGTCCACTTTCATTGTGGCAGTGATGGTGCTATGTTGCTTTCTGAAGCCTGACTGATGTTTAGACAGGATGTCATTTGTACATAAAAACACCTTTACCTGCTCACTCACTAGGCGTTCAAGAACCTTGGCCATCACAATGCGTAAAATAGGTGACGTCATTTGTAAAAGACGGCCCCCGAACACATCTGGTACCCCGAACACATCTGGTACCGACACCGGGCCAGCGGGCCATTTATAATGTCGAGCCCTGGATGTGAATGTGTAATCTAACATTTTCAGTAAGAATAATGGACAAAAGGAGTGCAAATACAAATACAATTTATTGAAATGTGAACCAAAAGTTAATCAAATGTTTTAAATAATAGGAACATATGGACAGAAGGTGTGAACCTATTAAATGTATTTAAGCACATTTACTCAAATAACGTGACAGACTAGGCCTGTGCAGTTGGTAGCAGCTTTGCCCAGCATGTGCTCCTCCATCAGGCCTGGTCCTCCATGCTGAGGAAAGACCCTCAGTCCTCTCCAAACCAACAGACAGGACGTCCACCACACGGAGGTTTCTCCCTAAAGTCTCTGCAGCTCTATGGACACCACGCTGTCTCAATCCGTCCACACAGAATATGAAAGGGGGAAAATTAAAATAACAAATGCTTTAGAAAATAAGAAACATAAAGTTGACTGTTGAGTTGCTCAGTTTTTTTGGATTGTCAATACTATTACTGGATAACTAATATATCAGGTTAAGAGGCACCTTCAAATAAAGATTGTCTTTAAATAGGCCTACATGTTGTCTTTTGAATTGTTTGTCTAAAGTCAAGGATCTAGAACTGGTACTTAGTTTTAATGATACAATCTTGTTATTATGCTGTTTGGAGGAGGCCTCACAGGTAAGAGCACTAACTAGCTACCATCACATGTACCTTAGCTTGACTTAAATGTATTAAACGTATAATTAAGTGATATCAAAATATAAATAACTAATGTCATGCAAACATATTAATATTTGCTTGATTCCAGTGTTGAATTTAGCACAATTGCATACAAACGTTAAGGGATTTTAAGATTCTGAAGTATTATCCTAAAAACTCAATAACTTAGGTTATTATTATTTATAGTTTTGCTGAATAGTTTCATGTCCGCTTACCTTAGAAACATAAAATGCCACGGCAGTGTGCAGATGGGGAGCATGTTAGCTTAGCTTGGTAGCTTCAGCTAGCTCTGGAACGTTCAGCTTGGTGGCAGCAGGTCCCGCCTCGGCTCCGCCTCTTTGCCCTTATTTGGAGTAGGCGGGAGTTGAACTCTGACGTCACTGTCGAGCCGTTAGTGGCCGACTCCGACTACTAAGGGCTTCTCGGCAACTCTGCAGAATCCTATGGGTGACGCCACGGACCCTACGTCCATTTATATATACAGTCTATGGTCAACACCAGCGGCGCTGGATTCATTTCAGAAGTGGGGGGGCCAAAAAGTGCGTGTGTATGTGACATACTTGCCAACCCTCCCGATTTTCGCGGGATCGAGACTCCCGTTTTCCTCCTGGGGTCATACTTCTCCCGCATTTATCCCAATTTCTGACTAATTGACCGATTTGTTTCATTCTAACATAACGCGCAAAGTGTTACTGTTTCCACTCGGACTTCAATACAGCTACACCATTGTTTGGTTTCCATGGTAACGTGTCTCTTTAGTAGCGCGAGCAAATGACAGTCTGAGAGGGTGTTCAGGAGGAAGATAGTCAGAGAAAACAGAACAAGAATGGACAACTCTACCCTCTGCTCACTCCTTTCCTGTAAATTAAACTATACAGGTCCAGCCCACACATATGACAGCGCAGTTGCTCATTCCATCTCTTATTTTTTCCTGCTACGCTCTTGTTTGACAAGCTGAATGTTGACTGGTGTTTGACTGAAGCAAGCTCTGTGAAAAGTTCCAGTTATTAACTCAGTATTTACAAAGCTGTCATCTGTAGTGCAGATGAAAGGGAGTCGGAGGCGGTGTGTTGAGAATAGAGTGTCCGCTTTATTATCGGATAACATGAAGAAGGTAAATACACGTCTGCTCAAGGTGACAAGCTAGGCAGGAATGAAGAGCTAAAGCTAAGTTTTCCCACTAAATTGTCCGCGTGGCTACACGATACAAAAGGTGAATTATGGTCAAACATGTTGCCACCACACAAGCCCCCCCAGAATTCAAGTGTAAACCAAATCCGTATGGCGGGGAGGAACAACCCGCCTGCCCCCACGAGACCTGCGCACCGGAGTCGGTACAGCGACTTCCGCCTGTGCGGCCCCCGTCCGAGGAGGGACCGGAACAACAGGTCCACACTCCCTGACAGGAATCAAAGCCGGGGGGCGGCCCCGTCTCGGCGGCCGGGCCAGCACCACCGGCTGGTCCACGTCCAAGTGAGCAGCCTTCACCCGGTCAACAGAGACGTGCTCAGCCTTACCGCCCATGTCGACCACCAGGTGTTTGTCACCGTGTTCCAAAACCCGGAAAGGTCCATCGTAAGGGGGCTGCAGGGGGCCTCTGTGTGCGTCGTGACGGATGAAAACGTGTCCAGCCGAGCGTAGCTCCGCAGGAACTTGAGACCTTGGCGCACCGTGCTGAGTAGTCGGAACTGGAGCAAAAGCCTCCGCTGCGTCTCGCAGGAAAACCCGCTGGGCCGTGGCAAACCAGGGAGCTGATGTATTTGGGAGGAAATCCCCAGGAACTCTCAGCGGCTGACCCTAGACCATCTCCGCTGTAGAGCACTGCAGATCTTCCTTAGGTGCGGTCCAAAGGCCCAGCATCACCCAGGGCAGCTTGCCGACCCAGTTACCGTCCGTAAGGCCGGCCTTGAGGGCCGCCTTCATGGAGCGATAGAAGCGCTCGCAGAGGCCGTTAGCCTGAGGGTGGTAAGCGGTAGTCCTGTGCAGTTTAACCCCCAAACCGCCTGCCACGGCGTTCCAGAGTTCGGACGTGAACTGAGAGCCCCTGTCTGAGGAAATGTCCGACGGGGTGCCAAAACGACACACCCACGTTGCAATGAAGGCCCGGGCAACAAAAACCAAGGTAAGCCATGTTAGCGTTTTAGGCTACCTATCGTCACATGTTTTGATGTACGTTTTTGTTGATACCGTCGCGAGTTTGTATCTTTCAGTGTTGAGGTGGGCACCGTTAGATTCTGTGTCTTTACGATCATAAACAATGTGTTGGATGTGCAGCTAGGATAAGTAATAATGGAGCTAGGAGTGATTTTCGGTGCAGTAATAGGTTAGCATTTTTTGTTCGGAGCTAATTCAGAGGGTCAGTGTTAGCATTGTGTGTTTTTTTTTAAAAGAAAAATGAAAAAGATCAGTTAAATTAGTTTTTTCCCGTTATATTAAATATTAAGGTTCCTTAGATGTTGTTTCCTGCAAATGACGCGATTTCGGCCCCGGAACCGGGTCCGTGGGGCTTAAGAGGTTGGGCGGTGATGACAGTTATAGTACGAACTGAAGTTGATCCAATTTGATTGGATTGTGAGGCATGACGTGAGCCTCATCTGATTGGTCAATCCCTAAAAAAAGATTCACCAAGGGAAGCCAATTTCGGCTATCCTCCTCTCGCAACAGAGTGCAATCTACTGTTTCACCATAACATCTAGAGGGGCGCTGTTTCACTCTTTGTAAAATACTCAATGAGAATGGGGGAGAGATGGGCCGGCAGAATAATTACCAAAACTAAACGAAGTGTTTTTATTTATTTATTACAATTATAACTACAATCCAACAAAAACAGGGGAAGCCTGGCTTCCCTTGGCCTCCAGGAGAAAACGCCACTGAGTTCAACGGATAATTCTCACCCACCTCTTGCTCTTGCCCTGCACTTGTATGTGCCAGTTCAGCTGGTTCTTCCACCAGCTCAACTCTGTCCCTCATCATGAACGCAGGAGGCTGGCTGTATATCTGACCTCGCGCCCTCATCATCCTCTTCATTAGCTTGCACTTGTTCTAAGCTGCTGCTGATAGTGCTTGTAGCAGCACTGCTGCCAAAAAGGTCTGTCAATTTGCGACATTTATATGCTTCACCTGCGAGTGACTTCACCTTTTTTTCTCTTGCCTTCTCGGCACCACCTTTTTCTTTTCGTTTTCTTTGATTTTTGTCCATGTTTTTTCATTCTCCCTGTCAGCCGCAGCGTCTAATCCCTTCTCTTTGTGTGGCTGGCCTTTTTTCTTCTTCGTGGGTGATTATTTGACAGATAAGAACCACACAACTGCATTAGCGGCCGCTGTCGCCCTCTGTCGGCCGTCAGCGCAACTTCAATGATGACGTTAAACTATTTTTTTTTTTTTAAAGGGCCGGCCGGCCGTCAACGGCCCTTGACGACCGGCCGTTCTGTGGTTCTCCAGATTCTACAGATGGCCAGTCCGCCCCTGTATGTAGATAGAATAAGAAATGTGCAGAATACCACAGTTTAATGGTGGAGGTACACACATATTGATAGATGTCTTGTAATGCACTGTTGAGGAACCTGTGACCCAAGTTTTTCCTTCATTGCATACACCGTAGTTGTGTATATGATATGTCAATAAACCTTTGAAAATATTGAAATATTGAAAGGGATGTGCAAAATAGCCATTATATACAGTTTTTAATGAACGATTAGAGAATAACAAGTAATGAATATGCTTTATAGGGATCTGCAGATAAATATGTTGTCTTTGCAAGCACGCACTATCAAATATCTCGCCCGATTGTTGGCATTTGACAATCACCTTCACTGAATTTACTCAGGTGTAACTAAAGTCTGATTTAACCTCTTAAGCCCCACGGACCCTTCGGCGGGTCCGAAACCACAACATCTGCAAGCAACAGTGTCTGAGGGCTTCTTAAGATTGAATAAACCATGAATGTTTCATATCCATGTAACGGGAAGAAATTCAGCAAACGTTTTTAGCAAAAAAAAACACAAGGCTAACGCTGAGCCTCTGAATTAGCCCTGGGCAAAGAAATGCTAACGCTGTTAGCACAAAAAACACGATATAACCAGTGCTTGAATTGGGTCAGTACTCACCGGTAAGCAGTACCGGCACTTCTTACTGAGTACCGGTAAGATGCCGGTAAGATGCCGGTAAGATGCCGGTAAGATGCCAGTAAGATGAAGCATTACAACAAATATGCCCAGCGTACCTAGATGCGTCATGAGATGCCGCCGGTATCTATGAAGCGCCACCGCAATAGACTTCAGCAGAAAACAGATCTCATAACCTCAGCATTTCGAAAAAGTTAGCTTGGCTTAATAATAGTGCTAAAAGACAGCGGTTGTCGCCGGACAAGGAGCCGACTGCAAATACAGAAAATACTGTGCCTGTGTTAAAAATGTTGTCTGACGGGGAGCCTTCTCTGGTCGAGCCTCCTTCTCCAAGTTCTGCATCCCATAAACCATCGTCTGGATTCCCCTGTGTCCTCCTTGGCAGCTCCATTGATTCCCTCTCTCCTTTCCTGCTGAAAGATGGTGAGTGTACTCAGGGACGAGGAGTCATTTAACCAGCCGCCAGTAGGAGTCAGGCTTTAGTTTCTTTTATATCCATAAAGAAAAAGTAAATCTGTTTACATTTCTGTTTCATATGGATGTTAAGAGGTACCCATATATCTCTTCATTTTGCACCAGATTGATGCATTTAACTTCAATATTTAAAATAGCACTTTACCACTGCACCCCCTCCAATCTCAGATGCACCCTGAGTCATTTTGTTTAAGTACAGTGAGCCTTTCTAAAATATACAGTAAAGAGACAAACCCACCAGCATTATAGGATATCCTATATGACGTTGAACCAAATACTTGTTTTTGGGCTGTATGAATAAATTGACTTGAAAGAGTTGCTGATTTAGAGTACTGGCACCTTTTTTATTCCAATTCAAGCACTGGGTATAACACCCTTATTACTTATCGTAACTGTGCATCCAACATATCGATTAGCATCGTGAGAATACACAGAATCCATAGGTATATATATTATCACTCCATGATCAGAACTCACAACATTATAAACAAAAACAGACATCACAACAAGTGGCATTAGGTAGCAAACTCGGCAATATGTCTTACCTTTGTCGTTGTCTGATCAAAAGTTGTCTTCAATGGCATTAAAATGATAAAAACCCTGCTATCCATATATCCATATATAAGGTTATATCCAATGTGTCTGTGTCACTTTGAAATTATTTCTGATAATCCATCAGCATCAGTAGTTTTGCATTTTCAGATTTCAGAAAATGCCGATCTAGATCCCTCCGCTTCGCGTCGGGCTCCTGATCAGCCTGTCTGTGTTTTTTTCCCCATAATGACCGCGCTGCTGCACATTATCCATGAGAGACGTTCTGCAGTAAGGAGCGGCGTTTCACCGACGACAGATGTTCTTACTTTTATGTAGCTGACGGAGAATTTTTACTTTACAGAACACTGTTCAACACTTAATTCTGCTCTACTCTTTAACTAAACAACCGCGGATGTCTTGAAAGACTCTTTCGCTAAAGATGTTTGAAGATATCTGCATTCTTGTGACACGTAAATACTGCGCTTCCTATGTTTTGGTGCGGACTGCATTCACACCAGCAATGAACCGCTCCAGAGTTCGCAAGCAAGCGCTCCGAGACCACCTATTTTAGCGGACCAGAGTCCGGTTGTTTAGTTCACTTAAGAGGTCTCGGACTGTGTTCACACCGACCCAAATGAACCGCACCAGGGTTCGATTCAACCGGACTATACAGGGTAGGTGTGAACGCACCCTTAGTCTACTAACCCATCATCAAAGGGCGGTTTTCACTATCAGGGGCGCCGTAAGGGGGTGAACAGTTAGGACGATTCTAAGGGCCCGTGACTGACAGGGGCCCCAAATGTTTAGAACATTAAGAAAAAAAATGTAAGTAACCTTTCATCAATCCTCAATAATTAACATTAATAGAACGTTATATTGATAAAGTACTCACTAAACTTACGATTCATTTAACTTATTTTCTTCCAAAAGTGAATTACCCAAAGCCTCTGTACACCCCTTCTATTTACATGTAATGGTTGACTCCTGCCTCCAAACGCAGTGCGGCACCGGCACTTGCAGAGAGTGAAAGCATGTGAGGAGGGATGCTAGTACTTAGCCTACATACGTGTGTTGTACCATGTTTCAACGACCAACAAAGTCAGGCTCTAAGAAAAGAAGAGAAAGGAGAGAAAGACAAGAGAGAGGGACTAAAGGGCGACAGTATGTCACCCAGTTTTTCACAAGAAAAGGTGGGTGTGGTCCATGAGTGGTGGAAATTAGTCTGTTAGCTAATGTTTTTTTGTTTACTAAGCTGACGTTAAGTACTGTTAATATCTTTACAGAAAATTCAGAGGTCTCTCATTTCCCTGCTCTTTTAGCTGACATTTAAAGGTATGGTAGGTAATTCACTTCAGAAACACTTTTTGTTATATTCCATGGAATGCTCTCTGTTAAACCCCGAGACTGTTTTTCAGGTTTCAGGATCGAAAATGACATTCCCAGAACAAATGACCATATCTTCCCTTCTAAAAGGGTTAAATTAATAGTCTTTTTTCTCAAAGTAATGATAAACCTGTGAGTTGGATGTAGAAAAGTCAGAATCAATATGGATATTTTTTATTTTAAAGAAAATTCAGATTGAACATGGTAAAAAACTGTAAATTATAGTGTCCGTCCCAAAAATATTTTGTACTTATAGTGAAAACTAACTTTGGATGGGTTAGTAGACTAAAAACATTAGGAATCCAAAGTACAACATATAATAAGTACCCTGTATCAAGATTGATGGAAAACAAGTGATATTTTACCTTTTTAGACAGATTTAGCAAAAGAAAACCTCTTCAGCATCTTTGCATTGACCTGATATGCAATCGATAGGTGTCCCGTGTAATCGCACCATTAAGAATATGTGTGATTATATTGTAAGCTTTGCGAAAAACATTATTCCATACAACTCTACTGTAGCAGGGTGGCTGCAGAAATCCCAGATACAGTATCTCAAAACTTTGACAAATTCAATTATAATTTGTTCCATAGATAGATAACACAAGAGGTAAGTGGCTAACCTGTTTTGGGGAAATTGTGTTTACTGTCCTAAAAATATAATAATAGTGTGTCACCTAGTTGTCTTCCTTCCATTACAATGTCGGCCTTTATTCAATGGTTTCAGTATCAAGGCATGTTGTTTTCTTCTTGACAACACTTGCTTTGATAAATGAGTCAATCAAGCAAATTATTTATCACATTAGGAGGAGTCCAACAGGTCTATGGATTTCATTCATTTCCTGTCAGCCCATGAAAACAGTGCAGAGATGAGATGTGTCTCTGTCACCAACACATCTTACCATGGTTCTCCTTAAGCACATGTGATGTGAATGATATTTCAATTACAGCAGCTTATCTTCCCTTTTGCAATGACATCTCATAATAGACTATTATCCACGGCTTTTCATGCTTGATTATTAAAAAGGATTTCAAGAATCCATGGGGGTTTGCCAGCAGCAACAAATGAGGCAGAGAATTGAGAATTTATTTCTTATTGAGCAGAGAAAACACCCTCCCCTCCTCAAGCCCACTGAGCTTGACTACAATCCTGGATTTACATGACAACTTTATCCAAGGCTGTAATATTTAATTGGAGTTGTTTTCCCAATGAGAAACAAAGAAACGGTGACGCAGACTTCTGTGGGTTTTGCAACACAGCGGTGAGTGCTGGTCTCCGTGGGGAAAAGAGCTAACCGACATACTGTATACACAGTGAAATATCGTTTTTTATAAAATACTTCATTCACAGGAACACACACATTAGCTAACTGACATGCTGTGTTGTAAAAGGCCTTGTATGTTGTATGAGCATTGCAGAGGAAACACCAGTTGTTTTTTATCCAGAGCTTTAATTTATTAGAGAAGCCGGCTTCCTTCATACAAAATCTGCCTCCGTATAAGGACAAGCCAAGCATGATGTGTAAGAGTTTTCCATGTACACAGATAAAGATAGATAGACTCACCCTACACCATACAGGCAGAGTTTGCTGTACAACCAACTTTTGTTGAGCAAGGCACCGTTCCCTACACTGCTCCCCGGGCGCCGTACATAATGGCAGCCCACTGTTCCTATCACTAGGATGGGTCAAATGCAGAGAAACCATTTTGTTACATAGTACCTGTACTACGTAATGACAATAAGTTGAATTTTCTTCTTTTTCACTTTTTTCGTTATTTTCGAATGAATTTGATCACCCAAAGACACATCAACAGGTTGTCTGCAGGCTCTGATAATCGAACCATTGACCTTCCAATTTGGAGGACGACCACTCCAGTGTTTCCCCTAGGTTTACTGCCTTGGCAGGGTGCTGCTCGGGTATCCCGAAAACATTTTTCGGGGCCCCCAAATTTTGTTTATCCTCTGGAGCAGAGAGAGGAGCTGTGGATTATTGTTATTGATATCGTACAGTAACAAAGTATTTGTACATTAAAAAGTAATAAAGTACAGTGTTACACTGTACTTTATTACTTTAATTCAAACTGTATTCCCTTCTTATCATGTAGCCCACACTTCTTCCTTTCATTGATACATTTAAATGACCTGACTACAGCATATAACATACCTGCTGCAACCCTGTGCTGCTGCTGCTTCTCTCTGCCTCATCCTCTATTGCTGGAGGCAGCTCTACCTCATCTGATCTCTGATATGAAAGCAATCGTGTTATGATCATATTGAGCTATTGGTGTGAGTCTAACATTAAACAAGCATTCTGCTTGTCATACATTGCTGACGATACATTTTAAGTGATCCTGAGCTAATTTACTGAATAAACCAACTCACATCTCCTGTCTTTTTTTTCACCCAACTCATTAGACTATTCTTCTGCTGCCGTTTCACTGTTGTTTTCTGTCAAATTCAATACTGTAGTTCAAAACCACGGTACCTGCTCACCATCTCTGAGCTATTTTTAGAATGCGCACGTTACGTTCGTTGTCGCGTTCGCGCGCGTCCACCTGGCTGTTTGTTTCCTTCTCCCGTGACGATAACGGCTTGCGGTTAAAAAATAATAATAAACAAATTTGAAACTGGGGGGGGACACAAACGGGCAGACAGCAGAGCTGTTGTTCTCCTCCTTTCCTCAGCTCTTGTCTCTGATTGTGAGTGTGTGCATTCGCGTGTGTGTGTGTGTGGGGGGGAGGGAAGCGGAGCCCTGCCCTTCAGAAACAGAGCGGAGGGAGAATGTGAATACGCAAGGCAGTGGACACTGAAACATGCACATTGGATAAATAACATATGTGTTTAGTTTATTTAATAAAAAGAGCACATGTTTAATGTGAAATGTGACCGTAGATAGATTACTTCAGTTGCAATTTGGTGCTATATATATATATATTTGTTTTTTAAATAATAAAAAAAAAAAAAGTAAATAAAAATAAAAAAACACCTTGAATTTCAGTCAGGGCGCGGGGCTCCGTTGGCAGGGCGCAGCTCCCCGCCAACACAATGGTAGGGGAAACACTGCACTCTATATCCTTTTCTTTCTTTAAAAAAATGCAGACATCCGGTTGCTAGGGCATTAACAGTTTGGTACAGAACCCTCAGCAATCTGAATGCTTAGTTCTATCCACTCTAGTTTGAATGCATTTAATCGAAGGTTCTGACTTTCGTAACAATTGCAGGGAATCCTGGTAGGCTATCATCATCAGGGTGGGAATTTCACGGCGGCCCCTCGGTCTGGCCGTGAGGCCCCGGAAATAATTGTAATAATTTGTGCCCCTCACGGCCCGTCTACACTACAGGCATCAAAAAATCTTGAAGCTGGGTGTGTCTGAAGCTTGGCGATTTTTTGCGAGCAACGCGACCAACAACCAATCACATTAATCTCCCGCCCCCGACATACAAAGCAATAGCAATGTTAAAACGAAGTAAACTGGATATAAACTCTCCAAACCGGCGAAAACCCTACCAGTTTCACCCACTGTCTCTACCACCTCCCTCCATGCCTGGTTGCTCCGGTTTGTATCCCGGTAAATAGTTCTGGTCGTAAAGAGAGGTGATTTGCTACCGTAATATCTCGTTTGGAATATGAGGAAATGAACTGCGGTCTGTCTCTCCCAGCTTGCACGCGGTTTGATTGGCTAGCGCTTGCACTGGCGGGATTTGCATAAACGGGATTTGATTCGCTGATGCCAAGCATCGAGCCTCAAAAGTTGAACATTGTTCAAATTTTGATGCCGATAGATGCTTGTGATGCTTGCAAAGCCATGCCATGCTCCCCACAATGCAGTTTGGCGAAGATTACAAATCTTCTACGTCACCCCATTCAAGTGAATGGGCGAAGCGTTTAAAGTATTTTTCGATGCCTGTAGTGTAGACGGGCCGTCACACTGTTAAGATCTCGAAGTTGCTATGAAAGCGTCAGAGCAGTGGCCTGGTCTCTGAACTGCATTATGCTGCGTTCACACGGAAGCGATGCGAATATTCGCATTGCTCTAATCGCTGGAGTTTCACCGTGGCTGTCAGCTATGTTTACTCCTGTCATTCAAACAGGATGCGCTGGGAGGGGGGCGGGGCTTATATCCATGTAAATACTTTGGTAGAAACCAACTAAAACAAAATCAACATATTTTTCCGTGATTTAATTGTAATACACGTTTGAAAATGATGCCGAAGTAACAACATACTGATAACGGTTCATAAAAACCAGGAATTAATGCTTTGAAAAGTGTGCAGACAAGACGACAGGCGGAAAAAAAACAACTTCAAAATTCTGGGCTATATATAAAATGCCATTACAAAGACAGTCTGTGTTTTGTTCATGTTTAACTTTTGTCCAGTTTCTGAACAGATATGAGGAGCAGTGAGCTCTGTGTGCTAAAAGCTAACGGCTGATGTTTTGGCTTTCTGATTCAACGTCAGTGACGGCAGGCTGAGATCTTCACTGCTGATTGGCTACCGCGAGAACGTCAGGTGAATTTGATGCTCGAGTTGAACAAATGTATTAAAGAGACTCTCACAAACACACACACACACACACACACACACACACACACACACACACACACACACACACACACACACACACACACACACACACACACACACACACACACACACACACACACACACACACACACACACACACACACACACACACACAGACACACAGACACACAGACACACACACACACACACACACACACACACACACACACACACACAAAGACAGACATTTGCATTTCAAAGTATTGCTTGTTCATACAGTTGAATGTTGGAGATTCACTGTGCACTGCTGAAGGATGTATGTGCAGCGTTTGACTCTTGAAGGCTGTTTCTTCTGCTCTGAAATGGAATATATTTGTTACATATTAATAGAATTTTATATGTTTTAGAATTTGTGAATGGGAGAAGTAGTAGATGGAAAACATAGCAAACACAAATTATTCAAAGTAGAGTATTTCATTTTATATACGGTAATACTAAGTAGGCATAGGCCTATATGACGATATAATATTTGACATTATTCATATTAAAAAAGTGATTTGTTTCCATGTCATTCGTGTGTTTTTCTTATCAGAAAGTTAAGTTATTTATTTGTAAGCACCAAATCCAAATGTTTCCCTCAATGGCCTTTGTGCCCTACCAAAATATGTGACACCAAAGGCCAAATGGCCTTGCTCCTAAAATGACGAAATTCTAAGCCTGATCATCATGTTATAAAAGAAGCATATCCCAGCCTACTAATTGACAAGAGTGAGGTACAGTTGTGCAGAGAAAAAATGAACATTAAAGTTGTCAAAGGGTACTAAATGTAAAGGTTTTTGTTTCTGAACAAGCACTGCATTTCCTCCAGACCTATGTAAAGTTCTAAGAAGGAAGACCTTGTCTACAACCAATCGAGCGCTTCAAGAAGACACATCTCATAGGTAATGACGACAGGACGTAGATACAGTATGTCATGTAAAGTTATGTTGTGCAATTGGACTACTAACTAACTATGGTAGATCAAATGTATGCAATGTAATACATGTTGTACACAAAAACACAAACCTTGGTTCATACTTTTAGGTGTAAAAGGCAAATAAAAGTTGTTCATGGATGAAGGAGGTCAAAATAATAGATGAATAGTTCCTGAAACAAAAAAACAATGCTAATTGCTAACACTGCTGTTATTGCACAGCTTAATTCAGTGGCATTACTGATGTTCCCTCAGCTGATAATCTATATCTCTCATTAATTCAGTCTCTAAACAGTCTCTCCCTCCAAAGTAAACCTCTCAAAGTTCTGCCACTGAGGTAAATAAGATAGTGTAGGAATAGTGACACTATTTCCAAAAGCGCCAGTTTAATTATAAAACTCCAGACCAGGTTAGCCATGCAGCATTTGTTAACATGGTAACACAAGTGAGTTATCTTCATGATAATATAAACTCTTTAGGCTCAGCTAAAGAGTTTTGGGGGTTTTCTTTTCCTGTAGCTTTGTATATAGGTTTTAGTGCATGTAATAGGTTTGCAAAGGGAGTTTCTTTCCCCTGCCTGAAATGCCTCGCTTGGATTATGTAACACACTTTTATGCTCTGGTTTCATACACAGGGTGATAAGAGCACATTTTTTAACATCAAAGCATGTAAACATGTAACAGTAGAGGCACAAATTAAAAATATGAACCCAAAGAGGAGCTTAATATTTCCTCTATAATTCCACAAGGGATAGTATGAGTTTCATTCCAACTCAGATAAACCTGACACTCAGAGCCTTATAGAAACATAGCCAAGCTTTCATCAGAGAAAACTAATGCAGACAGGCGTTTTGATTTGCCACCTACAGTATTTCTGCAATCAATATTCATGTAAAAATATTGAACATAACAAGTATTAAACCAATTCAGGAAGACCGTCAGTAGTGCAGGTAGAATAATGTTTGGAAAAAAGGTTAGTCTATAACCTGAGAGGATTCATCTTTTTATTCCGCCATGTTTGTGAGTTCAGATAGTTGAGATGTTCATTTACAGTAGTAGTACTCTTCCATGTTAGATGGTCAAATTAAACATCATGCGTCAGGATAAGTGAAAATATTTTTCTCGGTTCAATTTTTATTTCTTCAATCACCTAACAATGCCACCAAATGTTCCCAGTAGAAGAAAGAATGGGTGTACCTGCAGTGTGTGCATGTTGCATGAAGGATAAAAGTGCAGGTAATTGTCTTGGAAGTATGTCATCCCGTGGCTAAACAGTCTATGGCAGGGCTATTCAACTACACATTCAGTTGGGCCAGATTTTATAACTACAAAATTCAGCTGGGCCAGACATTCAGCGGCCTGTAAAAAGTGGGTAGTGACACATTTTAAACTAACACATATTACTGCGATGAAAAACATGCAATTTTTATTCATGGTTCATCTAACAAAGGTAGGTCAAAAAGTGCATAAAAACACATCAAATTAGCATTAATTTAACAGAATCTGAAAAAAAAGTGCACAGTTGTAGCATTACATTTGTTTGCTTTAGAAGTCAAATATTCAGGTTATGTTTTTTGAACCAGGCACATCACAAAGTGCATTTACTGAATACAATAATAGCAGTCTTAATAAATGTGTTCACATACAAAAAAAACAGCTAAAGAGCTCCAATGCAACACAAAGAGGTAGTACTGTAGCAATATTTTTTCACTTTTCAAGTAATAACAAAAAAATCATACGTTTTGGTCACATTTGTCCCAGACACATTACAAAGTGCACTTAAATAAATACAGAAAGAACTGTCAAACACTTCAGTTCACAAACCCATAACAAGGGATACGGGTAACTATATGAATGAATACTACACTACACGTCTACTATAGTAAACTAGGTGCTTACTATCACCTCATTTGTGATTTGTCATCGCTGACTTTCTCAATGGGAGAAGGGACATTTTTTGTTTTGAACAAGAGCAGTGATTTTTGGCTCATAGGATGTCAATGCAATCCTAAGACATTGGTGAAGAGTGCTGTCAGTCAGGGAGCAGCGAGTGCTACTTTTGATTGAGTTCATGTGTGAAAAGCTTGATTCACATGTGTATGTTGATCCAAACATATTGAGCACACAGATCGCTACTTTCTGAACGTTAGGGAACTGCTGTTTTTTGACATCACTCCAAAACTTCGCTGGCCCGTTAGTGCGCTTCATGTCAATACATTCCAGTGTATATTTCCCCTTGTCGATGCAGGGGACCACTTCCTTTGCTCTGGTTGATACGTCCCCCTCTATTGCAACAGTGAAGGGGTCTCTGGCAAAGCCCATCATCACGTCTGTGGGCAGAGCAAGTCCATCCAATCGACCGGCAAAGTTCTCTTTCAACCTCGTAATGAAATCTGTCATCACATCCTTGATTTGTGCCCGAGATGTGATGTGTTTGGGGAGCGTCGGAAAATGCAGCATCCGACCCGTGCTCAAGTCGGTAGCGAAAAGGTCCAGCTTGACTTGGATCTGCTCCACAAGATCAATTACCGTTTTGTCTCTGTTTACGCTTCGGAGTTGAGAGGGACATGTTTTAGAGTTGCTATCATAGGACCACCGTTACTAGCACCACTAGATGCAGTTTCAAAAAACGTGCTGCGTTGTGGTTTGGTGGTTTCTATGCAACGCGGAGTGTTGCGTTCATGGTCTGTACTAGTGTAGGAATTTGGCTACGGGAGGCTGGGCCACTCGGGAGTTGGTTCTGGGCCGCATCCGGCCCGCGGGCCGCCAGTTGAATGGGCCTGGTCTGTGGAGTAGCCGCTCCGGAGATTGTTGTTCCATCTCTCATTACCCTCTCAACAATGGAACCGTCCCATTGCATTTCTCCACAGTGGATGGAGGAGCAACTTATCTCCCATTCATCCACCTGACTGTCCCCAGATGCAGAAACCCTTTTCATTTATTTTCCTATTTGGCTCCTTTGGAAAAAAAAAAAATTGCTGAAAGCATAATGTTCTCCAAGCAGGCGAGACTGATTTAATGCCTCACCTCAGAACACCTCAGCATGCATATACCTCCCTTCCACACCCCGACCCTCCCTGTTCTTTCTTCTCCCTCCGTCTTTCACTCCCCTGTGGGGCCTGGACTTTGTGTGTGTACAATGTAAAGGGCTTGAACTCGGAGGCCTGGTAAATGCTCCGTGAGGAAAGATCAATTTTTCATGGATGAGTCCCTTGTGTTTTAAGAGGCGGACAGAAATGAGGGGGGGATGCTCTCTCCCACAGATTAACAAAAGAAACACTGATGTCCCTTAAGACGGGACAGTGCAAATTCATAACTATTTTGGTTCAGTTGAAATCATATTCCTTTTTAAGTTATAGGAAGTAAGTTTGAGGATGAACAGCTGGATAAATAATTGTATGCTCTGTCTTTGCTATTTTACGGATTTCAAAAGATAGATATAGATCTTTAATTTTGTCATTGTACAAGTATAACGAAATTGCAATGAACTCAAGGTGCCAACACGCAACAAGACATTACATTACATTGCATTTAGCTGGCGCTTTTATCCAAAGCGACTTACAATAATTACATTCGACCAGGAAGATACAACCTTGAAGAAAACAGAATCATATAAGTACATCAGGTTTCATAGAGCCAAACATTTCAAGTGCTACTCAACTGGCTTTAGATAAGCCAGTCCTTTATTAGTATATAAGTGCTTTGTTAGTAATTCTATCGCTCGAAGTGGAGTCGAAAGAGATGCGTTTTCAGTCTGCGCCGGAAGATGTGCAAGCTATCTGCTGTCCTGATTTCAATGGGAATCTCATTGCACCATTTTGGAGCCAGGATAGCAAACCCACGTGTTTTTGCTGATGGGAACTTGGGTCCCCCTCGCAGTGCGGGTGCAGCGAGCTGTTTGGCTGATGCAGAGCGGAGTGCACGTGCTGGGGTGTACGGTTTAACCATGTCCTGGATGTAAGAAGGGCCAGAACCATTCGCAGCATGGTACGCAAGTACCAGTGTCTTGAAGTGGATTCTAGCAGTTACCGGAAGCCAGTGAAGGGAGCGGAGGAGCGGCGTGGTGTGGGAGCATTTTGGAAGGTTGAAGACCAGACAAGCCGCTGCATTCTGGATGAGCTGCAGAGGTCGGATGGCACATGCAGGTATACCAGCGAGGAGGGAGTTGCAGTAGTCTAGGCGTGAGATGACGAGAGCCTGGACCAGAACCTGCGTCGCTTTCTGGGTCAGCTGGGGACGTACTGTATCCTCCTGATGTTGTAAAGCGTGTATCTGCAGTAGCGGGTTGTAGTAGCAATGATTGCAGTGAAGGACAGTTTGTTATCTAGGATCACACCCAGATTCCTTGCAGTCTGAGTCGGGGAAACAACAGAGGTGCCGATGTTGATTGTTAGGTCAAGAGTGGGACAATCTTTTCCCGGAAGGAAAAGCAGTTCAGTCTTGTCAAGGTTGAGCTTGAGGTGATGAGCAGACATCCACTGAGAGATGTCAGCTAGACAAGCAGAGATGTGTGCGACGACCTGGGTCTCTGAGCGGGGAAATTACAGAATTAATTGGGTGTCGTCAGCGTAGCAGTGGTATGAAAAACCATGCGGGCTAATGACAGATCCGAGCGAGTTTGTGTACAAGGAGAAGAGGAGGGGACCAAGAACAGAGCCTTGAGGGACCCCTGTAGTTAATTGACAAGGGTCGGACTCGGACCCTCTCCAAGTTACCCTGTAGGTGCGGTCTTTGAGGTATGAGGTGAGGAGGGAAAGTGCAGTGCCTGAAACTCCAAGTTTTTGGAGAGTGCGAAGGAGGATCTGATGGTTCACCGTGTCGAATGCAGCAGAAAGGTCCAGAAGGATGATGACAGAGGAGAGGGATTCTGCTTTAGCAGTGTGCAGTTCCTCAGAGACAGCAAGGAGAGCAGTTTCTGTTGAGTGACCTGCCTTGAAACCAGACTGGTGCGGATCCAGAAGGTTGATCGGATGGTAAACAGGAAATGTATTTAAAGACAGTGCGTTCAAGTGCTTTAGACAGGAACGGGAGGAGAGAGACAGGCCTGTAGTTTATAACATCAGACGGGTTGAGAGTGGGTTTCTTTAGGAGAGGGTTTACTCTTGCCTCCTTGAGACTGTTTGGAAAGTGACCAGAAGTTAGAGAAGTGTTGATGAAATGGGTGAGAAACGGTAGAATATCAGGAGCGATAGTCTGAAGGAGGTTAGAGGGGATAGGGTCCAGAGGACAGGTGGTAGAACGGGCAGAGGTAACGAAGGTAAGAACCTCACTTGGAGAGAGAGGGGAGAAGGAGGTTGATGTGTGGGTGAAAGGTGGGTCTGGTGACCCAGCGGTGAGTAAAGGTGAGTCAGAAAAAGAAGAGCAAATATCATCAACCATTTTTTCAAAGTAGTTAACAAAGTCGCTTGACAGAAGGGAGGAGGGGGGAGGGGCTTTGGGGGGGTCCAAGAGAGTGGAAAAGATTGAAAATAGTTTTTTGGGATTGGAATAGGAAGATTGGATCTTATCTTGGAAGAAAGTGCTTTTTGCCTGAGAGATCGAAGCGGAGAAAGAGGAGAGGAGAGCCTGATAGGTTAGGAGGTCGTCATGGTGTTTCCACCGTTTCCGCTCTGCTGCCCGAAGGATGGTTCTATTAGCACGCAGTGCGTCATTTACCCAGGGAGCAGGAGGGGACTGAGGAGCCTGCCGAGATGTGAGAGGACAGAGAGAGTCCAGAGAGGATGAAAGAGTAGAGAGGAGAGTTTCTGCAGCAGAGTTTGGAGGCAGGAGTTGGAACGAGTCAGAGGAAGGGAGGGCTGAGAGCACCGATGAGGCAAAGGTAGAGGGGGAGAGGGAACGGAGGTTACGGCGGACAGGTGCAGGATGAGAAGAGATTAGTTTGTTATGTTTTTAAAGGGGTAGAGAGTTACAGCTGAGAGTTATCACAGCTGTGGGGCCACACCCCTCTAATTAGTTAACTCTTTTCAGCTGATGGGCGACAGCAGAGTATCCCTGCCTATTGTACTGCAGGGTTGAGGCGTGTGATCCACTGAGACCTGTGTAACAGGTTGAGTTGAGCAGATCTGAGATTTAAAATCTCTCAAAAGCACCGTTTTAGCTACAATAACGACAGAACAATTATACAGAGTAGAATAAATGAAACAGAGAAGTCTATTTAAACAAGAATATAATTTACAGTGATTGCTGAGTCAGTAGGTAGTGTCCTCACCCAGTCAAGATGCAAACTGAGTTATTCCGATTTGAAATGCGGTATTTGAGTGATTTTTAGCTGAGGGATTAGTAAATCACGCTGTTTGCACTTCACGCAATCATCAGAGTGTCCCTGCCTATTGTAATGCAGGGTTAAGGCGCGTGACCCACTGAGACCTGTGTAACAGGTTGAGTTGAGCAGATCTGAGATTTAAAATCTCTCAAAAGCGCCGTTTTAGCTACAATAACTACAATAACTACAGACGACAATATAAAAACAACAAGACAATATAAAAACAACAAGACACTATAAAAACAATAAATGGGACTTAAATAGACAGGATAGGGAATACATCAATAAATAATAAATAAAATTGCACGATTCCCCTCGTATTGCACGGAAGGCTTATATAATTTAAATATTAGCAGTGTTTACTGCACATATGGCCCTGGGAAAAAAACTGAATTTGAGTCTGTTTGTCCGGGAAGACATGGTACGGAAGCGCCTGCCTGAGCTCAGCCGTACAAAGTGCTTGTTTCCCGGGTGGTGTGGATCCTTGAGGATTTTGACTGCCTTCTTAAGGCAACGAGAGCTGTACAGTACCTCTAGGGAGGGGAGGGGGCAACCAATGATCTTCTGGGCCGAGTTGATGACCCTTTGGAGCGCACCCCTCTCTGCGGCTGTGCATCTGAGGAACCACACACAGATGCTGTAGGTGAGGATGCTTTCCACGGCGCAGCGATAGAAGGACACAAGCAGGTCCTGTCTGAGGTGGTAATTCCTGACTATTCTCAGGAAGTAGAGTCTCTGCTGTACCTTCTTGACGGTTGCCGTGGTGTTGGTCCTCCACGACAGGTCCTCCGCCAGGTGAACGCCCAGGAATTTGATCACTGAGACTCTCTCCACACAGCCTCCATCAATGTACAGGGGCTGCATGTCGGTCTTCTTCTTCCTAAAGTCAATGATCATTTCCTGGGTTTTCAGCTTGTTCAGCTGCAGGTTGTTTACTTTACACAACGCTAGCAGTTGCTCCACCTCTTCCATGTACGCGGTCTCGTCACCCCCTGAGATGCAGCCCACCACTGTGGTATCATCAGCAAACTTTATGATGGAGTTGCTGGTGTGGGCGGGGACGAGATCATAGGTGTAGAGGGCGTATAGTAGGGGGCTCAGCACGCAGCCCTGTGGTGACCCGGAGCTGAGACTGAAGGACATGGAGGTGTGGGTGCCAATCCTCACTCCCTTGGGGCGATCAGACAGGAAGTCCTTAATCCATAGACACAAAGAATGGGATACTCCCAGGACTAATAGCTTGGTCACAGGTCTGTCAGGGAGGATGGTATTAAATGCAGAGCTGAAGTCCACGAAGAGCATCCGTGCGTAGCTCCCCCTACTCTCCAGGTGAGACAGGGTAGAGTGGAGAGCTGTGGCAATGGCGTCCTCCGTGGACCTGTTGGCCCTGTAGGCGAACTGGTGGGGGTCCAGACCGGGAAGGAGGGATGAGACGATGTGGGGACGGACCACCTTCTCAAAAACCTTAACGGGGGTGGAGGTGAGCGCCACTGGACGATAGTCATTTAGGCAGCCGATGTTGTTCTTTTTCGGCACCGAGATGATTGTGGATGTTTTCAGGCAGGATGGGACGATGGCCTGGGACAGGGACTGGTTGAAGATCTTAGTGAAGATCCCCGCCAGCTGGTCAGCGCAGTCTCTCAGCACCCGTCCCAAGACTCCGTCCGTCCCCGCTGCTTTCCTCGGGTTCACTGCATTCAGTGTGCGTCTCACCTTGTGCTCCGTGAGGGTGAGGCTGCTGAGGGCAGGTGGGTGTAATGGTGTGGCTGCTTCCGATAGCCCCGTCTCGTAGCGGGCGTAGAAGGAGTTCAGCTCCTCCGCCAGCTGAGGGTCACCCCCGTCGACGGAGGGGTGTCTAGGTTTGTAGTTGGTTATCTGCTGGACCCCCTGCCACACCTGCCTGGAGTCGTTGCCCCGGAAGCAGTCCTCAATCTTCCCCTTGTAGTAGATTAGATGTGAGCAACAATAAGTCACAACGCTGGTGCTTGACCTTAAAATTAACCTTATTGACCAAACATACAATATTTTTAACATTTAATTTTCTGTAAAAGTTAAGGTATGTTATTGCTGAAGAGTAAAATGTTTATATTGTACATTTGAAATGTATCAGCTAATTCTATAATATAAAATAATAATATCATTAATTTTGGGGTATTTAAAAGCTTGTTACACATGTTATTTTCCCAACCTGATCTCACCAGAATGCGTGACTCCACCACGACTCCTTAACACCGCATTGCGTGGTGGAGTCACGCACTCTGCTACATTTACGTGTCGGCACCACGCAAAAAACCCCAATGTAAAGTGAATGAGGCTCCTTTGTCGTGATGCACACACGCATTTCTACAACGTCCCGCAGTGAGCTTTTATTCTATAAAACGATTTTAAAACATACTTTATAGCTTGTAGTAACTCAGGGGAGGCTTCTTTTATTTTATTTGTATTCATAATAATTTTTATTTTTCGTAAAAATTACATTAGTTACAAATGTTTGTTCTCAAAAAACAGTGCATTGTGTGTAATACAACTGTGATTTTTATTAAATTAGTTAGTTTTTAAGGAAGGCAAGAGCTTCAGCTGTGTCAAATAGATTGTTCCTTTTAGTTCACGTTATTTAAAATATAATGATCATGTCCCCTTTATTGTATTACGAGCGTCCATTCCCATTGGATAACGGAGAATGTTACACCCGGAAGTAAGTATGCTCCTTACTGTCGATTGATTTTACAGTGATGTCTGCGCTACTCATCAACTCAAAAACAACAGATTATCCTTGTTAATTACACAACATTGATTGGTTGGAATTGTGTACAATGCTTTTGTATTTTACCCCTTCGATTCGGAGAAACAAATATCTTTCTGAGTTTTTGGATGGCAGAAGACACTACACTACCCAGAATTCTGTATTTATATCATTGACCTTCTACTTTCCCACTATTTTGTATGTACTCTTAATATTTAAATGTTTTCATCAAATATAACACATTCAAAAGTGCTTTACAAAAATGTAAGACATTTTAAAACAGTCATTAAAAAGCAACACAATCTTCCAACATTGCAATTACTCTAAACGTGTAATAACGTGCTTTAACCAGTAGGAGGTGCGGGTTAAAAAGCCAGCGGTTTACAGTGTTAATGTTACTGGCCTCAGGCCTAGGGGTACCTGGGCCAGCAGCAGACTCTACCTGTATACATGAAAAACACACGAGGCGGAAAGGTTAGCGGTTTGTAGCTCAACTGCAGGATTTAATCTGCTAATTTGGAAACAATCCGCAACAAAAGCATTTATCCATGCTCATTTCCATGAGGCAACAACACCAGAGATCAATGAGGCAACAGCATCCACATAACAACGATGACATGGTAAAAATACAACAGAAATGTACAATAACATCGTCACACTCAGAACTCACTGTTATCGTCACTCTCAAATTCCAATACAATACACACACACACACTTCAAAGAAACATACAGTATATAACCTATATGCATAAACACAATCTACCTCTCATAGTAATTTACATATACCATACACCAAGCAACACGTGTCTACATAGTACTGTTTCACCTTAGCGTTAGCTCCGCTAGCCGCTAGCGTCACATTGCACATAACTATACATAACTGCCTAAAACAATGATTAGACATATCACACTCAATCACTACACACTCACAACACTTATACCCCTTTATACTGGGACACTATGGTGTCATTTGAAGGACTTAGAACCCACCTGTATATGCAAAACACACGAGGCAGAAAGGTTAGCTGTTTGTAGCTCAACTGCAGGATTTAATCTGCAGGTTTCTGCCCTTGCAGGGTCCTAGTTCCTCCCGAGTGGTATCGCCCTCTAGTGATCAGTCCGCCACACAGTTGCAATGTAATACAGTTTAATGACTTCTAAAGAGACATCAACAATACAAAATATGGGGATGACACTTTTTTAACTTAACTTATTTTTTTAACAATGAACTGGTTTAACCCTTTACACTCTCCCCTGCTTTTTTCTTTTCTTTTTTTTTTAATGTGTCCTGACATTTGACCAAATCTGAAAAAGTACAAGTGCCGTCTATCATATGTCAATATGCCTGTCTGAAGCAGTTGTAGATGTAAAGGTGTGAATGTGTGAAGTATGGAAGGGGAACAGCACTGAGTTGACTTGGGAGAGGGTACATTGGCAGAAGTGAGTTAACACCGGCATTCCACTGCTGGTAAGATGGCTGTCCCATTGTGCCATAGGTGAACATTTCTCTTGGACGTGCTGTCCGTTGAGATCTTCTGACTGTCTCCGCCTCCACTTGATGTCCCTCCTCATCCGCTACCATTCCTTCCATATGTCTGTTCTGTGGTTCTTCCTCCACTGCAACATCCTCAGCAGCTCCCTCCAGCATGTTTCCTCTCTGACAGCGGGGTGAAACTCACAGGCTCTGGCTCTCAACTGTGTCTCAGGGCGGTGCACTGCTTGTCTATGCTCCATCTGTTGAGGTCTCACTAACCTGTAGCATGGAACTGGCTGAACAGTGTACTCGTCATCCGAGGTGTCTGAGTCATCTTCATTTATTCCGGCAATGTGGGTCTGTGTCTTCTTCCTCAACTTTGGCTTCTATTTTTGACGTTGAGCAGGACTTACTTCATCCAGGGGCAGTTCATTCACTGGCAAGAGTAGGTTTCTGTGAAGAATACGCATTATCCTTGATCTCCTCTCAGGTTGAACTCTATAAACTGGTCCGTTGTTCACTCTCTCCACAACACAGTGAACAACCTGCTCCCAGTATGACCTTAACTTGCCAGGTCCACCTCTTTCTGTCAGATTTTTCACCAACACTCGGTCGCCTGGCTGAAGGATAATACCTCTTACTGCTCTGTCATGTACTATTTCTTGCCTCTGGCTGAAGATCTTCCACTGTTCTTTGCAGCAATCTCATATGCGGAGCGCATCCTTTTTGCCCATTTCTCTGCATATGTCGTCTGATTGGTAGATTCAGGTTGTCTTTTCGGTGGGAACAGTAAGTCAACAGGTAAACGTGGAGTATGACCATATAAGAGGAAGAATGGTGAAAAGCCGGTGGAATCATGCCTTTTGCAGTTGTAGGCGTGCACAACATGTGGAAGATGGTCTTTCCACTGACTCTTTTTTCCCTCTTCCAGGGTGCGCAACATCTGAAGGAGTGTGCGGTTTAGTCTCTCCACGGGGTTACCCTGAATGGTAGGGTGTCGTTCTTGAATGACCAATACCAGCCAGCTGCTGTAACCTGTTGAACAAATTGTTCTCTAATTCCTTCCCCTGATCGTGGTGGAGCTTCTCAGGATATCCGAAGCGGGAAATAAAGTCCTGAAATATCTTGCCTGCTGCTGTTTTTCCAGATGTATTCCTTGTTGGATACGCCTGAGCAAAGCGTGTGAAGTGGTCAACCACGACGAGGATGTACTCAAAACCTTGACTTTGTTCCAGATGGAGGTAATCGATGCACACTAACTCAAATGGACTGCTTGTGGAGATGTGTTCCATAGGTGCTCTCTGTTGGAGATTAGGAAATGTCTGTTTAATACAGGCACATCTTTTGGTGACATAGTCCTCTATCTCAAGCTGCATGTTGGGCCAATAAAATCTTTCTCGGGCAAGATGGATTACCTTTTCGGCGCCAACATGACCCATGTCATTGTGTAGAGTCTTTAGCTCCAGTGGTTTCAGCTTCTCAGGGAGAACGAGCTGCCTGTGTTGTTCTGTCTGTCTGCAGAGGATCCCGTCATCAACCTTGAGCTTATTCCATTCATACAGGAGTCTCTTTGTCTCTTTCCTCATGTTTCTTTTGTCCCTTTCATTCGGAATCCAGTTTTGAATCTTTAAAGAGACAACTTCTGTGATGGCTGGGCCCTCTCTGCTGCACGGATGTTTTCATGGGTAACTGTTGAAACATTTTCAGGTGACAAAATATCTGCATTTCCACCATCAAGCTGTAAGGCTGCGACCCAAGGCACGTCACTCTCCTGAACAGCTTTCTTTCCTTGCCATATTGCAGACACAACCTCAGGTGACATCATCTCTGTGTGCTCTTTTATGCCATCCTGCAAGTTAACAGGGTACCTTGACAAAGTATCTGCATCTGCATTCATCCTCCCTGGCCTGTACTTAATGTCAAAGTGAAAGTCAGCAAGCTCACCAACCCATCTGTGTCCAACAGCATTTAGTCTGGCTGTGCTGAGGACATAGGTCAAAGGGTTGTTATCTGTGAATACTGTAAATGTCGGGGCATAATACAAGTAGTCACAAAACTTGTCACAAATGGCCCACTTCAGAGCCAAGAACTCAAGTTTACCGGAGTGCAGATGATAGTTTCTCTCAGCAGGCGTCAGAGTTCTTGAGCCATACCCAATGACACGCAACTTGTTGTCCTGACGCTGGTATAACACTGCTCCTAAACCTTCATTGGACGCATCAGTGTGCAGTACGAATGGGAGATCAAAGTTTGGATAAGCTAGGATAGGTGGATGTGTTAGTTTTTCAATAGCTTATACAACATCCTGGTGTTCTGCTTTCCATATAATGGGTGTTTTTAATGGAAGCTGCCCTTTATCTCCTTTCCTAGCTATGCCTGCTCTTTTAGTGGTCTGGTTTTGGGTGTTTATTTTCCCTGTTTCGGTGGGATTCTGCAACAGTTCAAACAGAGGCTTAGCAATCCGAGAGAAGTCTTGGATGAAGGAGCGGTAATATCCCAAAGACCCCAGCAGCGACTTGACGTCTCCAACTGTGTGAGGCTCTTTCTCTTTAAGCGTTCTCACTGCTGCCAAATCCTGTGGGTCAATATTGACTCCTTCTCCAGACATCAGTCGGCCAAGGTAACGAACCTCTCGTTTAAACAAGACGCACTTTGCTGGTCTCAGTTTGATGCCATGTTCTCTCATGCGACTGAGAACCTTTCTGAGGTGCTGAATGTGATCCTCGAAGGACGATGAGTAACACAGCACATCATCAAGGTATGGAGCACAGCATTCATCTCGGATCCCTTCCAGCACACCCTCCATACACCATTGAAAAGCTGCAGGTGCATTTGTCAAGCCAAATGGGATTCTGATCCATTCATACAACCCCCATGGTGTACTGAAAGCTGTGAGGTGTCTGGATTCTTCACTCATGAAACCTTGGTGATAAGCGCTGCCTTGATCTAGTATGGAGAACCATGTGTTGCCCCCCAAACTGTCAAGCAGGTCTTGGATTCGTGGCAACGGATGTCGATCAGGAACAGTCTTTTGGTTCAGTCCTCTGAAGTCCACACACAGCCGCAGGCTCTGGTCCTTTTTCCGGACACAAACAACTGGGGAGGAATAAGAAGACACAGACTTGCGGATCCAACCTCTGTCCAGGAGATTCTGCACATAGTCCTTCACTTCCTTGTACAAGGGCTTGGGTATGGAGTTGTAGTTCTTTTTAAAAGGTTTGTTGTACACAACATCGATTTTCAGCTGCAAGTCAGGTATACAACCTATGTCTCCCTCTCCTCTTGCAAACACATCCGACTCCTCGAAAAGCATTTGTTGCGCAATCTCTTGCTGCTGTTGTGTAAGATGCTCTAAATCAGGGGTGTCAAACTCATTTTCACCGAGGGCCACATCAGCATAATCGTTGCCCTCAAAGGGCCAGATGTAACTTATAAATGTAACTAAATGCAATGTAACTAAATGCAATGTAAAATAAATGTAACTACTCCTTAATGTTAAATAACTGAATGTATTACTTATTCAAGTTACAAATATTACATATATATTTGCATAGATGTAAAAAATATGTTTGCTTGTTGCTCTGTTATTATAACATAAATCCTTTTAATTTGTCAGGTTATGAAACCCATATTACTCCATCAATCAACGATCAAACTATCCAAGTGAATAAAGAAAAATAACATCAAACACAAGTTATGACATTAACTTTGTTCAAAACTTGAAATAACAAATAACTGTAAAACCAACAATTGTGAGCTGCTAAGAACATGTGTGACAGATGTAGCATTTTACAAAAACAAATGGCTGCACACAGCCTTGCAGGGGGCATACATCCAACTCATGAGAGATGGTTTGATTACAGTAAACATTTGTTTGCAGAAACACATAAAACCTGCAAACACTAAATACATTGCTACACATATAAAGTAGTATATGTAATAAACTCAAAATAACAAAATAAGGGTTGTCTCAGTCCACAACTATATTGGTCAAGTTTTTAGGTTAGTTTTTGATGAGGAGATGCTGCCTGTCCTTGAACACACCATGTGGATCCCCTCTCCACCATCCTCATCCATTGATCATGTTCTGTAAATAACAAACACAAAACAAAATGCAAACACAATCATTACATTGCACATAGTTTAACTATTGTTCTTCTTGGTTGAATTGCATTTTATTATATATTATTAGGTTTTTTCAAATGCTTACCAATGTGTTTTCTGACCAGATGTATGACACCGTTTTTCCGTGGCCAGTGTGTCAATGTCTGGTTTTAGGTCCTGTGCTGTAGCAATCCGTAGAACAGCGTGGAGGTTGTCGTCAGTGATGCGTGATCTGTGCTTGTTTTTGTTTAGATTCATTATTGAAAACATCTGTTCGCACAGATAGGTGCTCCCAAACATAGACAGAACACGGGCAGCATGAAGTCGAAGCTGTGGCATGAAAGCAGGGGGCAGTAGACGGTAAAAGTCCTGGATTGTAACATCCTGGAACTTTGCTCTCAGGCCACTATCGCTTTGAAGCTCTATTAACTCCATCTGAAGTTGTTGGGGTGCAGTGCACACGTCGGTGGTGAAAGGACTAGCAAAGATGGCAAATCCAGAGTGCTGTGGTCTGAAGTCAGAGAATCGCCGATCAAACTCATTCATCAACAAGCTCAGTTTGGTAGCTAACTGAACACATGAGAAAGTACCGGGACATGAGGCTGAGATGCTCTGAGAAACAGGAAAGTGGGCAAGATTGTCCTGTTTCACTTGGCACATCCATAGGTCAAGTTTACGCTGGAAAGCCGTGATCGTGTCGGACATCTGCGTGATGACTTGTTTGCGTCCCTGCAGCTTCTGATTCAGTTGGGCGAGATGTTCGGTTATGTCACACAACATAGCAAAGTCACACAGCCAGTTTGGATCTGACAGTTCAGACAAGGGTTTTCCTTTACTCTGCATGAAAAGAGCAATGTCTTCCCTAAGCTCAAAAAATCGTTTGAGGACTTTGCTCCTACTCAGCCACCTTACTTCTGTATGGTACGGCACGTCTCCGTGCTCCGAGCCCATCTCCTGCAAGAACAGCTGGAACTGACGATGATTCAGGCCACGCGCCCGAATGAAGTTCACTGTCTTCATGACCGTGGTCACTATATCATCCATCCCCAGCACCTTCCCGCACAAAGCTTCTTGATGGATAATGCAATGATACGTTATCAGAGGCGTGTGACAGTTACTTTCTTGCATTTTCTCCTTCATTAGTCCAACCAAGCCCACTTTTCTTCCACACATTGCAGGTGCACCGTCTGTAGTTAATCCCACCAAGTTTTCCCAGGGCAATGCGTTTTTACTGACGGACTTCTCCACCGCATCAAAAATGTCCCGTCCCGTTGTGGTCCCATGCATGGCAGCCACATCCAACAGCTCCTCAGTGACAGAGAGGTCCGACTTCACGCCTCTAATAAAAAATAGATAGCTGCGCTGTATCCGTGTTGTCTGTGCTTTCATCAACAGCTAATGAAAAAGCTATGTAGCTGCGTGTCTCTTCGGCCAGCTGTGTTGCCAGGTTTCCTGCTAGTTCCTTAACTCGGTCCGCGATGGTGTTTCTTGATAAACTGACATTTTTAAAAGTCTGTATCTGGTCGGGACACACCTGCTCACAGACCTTCAGCATGCACTGCTTCAAAAACGCTCCCTCTGAAAAAGACTTTGAAGCGCGGGCGATTTCTTCAGCCACAACAAAGCTAGCTTTCACTGCCGCGTTGTTTTTGGTTGTGGCTTTCGCGAACACATTCTGCTGCGATCGCAGTTTGCCTTTTAATTCTTGGGCAATTTGTTGTTTTTCTTGATGGCTAAATTTGGCATACTTACCTCCGTGTTTGGTCTCAAAATGCCGACGTAGATTGTACTCTTTGACAACCGCCACCGCCTCATAACACAAAAGACATACCGGTTTTTCTCCTTGAAGCACAAACATGTATTCGCCTTCCCATCTTTCTTGAAACACCCTTCCATCTGCATCAATTTTTCTCTTCTTTGACATTTTGGGATCATTATTTGTATTTCTCAATTCCACTTGTTGGGAAAATCGCATCGATGTGGAAACACTGCAGTCTAGTGGCGGGATGCCGTCACTTCGCGGGTAACATAATCGGCATGTATTGTGGGAAATGTAGTTTTTGGTCACGGCACGCATTTGACTTATTTATTTTTAGACAATCAGACCTATTAAGAAAAAAAAAAAAATTAAGAAAAATTAAAAAAAAAAAAAAAATGCAATGTAATGTAATTAAGCTCTCGCGGGCCACATAAAATGACGTGGCGGGCCACATTTGGCCCGCGGGCCTTGAGTTTGACACGTCTGCTGTAGACTCTCTGTCTAGTCAGAGCCATATATTGTATAGTTGATGCTTTCATTTTTCAGTTGAATTAATTCAATCCAAGTCAATGGAACACTCACAAGATGTCACCAAAATCACACTGTCCCTTTAAAATCTTTCAGAAAATGATGTAAGTGTATCGAATTATAGTGAATCGTATCGTTGGCTGAATATCGTGATATATATCGTATCGTGAGCTCAATATCGTGTATCGTATCGTATCGTGAGATTAGTGTATCGTTACAGCCCTAGTTAGTATTGGACTACAAGATAGATCCAAGCCTGTACAGGTAGAGTTATTTAAAGCATAAATGAGTGGGTTGTGGTTACAGCAAGTGTGCTTGGTTAGCGTGGCCTGGGCCTGGTGGTGGGGCCTAATGTGATATCTTTTCATGGGGCCCAAAATCCCTGGCGTGTATGGCCAGAGGGCAGGACCTATAAACACATTTACTACTCAATAGCATTGCCTTACAGGGTTAAGGGCTATTGTTTATTGTTATTTACTTTAAAATGTTTATTCTTAGCCTATCATTTAATTTAAAAACTCTTATTTAAATGATGTGTGTTTGTCTCTGTATTCCTGATGATACACTGAGAGAATGAGCTCATTGTGCTGCTGATCATCATAAGCTAAACAGTCTGTATATTGCATTACATTTGTATAATGTAAGCTTCGTTGATACTTTGCCTGCGGGAATACGAAAAAAATAGTTAGATATACTGAATGTTATTTGATCTATTCCACCACTTAATCCCAAATAATGTAGAGGTGTGTTGTAGGTGCCTTAAATAACCCCTTATTTTATAGTGAGATGTATTTTTATGTTCATATAATAGTGATTTCAATGCCACCCCAAAATGATCACTGCTTCCATCCTGGCCACCCCACTGAAAATGTCCTGGCTCCGCCACTGACTGCAAACTGAATATGTGTCGCCGTTTGATGTCTACGTCTGGACCACTGCATAAAAAGGAGGGTTTCTGCCTCATTACTTCTCTTCTTACTTCTATAAGAATAAAACACGGAGGAGGGAGATCTATTTTTGTCCTCCTCTTCTGAGAGCCCAGCAGCTGATCTCAGAGCTCCCCTCTCCTGCAGGGGGCTGTGGTCAGCTGCAGCTCACAGAATCAGCCCCCTGCAAAAACAGCGCTGGAAAGAGCAAATAGAGCGAAATGAGGCATGGCTAAAATGCAGGATCTTTTTGGTATTTTGAAAAAAAAACTATATTTATATACTTTATATAGGTATGTCCCTACAATATATTGTTCAAATATAGCATATAGGTCCACTTTAAGTAATACAAGACAGAATGATGATGATGATCTCCGCGCTACAGCTGCTCCGTGCATGCATGCAGTGACATGTAATATCCAATGATTAGAGACGGTTGGATGCTGCTGTTTTGAGCATTGCAATATATTTATTTTCACTATGTTATTTATTTATGATTATCCTTAGGCTCAGCAAAGATTTGATGTCAGCTGCTGCTGTCTTTTTTTCTATAGCTAATAGTTACTGAAATAGAGCCCTGCTGTTTTGTAAGGACCTTTTCTTTAAATATAATTTTTAAATGTCGATACAGTAGCCCCTTTTTTAAAATAGTTTTTATAGGTGTTGCTAACTGTTTTGTGTAGCATGTTTCTACAAGCAAGTCAGTGCATTCATGGGTTGGTATCAGAGAGTTACAAGGGTCTGTAAATGCAATGAAAACATTTGGCCACAGCAAATCATTTATATTAAACATGTAATTTTTACTTTTGAATACTTCAGTACAAAGGATGTAATGATTAATTTAAGTGATATATGTGTACACATAGGCCTATACATCATTCATTAGTCAAAACAGGGCGACATTTGATTTAATTATAAAAGGTATAATATGTGGTAAACTGAAGAGCCGTTTGGGAGCCGAATAAGCCGGCTCTTCTTGGTGAGCCGAGCCAAATGACCCGGCTCACCAAGAAGAGCCGGAATTCCCATCACTACTAGAAAGGATCACTTCTTCTTCAGGGCAGGGAAGGCTACGCAGTACGCAGGCCAATGTCGCGCAGTGGCTGCCTCTCTGGTGGACTCCGGTACTGGACATTACTCCTGAGACATTTTCAAAAAAAAATAATATTTTTTTATTTTTTATTTTTTTAGGTGAAACATCCGGGGCTTTTCAGAAAACATCCGGGGCTTGAGCCCAAGTAGCCACCCCCTAGCGCCGCCACTGGTTTCAGCTGTCTTTTGTCAGAGCTATAATGCTTCGGCAAGTAATTCACTTAGATTGACACTTCCTGGATTTTCAAGACTCTCTAGAATTATCTCCTCTATCACATTAAACCCAAGCAACAAACCGTTAACACAGTTCTGACTCACAAGCATGGGTACATTAATGGCTACTTGACCATGTCTTGAACTTTTGATTTCAACCAGTATTTCAGTCCATCCATCATAAGGTACATCTGTCCCATTTGCTGCCATTATTCTTAGTGGATCGTCTGGCAAGAGTTCTTCAAGTGACTGGATTTTGGCAATAGGTAAGTGTTATTCTAGCCAGGATTTTTCCAGTATAGTAACCTGAGCTCCAGTATTGAGTAAAGTGTTTGTCTGCACACCATTGTTTTGAATCTTGACTTGAGCCATCACTTATACCTAGATACTGTTTTTTTACGTTAGTGAGCCGGATCATTTGGCTCGGCTCTCTTAAAGCGCCGGCTGTTTCGGCTCTCAAACGGCTCCTCATGTTACCACAGTTTACCACAGAGCCTCAGTTTCGCCGCTGCGAGGCTCTGGTGCTCGCAGCTTACGCGCGTGCTCAACTACAAACCCCCCGCTCATCGCGTCCAAATCGTGCACGTTCCGTGTTGTCCCGTAGCAGGCACCTTCGATGTCAGGGAAACGATCTTCAATACTCCGAAAAGAATCCCACCAGACTAGAGATGTTAAGATTCACCGATTCGCATCGGTGCACCGGCATAAACGTTCAAGATGCGAGTGCACCGGTTGAAAGAGTGCACATCGGCTACAGTTTGGGTTGAACCGGGTTGAACTCGCGATGCATCGATTGCGTAGCGTCTTTGCATCGGTAAAAAACCGATTCATTCATATAAAATCCCCTCATCTTGTCAAAGCTCAGCAGAGACGATCTTTGATATTTGCTTCGCCACTACGGAGAACGAGAGTCTCAGTTATCAACACACACGGAAGTTGAGGAGAAAGAGAAACACAGCGCACCGAAAAATACCTACAAATCAAACCTTTGGCAACACTTCGGATTGTTCAAGAAAGACGGTGTAATAGTCATTTATGCTATATAGTTGACCGCAGGTCATGGAGAGTAATAAGGTATCCGTAGACCTTTGTATGAGCTATCTTTATTACTTAACAGCCATGATACATAGATCCGTCCTAGATGCGGACTTGCATACACACAGTATCACTCCGCAGCCGCACCCCATCAGTAACGTCCTGATGGTATATGTGCGCGGCACTATTACTACAGACGGTCAACTTGAAAAATCACTCGCAAATTGTTAACGATGCCGAGCCGCTTTAAAGTACACAAGTAGTACGAGGAACTTAGCGACGCACATAAAGAGGCGACGTGGGGTCTGCGGCTGAAAAGAGAAACCTGAAAGTGAGACGTATGAGTTAAATCACTCAGTGAGGTGTTCTGTCAGAGAGAGGTGTTTAGCTTACAGCAGCCTGTGACGGCCAATAATAATTTAAATGTCTTCCTTACTGTAAGCATTTATGGCAGCCTGTGACGGCCAATAATAATTTAAATGTCTTCCTTACTGTAAGCATTTATGAAATACCTGTTTGTGAAAGGTTATTTGTTTTCTTTATTGTTCAGATAGAAACCACTGCTTTCTGCTCACTGGTGAGTTAGCCTCTGAGTGTTAAGCACATCAGGCTGGCAGCTGTATGGGCATTGCTCTATGGTAGCTGTTATTTGCACATTGTTAATCATGAGCAATGCATCCTTACATTGTTTAACTGTGAGGTGTTATACAATTGTACTCTGGAGAGCTTTTAAAGGTAAAAACATAAATGGCATGATGGGATGTGCAGTACCAAATATGTAAAGCACTTTTTTGTTAATGTATGATTTTCTGCATATAAGGAATAAAACAAAAATCCTCTGTCGTACCATATTGAAGTATCATTATTTTTGCATCGTGTTGAATCGCATCGTATCGCCCCGAATCGCATAATGTTGAATCAAATCGTATCGAACTGTATCGCAACAGGGGTGAATCGTATCGTATCGCATCGCCTGGTGTTTCAAAGGTATCGTTAATGTATCGTATCGTGGCAACGTATCGAGATGCGCATCGCATCGGCCTCAGTGATGGAGATGCACATCCCTACACCAGACTCCTTTGCCCCTCCAACAGCGGGATGTCCTTGTCCTTTTTCCTTTTCGTCATTTCAAGCGATAAAAACTCTCGATCTTCTCTCGAATTATTAAACATTTTTGGACGCCCTCGGCTCGCGTTCAGGGCGTCCTGAGCTGAATAAGAGCGTCAAATGACGGCAAGACGGCGTCCTGGCGGAAACGCTGGTTCTCGCCGAACATATTCATATTTGTCACTTATTCCCTGATACAGTGAATAAAGAAATACTCCATGCACCAGTTTAGTGTCATACTGAAACTCTGAGCTACCTTGTTGGGAAGCAAATATTACTCTCTGTTTTAGTCCCATTACACGATACATGAACTGTTGTGGGCTTTCTTTGTCCTTTTGTTTTGTATTGCTAAGCTCCTGAAATAGCTCTGCACTACTCTTATCTTGCAAATGTGCTCTGAGGAAACTCTTGAGCTCAGCTACAGTTAACCCATCTTTGGTCATCAGCATGTCTTTAAAGTTACCAGGCTTGATTATCTTCAAAACAGTGCGGATTACCTCTGCCTCACCGAAATTCTCAGATAACCCTTCATCAATCTGCCTACACAGTGAAGTATAGCTAACATCAGAATCTGAGTCAGAAATGTGTCCACTGTGAATCTTAAATTCTCTACGTAGCAGTAAAGCAGCAACATCCGACCACTTAATCAAATTAGTTAACTGGTGACTTGTCTGCTTTAACATTAATTACTGAAGGTGTAGCTTGTGTTTCAGTCTCTGTATTTAACTCACGGTGCTCTTCTACAGCTTCTGACAGTTGTTGTAGTTCAGTGATGAGCTCGTTGAAGACTAACAGCCGGGACATGCCTTGGTCCTCTTGACTTGCCAACTGGTCACTTTTCAGAAAGTCCACAATGAGGTCATAGAGTTCCACATCTGTTGCATCATCCCCTGGTCGCTCTTCTTCTGCCTCATCATCAATCGACGTTGCCAGCTTGTAGAGAACATCACTTTCGTTGGAGTTAATCAGCTGATGAAGCTGCCTCTGGATGTCCCTTCGCAGATCTTTTATAGCAGACATCTCTCAAATAGCAGGAGTTCAGCATGCTGTTTCAAATCTTGGTGTCAGGTTCATTTAAGGATGATTAGCTGTCCTCAGGAAAAAAACACTAAATCCCGGACGAGTCCCCAAATGTTACCTGGGCCAGCAGGAGACTCTACCTGTATATGAAAAACACACGAGGCAGAAAGGTTAGCTGTTTGTAGCTCAACTGCAGGATTTAATCTGCCCATTTGGAAACAATCCACAACAAAAGCATTTATTCATGCTCATTTCCATGAGGCAACAACACCAGAGATCAATGAGGCAACAGCATCCACATAACTACGGTGACATAAAATAAAACAGAAATGTACAATAACATTGTCACACTCAGAACACACTGTTATCCTCACACTCAAATTCCAATACAATACACACACACACACTTCAAAGAAACATATATAACGAAGTATTATTTGAATTATTTGAAGGATTAAAGTAACGTATTATAGCAGAAAGTTTTATTCAGCGTATTTCTGGTAAATTCATTTTAATGTCACCTGATATATAGAATGTGTGTTAAACGTGAATAAACGAGTCTATTTTTTCCTCTTAATTATAGAGAGGTTTTGTATATATATAGTTGGTTAATTAGTGTTTCATATCCAGCCTGCATTAGTTAAGAAACAATAAGGATGTTGGTGTGTTGAAATGTATGTGTGTTTCCTGCCAGACTCTTAACAGAGCAGGAGACGATTAAGTCAAACGCAGTTAAAGAGACAACGGTTCTTCTGACTCTTATCAATAGATGTATTCTTTTGAGTGAGCTGACTTTGGGGTGGAGGGAAGTTCAGAGGATGGCCTTAGGCTATGAAAACAGTGAACCTTAGTTAGTTAGCTAATCCTATGGATGTCATGAGACCAGGACGTTTAAAACATATGAATTGTGGCTTTCATAGAGGAAAACATGTGTCCTTTGTATGATATAATGTGTGTGCGTTCTGTCAAAGAGTCCTCTGTCATGACTCCAAATCATTGATTGGGGGACTGCCTGAGGGCAGAGGGACAGAAACACACACACACACACACACACACACACACACACACACACACACACACACACACACACACACACACACACACACACACACACACACACACACACACACACACACACACACACACACACACACACACACACACACACACACACACGCACAAGAGATGAAGCAACAGATGGAATCTACAAACTGCTGACTCACTGCCTGGGGTCCCGCCCAGGAGTGAAACCGACCAATGAAACACTGCCAACTCACTGGCTAGCTCGCTCAGAAGTGAACTCGCCAATAACAAATAGCTAGGAAGGAGCAAGCGACAAAACTCCTCCCCACCTGTGTATAAATGTTTTGATGATTTTGTTGCTCAGCGCTCTTGTTTTGGCTGGCCGTTCCTGAGACGTGTCTCACGCGGTGGTAGAACCTGAGCCCGGAGTGCTCAGCATTTTGAAGATGCTGTTGCAGAGTGCTTCGTGATTAGGTGATGCATTGTATCTTTTACCATTAAAATATTATTGTTTAACCCTTATCCTGGTTGCTTTGAATTCTTCCTCTGTTAATCTGACCCATTCATAAAGGAACGCGCGGGACAGAGGTTCTGCCCCAACAATAACCTATATGCATAAACACAATCTACCTCTCATAGTAATTTATATCATACACCAAGCAACACGTGTCTAGTACTGTTTCACCTTAGCGTTAGCTCCGCTAGCCGCTAGCGTCACATTGCACATAACTATACATAACTGCCTAAAACAACGATTAGACATATCACACTCAATCACAACACACTCACAACACTTATACCCCTTATACTGGGACACTATGGTGTCATTTGAAGGACTTAGAACCCACCTGTATACATAGCCGCGGGAAGTCATTCTGCTCAGGGGGTGCTGCCAAAAGTGGGGAGGGGGCCGCTTAAAAAAAAAAGAAAAAAGGCGGTGCCCGGCTGTCAGTGTTACGAGCCGCATAAATTGTTTGTTAAAGGCGAGACACGGCAGGCAAAAACATCGTTTTTCATGCACTGGTCAATTTTGAGATGTTGTGCTATTTTGATTCCATAACATGTTTTCTTTCAGGCTTTTTCGAAGGAAAACGTACAAAATACACATTTACGTGTTCATTTTACTATAGTTTGTCTATTTCCGTCTGTATATTTCTCCTAAATTCACCAAAAGTTAGCATTCTAACGTAACATAAAGTACCGCGACCGCTGTTTGCACCATGTCATCAGAGATATCGTTGGAAAGGTTGGTCTCTCCTGCACAATCTCATTGGATCCAAATATGGTCATTTCCTTTGTATCAGCAACCAATCGTGAAAGTACAAAAGGGTCTTAAACCAAGAAACGAAATCTCATTGGCTGGTGTCAACTTCTGACAACGTGATTCGTTCAGATGCGTCACGTGGTGTGCTAAAACACTTCCTGGTTAGCTTTCCGCTATAAATTTAAATCTCAAAATGGCAAAAGAATGGCGAAAAAAACAACAACAATTGTCACTTGCACGAAGCAAGATTATACAAAAAACAAATGACCCCGAACATGAAATACCTTCACGGAGTGCGTCGAGGCGCAAGCTGTCATCCAAAGAACAGGAGGGTTTAGCTAGCGCCACACTGCAATCTTTAAAGGTCGTTTTCTCAAAATGAGTTTTTTCTCCTACTCTTGAGTCCGAAATGTCCACTTCAGTTGCACTTACATACACCAAACCTTCCAGTTACATTCCTATCCTTAGTATGAAGGCTTTTACAGAAGAGTTTGTTCATATGTCATTCATAGCCTGAATTATATAAGATTGTATACCTAGAAACATGGCGAAAATTGATATTTTTGGGCTGTTGACAGTATTTTCTGATTTATGGAGTGATAAAAAAAGAGATATCCAAAATCTCTTCTGTAAAAGCCTTAGATGCTAATATGACTACAAAATGAAACGAGAAATTTTAACCTGGCTTTATCCAAAGTTCAGATTTCGGTTCCTGAAATGTGTTAAAAATATGCGCACATTTTATGAGATAATGGATCATTTGCATATTCAGAAAACTTGTAATACAAGAAACAATTGCCTTATTGTAGGTAATTAACTGGAGAAATTTCTAGCTTATATCTTTAAGTTAAAAAACATTACCCTATCCACCTGGGGTGTCTTGCCTTAACTGTTAGGCTTAATAAACCATTATACCTACATCACTTAGCAACAGCTGCACATGCCCACATGCTAACTATGGGTCTTACAAATCTACATAACATTACAAATAGTCAGAAAATATTATTTACAATATTAATAAAACTATGAATTCAATTTTAACTGATTGACAAGGCAAAACACTGCACAGCGGCACATTGTCCAACATGTTACTATGGACATCAGGGCCGGCCCTTGGCATAGGCAGTATATTCGAATACTAAGGGCGCATCAATCAATGGGGGGGCGCCAAACATTTAAAAAAAAAAATAAAGTTAGAATTTTTTAATTTTTTTTTATTTCATAACAACACAATTTCCCGATTTTGGATCAACAAAGTACATCTTATTATCTTATACTAACAGAACTACGCCTATATTGCGTACAGCGCCTATAAACTATGGCGCACCCCCCCCCCCAAATCAAGTTGAACTGCCCCAGCCCCAGTAAAAACCAAAGGTTTATGTGAAATACTTCTTTTTTGAAATAATGGTTTTAGTGTGCAATTATAGGTTTTAAATGTTGTATTTGTGTTAATTTAAAATAAATCAAACTCCCAAAAAACGTATACCGCTTTTATTAACATTGGAATTTACTGTGTAAGCAGCCGTGGGGGGAGAGCTTTAGAGAGCTCTCTCCTGAAAGACTGAGAGGCTCTGATAACCTCAGCTCAGTGAGGTAAAGGCACACCTTTATATGATCATTATAGCTATAAAAAAATGAGAGAATAGATTTTCATCTATTCTCTTATAGTATAAAATACTATATGACAGTAAAATAAAGTTGTTATTAATAAACAAGAATACAGTTTAAAAGGGGAATGATTTGTAAAATATCTATAAAGAAAAAGAAAATCTGCTTCCAGTTCTGTTTCATATGGGTGTTGAGAGATGTATCCATAGATCTCTTAATGTTGCTCTCAAAGTGCAGCAGATTGATGCTTTTAACTTCAATACTTTAAAAAAAAAAAAACCCGGGGGAGCATGCCCCCGGACCTCTCTAGAGGAGGTGAGGTCCACCCCCCACTTAAATCATGCTCAAATGGATAGGATACTAAATACATTTGCACACAGCTTGTGTCCATATCTTTCTGTTTTGGTGATGCCACAACCGTGCATACATACGCAAATCATAGTGAGTGTCTGCATTTTGGGGGGGGGGGGCCCCAGCTAAAATCTTGCATAGGGCGGCAAATTGGTCAGGGCCGCCCCTGATGGACATGCATCAAAGTCAGATGTGTCAGTCTCTTCTGTGTCATATTACTCTAGTTGTAGAGGTGGTGGGCTGAGGAGTAGCTGGTGGTCCACTCTTTTTATTGGGTTGTTTTTTGGAGAAAGAAAATCCAAAATCCTTTTTTGCGCCATTCTAGAAAGTTATCACTCTGCAGTGTGTGTGTCGCGTCAATTACGTCACTATCCCACGACCTACGACCTAGATGACTCGGATTTGATTTATTTGGAAAATAAATTCAAGTCACCTGACTAATACAAATATGTACTATGACTATTATATGCTACTGTATACAGCTAATTTTATTTTAAGTAAAATCATAACTATTTTATGTAGTTTAATCATTGTTATTTAGGTGGTCACTCAGTTCTCATTCATAACACTCCGTTCGATGTCTCACTATGGGATGCGCCTCATCGCGGAGCAAACAGAAGCATTAATCTCATTACGCCAATCCTGATTGGCTGGTGATCTTGACGTCAGCGTCAGGGAATCCACCCCCTATAAGTAGCTTGCGCTACGCCGCATGCGTCATTCAAACACCTCTTCTCGCTTCAGAGCACATCTCGAGATAGATCAGTAGCTAGCTAGCTTAACGGTCCACAGACTGATTTACGAAGCTAACCTTCGGTCGACGGGCGCTCGCCGGCTACTTCTATATATACTTCTGCAAGAAGACTGTTAATACCAACACACCAGTTAGTATTGCAAATCGACCTCGCCGTTTTCTCCTCGGGAATAAAGGTAAGGTTTTGATTTTTTCAAGCTAGCAACACACGTGTTGCTAGCTTGTCTTCCCTCACTACCGACACCACGGTAGCGAGGACGTTTTTTCTTTTTCTCTCTCACACCAGAGGAGGGGAAGATAAAAAGGGTATTAACACACCAGTTAATATTCTTTGAGAATAAAATTCTACACCGTCGTTTTTTCTCCGGATTAACGACAGTTGGGGAAGTATTTTTTCTCAGCAACGTACCTGTTACGAGCGGGTCCTCTCCACGCCGTCACCACGGCGACCGAGATGGACGCTTCTCTCCCTCACACCAGAGGAGTCAGGGACTCGGAGGCTCGGCTCTGTGGCTGCGGGTTGAAGATATCAGGCACAGACTCACACCAGGTCTGCTCGTCCTGTCTCGGGCTGGAACACGCCCAGGAGGCTATCGACAACCCCGGCTCGTGCGGACATTGTGCCCGCTTCACCATCAAGAGCCTCCGCCGACGGCTAGCACGCCAAGCTAGCTTGTCGGGTCAGGACTCCCTCATGTCCTCTGATTTACCGGACGGAAATCAGGACACGGGGGCGTCCACCACAGAGATGGAGCCCCGCACTGTGTCGGTCTGGGGCTCATCAGTAGTGGCAGCTGCAGAACCGGAGTCCCGCGCCGTGTCAGGCTGGGACTCGGTGGCAGCGAGGGACGTGCGAGCGGAGCCCCGCGCTGTGTCAAGCTGGGGCTCCCAACTGGACCTCACCATGGTCTCGCCCGCGGATGATGTCCCGGAGTTGGACTACATGGAGGACGAAGAGGATGAAACCTCTGGATTCCTCCTGTCCGACTCTGATGAGCAAGACGATGATGTCTTCGTGTCATCAGCTCAGGCTGCAAAGCCGGGAGCGATGGCTGCTCTCCCGGGCGATAGCACACCAGCTTTGCCCTGTCTGAGTATAGACCTGCAGGCCGTGTGTCAGCGTGCCGCAGCCAGCCTAGACATCCCATGGCCCGAAATGGCCAAGGAGACCTACAGGTCCCGTTACGAGGGGAAAAATTTGCCCCAAGCAACGAGGACAAAGAGGCAACTCCTGCCGGTCTTCCCGGAGATGTTGGATGAGGTGTCGATCTCGTGGAGAGACCGGCCCTTCAGCAACAAGGCCCCAATCCAGGGTGCCTCCTCCCCTAGACTGCGACGGTATGGAGAGGCTCGGCCTGCTCCGCATACCGCCGATGGAACCGCTGGTGGCAGCTCACCTCCTCCCGAGGATGGCGACTACACCGAGCAGGAACCCCACGCTACCGGCAAAGGCGGACCGGTTCCAGTCAACCATGACTGAACGGTCCTACAGAGCCGCAGCATTGTCTGCCAGGGCTTTGAACATTTCCTCGCTGCTAACCGCTTACCAAGCGGAGCTCTGCGAGGATCTATCGAGTAATCCTGGACCGGCAGTACTGGACGAGATAGCCGCGATCACGGACATCTGTCTCCGCGTTCAACGCTGCGCCGTCCAGGCCACGGGAAAGGCAATGGGAATTATGGTGGTGCAGGAAAGAGCTAGATGGCTCAACCTCACCAACCTCCCAAAACCGGGAAAGAGAGGATGTGCTGGACATGCCCATCGTTCCCGAGGGGATTTTTGGATCTGCGCTCGCTTCTATGCAGAAGAGATGCGAGTCCAAGAAGAAGGAAGACGAGGCCCTCCACCTCTGTCTTCCTCGATGGGTCGAGCCGCTGCCTTCACAGCGGCAGTCCCTCGCCCAAGCTACCTCAGCTGCTCGGTTTAAAGTACCGAAACAGCAGAGGTCACGGCCCGCCCCGAGTCCCCAGCCCAGGCAGGAGACGAGGGCGAATTGGCCCAGAAAGTCTCCGGTTCCGGCTGCAGCCCAGGCGCAGCCAACCCGGAATTTCGGCCAGCAGGCGAGGAAGAAGAAGCTGGCGGCCTGACAGCCTCCTCTTCTTCCCTCGGTGACGGAGCTGGAAGGTTCCCCAGCTCCAGATGTGTTCCCGCTGCCTCGAGAGATGCCTCAAAGCCATCCTCAAGTGCACCAAAACACATGTCACAATATTGCTCTGTTTTCTCGGATAAAGCATTTTCCGCTGACGCATCCAGGCCTCAGGCTGAGGGCGCAGCTCAGAAAAATGAAAGAGAAAACAATAAAACCAATAAACAGCCCCACATTTGTTCCCCTTTTGAGAGCAGCTACGGCCTCTCTCAAAAGGCGGATGATGAACGGGTCTGTGAAGGCACCGCCGCCACGCGCATGCGCAGTAACGACTGGGGCTGTGAGGCTACCACCGTCACGTGCAGGCACAGTGCCGGCTGGGGTTGTGAAGGCACCTCCGTCACGCGCATGCGCAGTGTCGGTGGGGACTGTCAAATCGGGGTACCACCGTGTTCAGACACTAGAGGGCCCCATAACACAACAAATAGAGACTCAGAGGGCAAAAGACGTGACATCTCCGCTGGCTCTAAGGAGCGAACAGTGGAAGATGCTCACAACGTCTGCTTGGGTGTTCAAGACAGTTACACGGGGTTACAGACTCCAATTCACTGTCACCCCCCCTTGCTTCTCGGGCGTTCTGTATTCACAGGCCCGAGGGGAGTCAGCCCACATTATAGAAAGAGAGATTCTCTCACTTCTAGAAAAGGAGGCTATATCTATAATACCCGCCGAGCAGAGTCAGAGCGGCTTTTATTCCAAGTATTTCCTCGTTCCCAAACGGGGAGGGAACGGAATTCGGCCAATACTAGATTTGAGGGCTCTGAACAATATCTAAGAAGATACAAATTCAGAATGCTCACTCACACATCTCTGCTGCGTCTCGTGCGACAAAACGACTGGTTTACATCAGTCAACCTGAAAGATGCGTATTTCCACATCCCAGTATATTACCCACACAGGAAATATCTGAGGTTCGCATTTCAGGGGATCTGTTACGAATACAGAGTACTTCCCTTCGGTCTGTCTCTCAGTCCAAGAGTGTTTGTACGATGTACGGAAGCCGCGATAGCCCGTTAAGACAACAGGGTATTCGCCTGGCAACCTACCTAGACGACTGGCTGCTTCTCGCACAGTCGGAACAGGAGACTATTACGCAGACAAATGTCCTCGTAAAGCACCTGCTCAACCTGGGTTTCATAATAAACACAGAAAAGAGCATGTTGTGCCCGGCACAGACTGTACTCTTCCTGGGTTTACACCTGAACTCGGTGCCCAGCCCGCCTGTCAGCGGAAAGAGTGAAAGCTTTCAGAGCTTGCCTCGCTCATTTCCAGCTGCGCAAACATGTTCTTTTCAGATCATGCCTGCGGTTACTGGGGCTCATGGCGTCAGCCATCCTGGTTATACGGCTGGGACGGTTACACATGAGGGAGTTTCAGCGCTGGGTAGCCGCTCTAAAACTAAACCCCGCGCGTCATGGAGCACGGAGAGTGATGGTTACTGTGAAATGCGTAATGGCACTGCGCCACTGGCTGCACCCGACTTTTCTGGTACGGGGCGTGCCTATGGGTGCTGTCCTTTCACGGAAGGTGGTCACCACAGACGCATGTCTGACAGGCTGGGGAGGTATTTACGAAGGTCGTCCGGTGAGGGGTCTCTGGAGCAGAGACCTCCAGCGGTCGCACATAAATTACCTGGAGCTTTTAGCGGTGTTCCTCACCCTAAAACGCTTTCTGCCTTTTCTCAGAGGACACCATGTCCTTGTGAGGACGGACAATACGACCACAATATCGTATATAAACCGACAAGGGGGTTTGCGCTCTCTCCAGTTACACATGCTGGCACGCAAACTGATCTTGTGGAGCTGCGGCCGTCTCCTCTCTCTGAGAGCGACGCACGTACCGGGTGTGATGAACCTCGGTGCAGACCTGCTGTCCAGAGGTGTACCACTATATGCAGACTGGACTCTACATCCAATGATTGTGAGCCAGCTGTGGGTGCGTTACGGCCGAGCCGCGGTAGATCTGTTCGCATCAAAAGAAAATGCTCACTGTCAGCTTTTCTTTTCAATGCGCGATCAAAACGCACCATTAGGCGTGGACGCGCTCGCGCACATTTGGCCTCCGGTCCTCCTGCTTCCTCCACCAGGTCTCTTTATGACTGTAAGTGGAGGGTGTTTGAGGACTAGTGCCTTCAAAAAGGGCACACCTCTTTTCAATGCCCTGTGGGAGTGATTTTATCATTTCTACAGGACCTAATTGATCAACACAGAGCTTTCTCCACGATCGAAGTCTACCTGGCTGCTATTGCTGCATGCCATGTGGGTTTTGAGGGTAAGACGGCTGGCCAGCATCCTCTGGTCTGCCGTTTTATGAAGGGAGCTTGCAGGCTCCTTCCTGTTTCCAGGTCACTGGTGCCCTTATGGGACTTGACAGTGGTTTTAGATGGGCTCACTCGAGCCCCATTTGAACCCCTGGAAGAAGCTGACATGAAGCACCTGTCACTCAAGACAGTGCTGTTACTGACCCTGGCATCCGCCAAGCGAGTCAGTGACATTCATGCGCTATCTATACATCCTTCATGCACTCAGTTCGCCCGAGGGTTAACGAGAGTGTTGCTGAAGCCCAACCCTGCCTTTATACCTAAGGTGGTTGGTTCATGTACCCCCTTTGACATTGAGGTATTTCCTCCGCCGCTGTGTCCCTCCGGGGAACAGCAGCCGAATTTGCTATGTCCAGTCCGTGCTTTACGCACTTATATGGACAGATCAAAAGAGTTTCGTCATAATGACCAACTCTTTGTGTCCTGGGCTAACCCTCAGAAGGGCAAGCCTGTTACTAAGCAACGGCTCTCTCACTGGATTGTGGAGGCAATTGCTTTGGCTTACACGAGTCAGGGTCTGCAGGCACCTTCGGGTTTGCGTGCTCATTCGACTCGTGGTCTGGCTACATCCTGGGCTTTGTTCAAGGGTGTTTCCATCCAAGACATTTGTGCAGCAGCGAGCTGGTCCTCGCCGCTCACTTTTGTCCGCTTTTACAGATTAGACGTCTTTGCTCCCAGTGTGGCCCATGCAGTGCTGGGCCCCCTGCTGAGTTAGAGCTCTAACTGTTAAGTTCTGGTTGGTCTTGGTGACTTTTGAGATAAGCTCGTCTGGCAATTCGGGAGCTACAATATCCCATAGTGAGACATCGAACGGAGTGTTATGAATGAGAACTATAGGTTACTTACGTAACCCCAGTTCTCAGAGTAACATGAAGTGAGATGTCTCACCAGACGGCCCTCCTTGCTATGGTGAAGCGAGAAGAGGTGCTTATTTTGAATGACGCATGCGGCGTAGCGCAAGCTACTTATAGGGGGTGGATTCCCTGACGCTGACGTCAAGATCACCAGCCAATCAGGATTGGCGTAATGAGATTAATGCTTCTGTTTGCTCCGCGATGAGGCGCATCCCATAGTGAGACATCTCACTTCATGTTACTCTGAGAACTGGGGTTACGTAAGTAACCTATAGTTTTTCAAATGTACACCACTTGACACTTGCTGCAGCACCCCCAGCACCCCTACTTCCCGCGGCTATGCCTGTATATGCAAAACACACGAGGCGGAAAGGTTAGCTGTTTGTAGCTCAACTGCAGGATTTAATCTGCAGGTTTCTGACCTTGCAGGGTTCTAGATCCTCCCGAGTGGTATCACCCTCTAGTGATCAGTCCGCCAGACAGTTGCAATGTAATACAGTTTAATGACTTCTAAAGAGACATCAACAATACAAAATATGGGTGTCGTGGCCCATTCTTGTGGGATATCTAAAAACTGTGCCACGTCAACAGGGATCCGCTTCTTGACTCACACGTTAAAAACCATCCAAATAAACCTCTGTCGGTGCTGATTTCTTTGCCTTCCTTGGCCGATTTATTTACTTCCATATATTTAAACAAAAAAAATAAACAAAATGATCAGTGTAACGTGAGGTCAAAGACTGTTCAGATTCCCCGTTCATTGCTGGAGACAATTTCATCCTCACGCTCAGTCCCACCCCTTCCTTATATCACAGGTGTGGCTCGCAGTAAATCAAGGTTTTTCTCCGAATATTTAATTCGGTACTAATACATAAATGGAAAGAATATATTAAGATCTAAATTAATAAGAAAATAATACACTCATTGTCAACACAGAAAATGGCTCTAACATTCCAGCCCCTAATTGCATAGAATATAGCAATTACAACAAATAATAAATAGAGCCAATATTCAAAACAAATATATTCATTTTCTTCTTGTTCATAGATGAGATTCATCTTGAGTTCATAAAAAGAAAAAAAATCTAATTTTCTAGCTTCAACCAGTAGTAGTAGTCCACTTAATCTCCAGCTTCCAGGAGCAAACAGAGTTTGTTGACAGGCCTCTGTAGAACATTTCGGACAAGCCCTTTACTTCCTGGCAGGGTCTTCAGAATCCGTCCTAGCACCCAGGAGTTTCTGGGAGCCGAATCGTCCACAATAACAACGAGATCTCCAGGAAGAAAGTTCCTTCTGATCTTATTCCATTTATTTCGCTGTTGCATTGTTTGAAGATATTCTCTGACCCATCTCTTCCAGAAAAGATCAGCCAGATATTGTACCTGTCTCCATTTTCTTCTTGAGTACAGGTCCTCCTTCACGAAAAGTCCAGGTGGCATAACAGGATTAGTTTTGAGCAGAAGCAGATTATTATGGTGTTAAAGGCTCCACATCATTCAAGTCATTTGTTATGGTTGTGATAGGTCTATCATTCATTATAGCTTCCACTTCACATAAGGCTGTTTGCAATGCCTCATCATCCATTAATTGTTCTCTTAAAAAGTTCTCGTTTGTCGGGGGACATCTTACTTCTTCCTTCTCTCTGTCTATACCTGTGTACTCTCATGTTCCGATTAACCCAGCTTCCCCAAATTTCTTTCTTTTTGGTGTCTATATACGCCGGGATCCGGAGTCATGGATGATCCTGCGGTCCTGTGTCATGGATTGCGAGTCCTGGATCTTGAGTCGTGGCTGCGGTCCTGGATCATAAGTCCTGGATGGATATCCTCGTGGATTCATCTTCTTATTATACACACATGCATTTCAAAACATTTGGACTACCTATGTTGCAAATGTATTATCTTTTCAATTTACACACGGCATCTATTGCACGTCTGTCCGTCCTGGGAGAGGGATCCCTCCTCTGTTGCTCTCCCTGAGGTTTCTCCCATTTTTCCCTTTAAACTGTGGGGTTTTCTCTGGAAGTTTTTCCTTGTACGATGTGAGGGTCTAAGGACAGAGGGTGTCGTATTGTCATACTGATATTCTGTACAAACTGTGAAGTCCACTGAGACAAATGTAACATTTGTGATATTGGGCTATATAAATAAACATTGATTGATTGATTGATCTTACCACAGAGCTCAGAATGTTTTTTAGTGACTTGATGAGTCACTCCCATACGCCTCCGTGGTGAGGGCCTGCTGCTGGGTTGAATATCCACTCGATCCCTTCTTGGAGAAGGTTGCTTTGGATTTTGTCGTGGTTTAGTTCCTTTAATGATTGTTCAAGCTCCTTTTGCGCACCAATGACATTTGTACCTTGATCAGATCTGATGGTTTTCACAGTACCTCTACGACATAAGAATCTCCGTATTGCATTGATGCAGGAGTTTGTGTCCAAACTACTAGCCACTTCAAGGTGGATTGGACGGCTAGTAAGGCATGTGAAGATTACACGCCATCGTTTCACATTAGTCCGACCTCGCTTTATCTCAAACGGTCCAAAATAGTCCATGCCAACTGCAGTGAAAGGTGGCAAATCTGGCATCACGCGGTCCTGAGGAAGATCTGCCATCTTTTGCTCTCCTACTTTAGACTGCATACGTCTGCAGAAAACACAGTTTCTGATGATCTTTCGTGCTGAGGAGTTTGCAGAGGACATCCAATATTTTTGTCCTAGTTTAGACAGCATGTGATTTCTTCCAGAGTGACCAACTTGGATGTGTATGTGTCTTAGAATGATCTCTGATATGTGGGATTGTTTGGGCAGGATTATGGGATTCTTAGCATTTACTGGCATAGCTGATCTGTTAATCCTCCCCCCAACTCTCTGTATACCTTGATCAAGGATTGGGTCCATTTGTAATATAGGGCTGTCTTTTTGGCAGTATTTCCTTTTTTCAAGGAGGTTAATGTCCTGTGCAAAGTGTTGCCTTTGTTCAAATGCAAGTATGGCCATTTCAGCATTGTCCATATCTTCCACTGTCAGATTTGTGTTGACGGTCACTTTAAAGTTTATGGCCCGTTCCTTCAGTGATTCATTACTCGGCAGCAATCCAGGGTTTGTCACCTTCCTTCTTTGAGTGATCTCCAAAAGCAATCTTTTCCATTTCAGGATCCAAGCTACAGCTTTTTTCAGGCTGTTCCAATCTGAGTAGTGCTCAATTAGTTCACTTGTGGGACTTTTCCCCTCAATACTCATCACATTTACAGTGACATTACTTTTCACTACAGGATCATCTGGAGAAAGAGAGCTTTGTGACATTGTGTCTGGGTTCCCTGGCCACTGAGACTCCTCCTCTTGCAGGAATTTGGGTCCATGTAGCCATCTTTTAGACTTTAGGAAGGCTTCAATGTTCAGCCCCCGTGAAGCATCATCGGCCGGATTTTGTTTGGAATCCACATTATCTCCACTGAGTGTCATTTGACATGTCGTGAATAACTGCAATCCAATTAGCTACAAAAGTGTGGAATCGGTTGGTTTGATTGCAGATATATTTAAGTACAGACTGGCTGTCTGTCCAAAAGATGGACTCTTGGAGGTTTCGCTGTAGCGCTGAGCATAACATCCGATCCATCCTTGCAGCTAGGGTGGCTGCTGTAAGCTCCAGTCTGGGTATAGTCATCTTTTTGAGAGGGGTTACTCTAGCCTTTCCCATCACTAAAGCAACATGAACTTCCCCCAAGCTGTTGACACATCTGAGATAACTTGCAGTGCCGTATCCTTGCTCACTGGCATCACTAAAGTGATGCAACTGCATGGTTTCCACTTGGCCAAAATCCTCAGGTTTGAAGCATCTGCTAACCTGCAAATGTTTTAATTGTTCCAACTCATATGGTTTGGAGAACTGACCAGGGATTGTTATATCCCATCCACACTTAGCCTGACAAAGACCTTGGAGAACTTGTTTTGTCTTTAGTACAAAGGGGGCAGCAAGACCTAACGGGTCATATACTGAACTGACAGTAGAGAGCACAGCTCGTCGGGTAAGGGTCCTGTTTTTTATTGCAATTTGGAATCCAAATGTGTCTTCTTCAATATTCCAGTACATTCCAAGAGCCCTTTCCACAGGTAGCTTCTCTCTATCCAGGTCCAGTTCCTTGATCTGTTTGGCTTTGTATTAATCTGGTATAGCAGCCAGGACAGCACGGCTATTGCTAATCCATTTTGTTAGTTTGAAACCTCCTTTAGCACATAGTTCACTCAGATTCTTAGTGAGGATAATAGCTTGCTCTTCTTTTGCAAAAGATTTCAGGCATTCATCAACATAAAAGTTTGATTTAATGTCGTCAACTGCAATTGCATCACTCTTGTTCTTATTATCTTCTGCTGTCTTTCGCAGGGCAACATTGGCACAGCTTAGTGAGGAGATGGCACCAAACAAATGAACTTTCATTCGGTATTGCTCTAAACTTTGGCTTGTGTCATCATTTGGCCACCATAGAAATCTCAACAAGTTTGTGTCTTTTTAGTGAACTCGGACTTGGTGGAACATCCCTTCAATATCTGCCATGATGGCAAACTGTTCCTGGCGAAACCTCAGCAGAACGCCAAGAAGTGGGTTGGTTAAGTCAGGTCCTTGTAAGAGTTCATTGTTGAGTGATGTTCCTTTGTATGAAGATGTACAATCAAATACTACTCTTAGTGTCTTTTTTCGCTTGTGGTACACCCCATAATGGGGTATGTACCACACCTTGCCATCATTTGGATGAAGGTCCTTTGATGGCACCTTCTCCGCATAGCGTTTTGTGATTACATCTTCCATGAAAACCTTGTACTCTTCAGCATAAGCAGCATCCTTCTTGAATTTCCTAGCAAATGAATGTGCTCTTTGCTCAGCTATATTGTGATTATTGGGCATGATGACATCACTATTACGAAGTGGTAAAGGTAGATAATAGTGATTATCCATCAGTGTAGCTGCACTTGATACCAGCTGCATGAATTTACTTTCTTCAGCTGACATTTGAAGTTTTCCCTCATATTCTCTCTCTGGGAAATCATGATGATACTGATTTAATAATAATAATAATAATAATAATAGATTTAATTTGTTAGCGCTTTTACAGGTGCTCAAAGACGCTTTACAGATAATAGTGAAGAAAAAAAAAGAAAAGAGAAGAAAGGAACAAAAAATAAATATATAGTTAAAGTTAAAGTCAAATAATACAAAAACAATCACACATGAAAAGCCAGATTGAAGAGGTGAGTTTTTGTGAGTTTTTTGGAGGTGGTGAGGTCGGTGCAGTCTCTGATGGGTTGTGGGAGTAAGTTCCAGAGGGAGGGGGCAGCGACGGAGAAGGCTCTGTCCCCCCAGGTCCGGTGATTGGTGCGGGTGGGGATGGATAGGAGGTTGGCTTCTGATGAGTGGAGGCAGCGGGAAGGGGTGTGATGGTGCAGCAGGTCTGTGAGGTAGGGGGGGGCCTGGTTGTTGAGGGCTTTGTAAGTTATGAGGAGGACTTTGAAATGGATTCTTTGACGGACGGGGAGCCAGTGGAGGTTCTGGAGGATGGGAGTGATGTGGTCTCGGGAGCGGGTGTGGGTGAGGAGGCGGGCAGCAGAGTTCTGGATATGTTGGAGTTTATTGAGGAGGTTGGATGGTATGCCATAGAGGATGCTATTGCAGTAGTCGAGTCGTGAAGTGATGAATGCATGAATCAGGATTTCAGCAGCAGAGGAGGAGAGTGATGGGCGGAGACGGGCAATGTTTTTGAGGTGGAAAAAGGCGGTCCTGGTGATGTGATTATGTGGTGGTTGAATTTGAGCTGACTGTCGAAAATGACTCCGAGGTTGCGGATGTGAGGGGGGGGAGATAGAGTGTGGCTGTCAATGGTGAAGTTGAAATTCTGGATGTCTTTGATACGGGATGGGTGGCCGATGATGATGATGATGTCTGATTTGGCACTGTTCAGTTGGAGATAGTTTGTTTGCATCCATGCTTTTATTTCTGAGAGACAGTTGGTGAGAGTGGAGTGTGTTGTGGGGGTGATGGTTTTTGTTGAGATATAAAGTTGGATGTCATCGGCGTAGCAGTGAAATTGAAGGTTGTGGCGACAAATTATTTTGCCAAGGGGGAGCATGTAAAGGATGAAGAGGAGGGGGCCAAGCACCGAACCCTGGGGGACGCCTTGGGACAGAGGAGCAGTGGAGGAGGTGCAGTTGTTGATGTTGATAAACTGATGTCAGTCGGTGAGGTAGGATTTCAGCCAGGAGAGTGCAGTGTCAGTGATGTTGAGTGATGATTCGAGGAGGGACAGCAGGATGGTGTGGTTGATGGTGTCGAATGCTGCGGTGAGGTCGAGGAGGATGAGGATGTTCAGGTTGCCGGAGTCAGAGGAGAGGAGGAGGTCGCTTGTGATTTTCAGAAGAGCTGTTTCTGTGCTGTGTTTTGATCGGAAACCGGATTGAAATGGCTCAAAGAGGTCATTGGAGCTGAGGTGGGATTTTAGTTGTGAGGCAATGACACGTTCAAGTATTTTTGACAGAAAGGGGAGATTTGAGATGGGCCGGAAGTTGGACATGATGTCAGGTGTGAGTCCAGGTCTTTTAAGAATGGGTGTGACAGCAGCCAGTTTGAGAGAGGGGGGAACTGATCCAGATCTGAGGGAGGAGTTAATGATGGTGGCGATGAGCTGGGACATGGCAGGGAGGCTCTCTTTAACAAATTTGGAGGGCATTGGGTCAAGTGTGCAGGTGGAGTTAATTCCAGTCATGAAGTTGGACAGTTGCATGGGGGTCACAGGGGAGAAGTGGGACAGGGGCTGTGAGGTGAAGGGGGGGAGCCAGGAGAGGAGGTGGGGGGTGCTGATGAGGGTGTCAGATTGCTGTAAATGTTGCTGATTTTGGTTTGGAAAAACGAAAGGAAGGAGTTGCACTGTTCGGTGGTGAAGGACGAGGTGGCGTTGTCACAGGGTTTGAGAAGTTTGCTGATGGTGGAGAAGAGACGCTTGGGGTTGCTGGAGCCAGACTGAATGAGTTGTGAGTAGTAATTAGACCGGACTGCTATGAATGCATTACTGTACTGCTGGAGATAGTCTTTGTAGATTTGAAGATGGACTGTTAGTGTGGTTTTCTTGTGTTGGCGTTCAAGTTGACGTTTCCTTGATTTCATTTGGCGGAGTTCGGGGGTATACCAGGGGGCGGAGTGTATGAAAGAGACATTTTTAGTTTTTGTGGGGGCCAGTTCATTGAGACAGAAGGAGAGGGTGCTGTTATAATAGTCCACAAGTTCAGATGGGTTTTCAGAAAGTGGGGGGGGGGAGGCAGACTATTTACAATAAGCTTTTCCAGTTGTTCAATTGAGATGCGGTTTACTGATGCCACTGGTCTTCCAAATGTGTCCACAGCAGTAGTTGAACTAAGCGGTCCATTGACGACCCATCCTAAGAGAGTTCTTACAGCATAAGGACCATTACCTTGGCTATTTATGATTTGCCCTGGCTCCATTGCCTTTGGGACATCTACTCCGATTACGAGTTCCATGTCCGCATCAGTTTCTTGTAGCTGTATTTCCTTCAAGTATTGCCACCTGTTGAGATCATTTTGAGAGAAAAGGTTCCTCTTTGTCACTGGTATCTTTGTTTGTGTGTATGTCTTCTGCAGATCAATAAAGTTATTCCCATCCAAATCACCCACTTGTAGTCCAGTTATTTCATAGCTATCCACTGGTTTCTTTTGACCCATTATTTGCAGGACAACTGTAGTCTTCCGTCCTGTTGTATTCAGCCGTCGCATCAGATTTTCTGTGCAAAAGGTTGATGTGCTGCCAGGATCAAGAAAGGCATACGTTTGTATAGTTTTACTGCCTTTGGAAACTTTTATTTGTACTGGTACTATTGACAGTTTGCAATATTTTCCAGCCCCGATGTCCTCTTCTTTATCCAGACCGACAGGAGTTCCACTGACTGATCATTTAGTCCAATTAGTCATGTGGTGGCTTTCATTCTCTACTGGTTTATTGACGTGTAGAATGCTAGGGTGCCTTCCTTGGCAGTGTAGGCATGTACTCCTTTTCCTACAAGCTTTGCTCATGTATCCCCTGGTTAGACATCCAAAGCATATGCCTTTTTCCTTCAATAGTTGCACCTTTACATCACGTGGTTGCTGCTTTAACATTTCACATTCATTCAGCAAGTGCTTGCCTTTCTTGCAAATGCAACAATTACCATCCCACCTATCTGTAACCAGGCTTTCAGGTCGTTGATAGCTTTTTGGACTTGCAGTGTTACAGTTCCTCGTTTCTATTGCCATGGCAAAGGTACTACTTTTACCTCGTTGGTTGATTTGCTGTTTGGAATAGGATGTAGTAGCTTTTGGGATGGCTCTCTGGGATGGCATAACATCATGAATATCACCAAAGAGGGGATCTTGCAGAATACTGGCTTGCCTCTCTATAAACACAACAAGATCGGAGAATGTGGCTCTTCTTTGGTTTTGTTCCAGAAGCTCGAATGCTGTATTTCTCCACTTTTCCTTCAGCTTGTATGGCAGTTTTGACACAATGAGCTTTAAAGTAGATACAGATCCAGTTCTTCCATGCTTTTTAGTTCCTTCATAGCATTGCAACATCCTCTCAGGTAAAGGGCACGTGTAATGCTTTTCCATCATCAGGTTTAATCATGCTCCAGTTGAGAGCTTTCTTCATGTAGGCATTTGCAATTTTCAATCCATCTCCAAAGTGAACTTTCAGAAGTCTTCGTGCCTCAGCATAACCTCTCTCTGGTTCCATGTGAAAGCAGCTCCTCACCAGTTCCCTAGGTTGGCCACTAGTGTATTGTTCAAGGTAATAAAGTCTATCATCATCACAACTAGTTTTATTCTCAATGCCATGTTTAAATGCTTGCATGAATGTTTGGAAACTTAAAGGGTCACCATCAAATACAGGTATTTGTCTGGAGGGAAGTGAGGATTGTTTCTGATGTAACATTAGTAAATCTGCAATATCATTTTGCCTCTGGATCACAGTTATCAAATCTCTACTATGACTACTCGAGTCTGATTCCTCAGAAATGTCACTCCTTGGTGACTCTGATGTTCTCAACAGTGGAGCTGGTTCATAGGGGTCTAATGCAAGTGCAGGTATTTGAGCTCTGGGTAATCTGTGAAGTGATGTTTTAGCAATGGGGCTTGTCAAATATTCATTCATTCCATCTCTTTCCTGTACTGTAGAATGTCTTTCAGGGACCGCATAAAAACGTTCAAACACCTTTAATTTGGCTTCAGATTCGGCTATATGCTCCTCCAGTTCCATTCTCTCCAATTCAGCTTGTAATCTGTTTTTCTTCATTTCCATTGCCTGCTTCCGTTTTAATGTGGACATCCGTGCTTGCAATGCAGCTTTCTCCGTGGCTACTTTAAGATGAGCTGAGGCTATTGAAGTTGCAGATTGTCTTGTTTGTTTTGAACATTTTGATATCCTAGACTCATCGGATACATTGGAGATACTATCATGAGGATTAACAAGCATCTGAGGGTCTGGTGGAAAAGTGTTCCATGATTCCACTTCCTTTAGGAAACTTTTTAAACTTTTGTCCAGTTCCTGGACAGATATGAGGAGCTGTGATCTCTGTTTGCTAACTGCTAACAGCTAACGGCTGATGTTTTCTGGTTGAACGTTTTCTGATGTTTTCTGGTTGATGTTTTCTGGTTGAACGTTGAACGTCAGTGACGGCAGGCTGAGATGCTCACCACTGCTATTCTGCCCTTGCGTATACATCGCACTGCATAGCCCCCAAGCCTGTTTTTCAGGTTTCAGGCTCGAAAATGACATTCCCAAAACAAATGACCATATCTTCCCTTCTAAAAGGGTTACATTAACAATATTTTTTCTCAAAGTACTCATAAATCTGTGAGTTGGATGTAGAAAAGTCAGAATCAATATAGATGTTTTTTATTTTAAAGAAAATTCGGATTGAACATGGTAAAAAACAGTAAATTATAGTGTTCGTCCAAATAATATGTTGTACTTATAGTGAAAACTAACCTTTGATGACGGGTTAGTAGACTAAAAGCTTTAGGAATCCAAAGTACAACATATAATAAGTACCCTGTATCAAGATTGATGCAAAACAAGTGATATTTGACCTCTTTAGACCAAAAAAGACCTCTTCTGGGGCCATTTGGGTGGATTTTCCATATCTCTGGCCCCCCTTCTTTGATTTTGACATGTGACATCTCTTTCTGATCGTTAGAGCCAATAGAATCGAAGGGAAATCGTCCCGCACACACTCATGTTAAAAGAAAAGATGCCGTCTTCGCGCATTCAATGAAGCTACAGAGCCTAGGAATGGCCTGCTCTACTTTTTTAAAACGGATTTGCAGTTTTATTGCTCATAGATTATCAGAACATTTCAAAGGGGACACAGCCACATTGGATATTAACCTATGGATTAACTACATCATCGTTGTTATCTTTTTAATGCCATTGAAGACCAGTTTAGACCAGACAAAGACGAAGGTAAGCCATGTTAGCCTTGTGGGCTACCCAGTGGCGAGCCGTGACTTTTATACCTAGGCCCTCTGACCCTCCCCCCCCCCCCTTCCCTCTTAAAAAGAAGAAATATTACGTCACAGCGTATACTTCAGCGGAATATCAAAACAGCGGCCCTTGGTGCAAAACGCATCAATGACAGCGACCCTCTACCACACAAAACAACACCATTTATAGGGAGGGGCTTGTGAATTGTTTTTACGGAAACAGAGGGGTTTTAGGTTGCCATAAGGCTGTTGACGGTCTTATTATAGGCTGCATCCATTGGTTGGTTTTGTGGCACATTTGTAACGCTATGCCAACTTGGGCAAGCATGCAGGCAAACTTGAAGAGCGCACACAGGGTGGAGTGAGGTTGAGCGATGGAGAGAAAGGGAGAGAGAGATTGAGCGAGGCAGATAGCTTGTGCAGCGGTCTGCTTGCGCACATAGCCGGAGTTTGTGAGAGACCCGGCTTGAGAGTCAATTTCTCTTCAAAATATAATTGATTGCCAGCCTACCTTGTCCCTGGCAAATCAGTTACGTTGGTAACGTAATTGATTTCTTCTAATTTGCCTGCATCTGGCGCTGAGTTGCCATATTCCTTTCATGAACCACTTCCACCATTGTTGCAGATAAATATAAATGATAATAGCCAAACTAACCTACCAAGAGTAAACTGACAGGCTGCTGTGCCGCATATCACTCAAAAACCCACACGACTCAACCCAGCAAAAAACCAGTCTCGCGCGCAGCCTTTCATTCAGAATTTCATAGCAAAATAAAAAAATTATATTAAACTAATCTTTCAACATAGTTTAAAACAAAAATAAATATTAGGACAGAGCCCTACAAATAACAACCATAAACATAATAATGAAACAATTAAAATGTTGTATTCAGCCCTGATTAAAACTGCGGGCCCAAATCCTGGATGGGCGGGCCCCCGTCGATAGGGGGTCGCCAGTCTCTGGCACTGTTATTTTGGGGGTCGCGGGCTGAAAAGTTTGGGAACCCCTGGCCTAGAGGCCCCTGACGGCTCGCCACTGGGGCTACCTAGCGCCACTTGTTTTGATGTACGTTTTTGTTGATAACGTTGCGAGTTTGTATCTTTCAGTGTTGAGGTGGGCACCGTTAAATTATGTGTCTTTACGATCATAAACTATGTGTTGGATGTGCAGCTACGATAAGTAATAAGGGAGCTAGGAGTGATTTTCGGTGCAGTAATAGGTTAGCATTTTTCGCTCGGGGCTAATTCAGAGTCTCACTGTTAGCATTGTGTGTTTTTTTTTTTTTTTAAATGACAAAGATCAGTTAATTGAGTTTTTTCCCGTTATATGGATATAAAATATTCATAGTTTATTAAATATGAAGGTTCCTTAGACGTTGTTTCCTGCAAATGATGCGATTTCGGCCCCGGAACCGGGTCTGTGGGGCCTAAGAGGTTAACAGATAGTGAACAAAGACTCAGAAGACAGTTGTTGAGTTGACATTGAAATTGTAAAACTGCAAGAATAAACTGAAAAGTACAACACAAGTTACACAATTGAAATAATACATGTGCAACATAATGCAAATAGAGTGCAGTATAATCAACAGCCTATGCTAAGAATGAGCTATGTCCGTTAGCTTAGCAGCTAGTTAGCTTAGCTTATCTTGAACATTGAAACCACACTATCATTTAAACCACATTTTTTAAACACATAACTTGGCACACAGGTAAGTTTCTTACGGACAGATCTACTCCAAGGATTAAAACAAAATGATCTGTGGCATAGAACTGAGCTACAATGTGCATGGCTTTGCTGTGTAAACTAAAACACAAGAACGAGAGTCGCGCTATTTTGTGCCTTAAAGCTACAGTACCGCAGGGGCGGATCTAGAAAAATATCCATGGGGTGGCAAGAGGGTGGCAGGAGAATTTCAGGGGTGGCATTCCCTGGCAGAAGTATGTGCTGATTTAATCGCAGTCATATCAATTAATGTTAACTTGAAAAGCCACAATATTTATTTTAACTCAATAACATAGGTGAAATTATTGTGGCACATCAGTAAAGCCTTAAATATAAAGGTGGCAGACTTAATTTAATTAATTTTAAATGAAAAATAACTGAATGAGTTTGTCTCACTCTTAGACCAGCAGGGGTACCAAATGTATGCAGACTGCTGCAATAAGTACATTAATTAACTGTCTCGTCAATGTTTGTCTGAATTAATATGATACTATTAACAATCATATTATTCCTTTCAGCTGTCAATCACTGTTATGGTTCACATATTTAGTGTTATTAAATAAACTATATTTTTTGAAGGAGTTAATGATGAATGTTCCTCAAGATGCTTGCTCACCCTCCTTCAAATTTGAAAGACGTTACTATCATATATCATATATCGAAAGAATCAAAAGGAACAGTTCAGTGCCCCATGACTTCATTGCAAACAGTTACAACCTCATCAATTAGGGTTAAAAAACGTGTATTCAGCTAAAACATATGCATCGCTGCAGTTATTATCCAGTGGAAAGTCCTTACCTACTGGCCTAGTTAAATCAAAGTGGTTACTTTTTTTTGGCTGGGAAGTGTAGTTTTACACACCATCTTATTTGACTTTCTCAAGGCTTAAAACTGTTTTTTGGGGGCAGACCCCCACAAAGGAAAAAATATGTTTACACACGTAAGGTCATCATCTTAACAGTTTTTTATGCTCATCGAGTCATTCGTGAGCAGAGCATCAAGTTGGCATGCCTATAACAGCTAAATGTAGCGATTACCATCTTGTTCAGCAAAACGCCTCACAAACTTATTAAGTGCGTTTTGATTCAATGCTGAGTACAGCCTGAAGAACATATCGAGAATTAAAAATCTAATGTCACAACAGGACTTAGAAAAGCTTGTCCATGCTTTTATCTTTATTAGACTCGACTACTGCAATAGTGTATTCACAGGGCTGTCAAAGAAATCCATCAGAAAGCTGCAGCTGACCCAGAACGCTGCTGCACGTGTCCTCACTAATATACTAATATACAGTCTATGGTCCTCACTAACACTAAAAGAGTGGATCACATCAGTCCGGTTCTGAAGTCTTTACACTAGCTTCCAGTCGGCCAAATAATTGATTTTAAAGTACTATTGCTAGTTTTTAAATCATTAGGACCAAAGTATATTGTTGAACTCCTACATAATGCCATCAAGGTGCCTCAGGTCTTCTGGGACGGGTCTGCTATCGGTTCCGAGAGTAAAAACAAAACATGGAGAGCCAGCATTTAGCTGTTATGCCCTGGAACAAACTGCATGAATCATGCACGTCCGCAGAAAACGCTTACTATTTTTAAATCGAGACTAAAAAAATATCTCTTTGGCTGCTTTTAATTGAGCTGCTCATATTCACACTACAGTATGCCTTTTAAACATGTATTGTATACCTGTGGTGTTTGTTTTTATTATTGTATGATCTCTGCTTTGTAATGCCTGTTGTAAAATGCCATATTTCAATTTGTTTTGTAAAGCACTTTGAATTGTCGCGTACAGAAAAGTGCTGTATAAATAAACTTGCCTTGCCTTCCTTACAGCCAAACTTGACAGGCTCTTCTCTGTCATTGTAGACCGCAAATACCTCATTCCTTCCGTCTACTTGGATCCGAAATGCTTCTCATTTTGCGCTGTCCCCCCGTTCAAATGAAATCGCTGCCAATCATATTTCCAGACTCACGCCAGGGTCGGGGGAGGGGTTACAAGGCTCGCGTCGTGTGCTGCATTCACTTGCACTCTGCATTTTTCTGAGGTGGCAGCTGCCACCCCGTGCCACCCCGTAAAACCGCCACTGCAGTACCGACTTTTGCCACTAGGGGGTGCCAATACACTATGGTGTCAGAACAACTGCTATGTGTGTGTGTGTGTGTGTGTGTGTGTGTGTGTGTGTGTGTGTGTGTGTGTGTGTGTGTGTGTGTGTGTGTGTGTCCGTTTGCGGTGTGGTGATGAGGTTAAATGCTACAATATGCCAGTTGAAACAGTGAACGATCGCTATTGTGCATTTGTACACTCAGGGTGTAATGGTATTATACACAAATATTGTAGGAACAAAGAAACAGTGTTCAAATTCTGCTTTTACAAACTTATTTTGGTTGTGCTTACCTTGCAAAGTGATGTTATAAGTGTCAAAGGAATGTTTTTAATGTAAATATTAAGGATAATATTGTAGCGTGTCCAAGTTAATAGTTATTTCAGTTATCAGATGTGCACAGTTTTAGTACAATTGTAAAGTTATTTAGGCAATGTTGTTGGTGGGAGTTAGGGAGAGACCGCCCCTTCTAGGTGTGTCTGTGTGTGTGCGTTTTCCGGTGTGTGTGGAGGTAGTACGAGACGGTAGGAGTTGTGTTCGAGTGTGGGGAAAAGTCATAATGAGTGTTATACTATTTATTGGTTCTGTAAGGCGTGGCTGTGGCCGTCAATACCAGAAAATAAAGAGAACGTTTTCGACATTGAAGGCTCGAGTGATATGTGATCTTGAATAGTGTTGAATGCCACAATATGAACAGGCTCGTGCTTGGCCCACTGGTATTGTTTGTTTATTTATTTTGAAAATGAACTAGCAATGTTGTGCTGTCATATAGCAACTGCTAGGCTACTGCATCAAAAAATCCTGGCGCCGCCCACGACGGTCTAGTAGTTAATAAAAAACAATAATATCAACAAAAAAAAGATTACTACTAACTTTATTGTGAAATTAAAACAGAACGGTAAAATAATAGTTTCTGGTCTATTCTGATGCCCGATATCTGTAGATAAATAAAGAACTACGACAGATGTGTAATATTTAATGCAGCCGAACCATTTATTACAATGCATTCATATGATGACTTTCAAAGAGTAAAGCAAGCACTGCTGACTAAAGTAGGATTTTATCTTTTACGAAACGTTTTTTTTATATGGAATGCAGTTGGAGGTCAACCAATCACAGAGTTTGAGGACTGATCACGGGGTTTGTCAAGCTAAGCACATGGTGTAGTCCCAAACGATAGCTGAGGATTATGGGTAGTGTAGTGTCTTCTGCCATCCAAAAGCTCCGAAAGAATATTTGTTTCTCCTAATCGAAGGGGAAAAATATAAAAGCATTTATTACGTTCCCTTTTGTGTCTAGGGGTTCCAAAGGGAAGAAACACAACCAGAATAGAATTGGTATAAGTTAAAAGTGGTTTATTTGTAACTATAAATGAACAAAAGGATATGCACAAACAACCTGGCACAAACAAAGGGCCACACTGTTGCTATTTAACAAAAGGAGAACTCCAAAAGAGAGTTGCACAGTATTATCCCACAACGGGTAATACACAAAAGGAAAGAAAATACCTCACTTCTAAAGTGGACCAAAATAATAAACAAAAGGAGGCTGTGCGAGAAAACAGCTGTTGCCGATCTACAGGCGCTAATCTATCCTGGGTCTAAGCGATACACACACAAATGCTGATCTACAGGCGCTAAGCTAACCTGGGTCTAAGCGATACACACACAAATGCTGATCTACAGAACACTACGACACACTGCTAATCAGTGTAACTAGCACAGAAAACCTACTTAACACGCTGCTAAGCAGTCTAACAAAGCACAGAATATGGCGGCAACACAACGAGAGGCTGGAGGCATCTGTCTCACAATACAGAGCCTCTCGAATGATGTCCGTGCCCGGCCTTTGTACTCCTCCCCCGGATGACGTGGCAGAAGCGGGCAGGGATTGGACGACGTCAATCCAGTCACCTCGGATGTTGCGAGGACGGGACGGCTCATTTACATATACACACACAAACCGAGTTAATGGCACCAGGAAAGCAGCGGCTGCAACAGCATTTTACACAATTTAAACCAATCAATGTTGTGTAATTAACAAGGATAATTTGGTGCTTTTGAGTTGATGAGTAGTGCAGATATCACTGTAAAATCATCGACAGTAAGGAGAATACTTACTTCCGGGTGTACAATTCTCCGTTATCCAATGGGAATGGACGCTCGTAATACAATAAAGGGGACATGATCATTATCTTTTAAATAACGTTAACTAAAGGGAACAATCTATTTGACACAGCTGAAGCTTGAAGTATTATTTGAGTTATTTGAAGTATTAAAGTAACGTGTTATGGCAGGAAAGTTCAATCTGGTATATTCATTTTAATGTCACCTTATATAGAATATGTGTTAAACTTGTGATTTCTGCATTGAGTGACTTCTGCCTAGCAGATACCAAGAAGAGGCCCCTAGGGTCTCTCTGTTAATTATCAATAGTGCTTGCAATTAACAGGGGAAGTCCCAGATACATTTTCAGATAATGTAGTTAAAGTCTTGTAGAATTAATGTTTATCTCCTACACATCCTGCAGGCCTGGAGACTTGGGTCACCCAGCAGTAACCAAGATAAACGTCCTTTTGAGCTTATCAATAAAATGTATTCATTCCTAGTAAGCTGACTTTGGGGTGAAGGGAAGTTCAGGGAAGCCATTAAGCCACAAGAACAATTAAACTTCTGTTAATCAACCAAAACTCATGACTTTCAGGGGACAGGACATTCGGACCTATAACAAGGGTCACTTCATAGAGAATATGTGTGTGTATTTCTTACTGTGATCAGATGTCCTGTATAATCATTTATCAACTATTCCTGTATTGGTGTTTTATTTGATTCCTCTGCTTTTATTCTTTCATATGTGGGTACTGGAGGGCTACAAACAGTGTGGAGAAATTAGCTTAAACATGTTTTATTACTCTATGGGAAATGGAAGCAGCATGTCAAATGATCAGGGAAATCTACTTGTTTGAAATAGATGTGTGTGGTTGATTACTTTGTATTAATAATAACAGTATGTGTAAAGGAAGCTGGAAATATGCAATGTGAAACCTTTTATTTGAAATAAAGATTCTGCAGGGAATATTCTTAAAGAACAATAGCTCAAGTGTCTGGAAGAGCTGCAGGCTAAATGAGTGTGCGGTACTTTTTACTGCTTGAGATCAGAGCTGATGTTTTCCTCTTGTTATTATTGTTTGAGGTTAAGGTAACTCACATGTGTTATTTGTATAATCCAACTATAAAAAACTACATCTTAAAACTATCTTTATAAAATGCCAAAAGTATGTGAAACTTGCAAGGAGGGGTTTGTTATCTCGAATGTAAGGGTCGCCTCTGGCTCGCGCTGATTGGCTGTCTTTTCTAAGTGGAGGACCCCTCGGGGGGGGGGGGGGCAGCCGCATAGCTCCTCCTGGGGTTTTGGATATAAGCCGATGCTTTCTTTAGACGAGCCTCTTCTTTTCTTCAAACTGACCAGATCCGTGAGATTGGAGGAAGAGCAGGAAGTACTTCCTTTGTATTTGTCTTTTTATTTGTATCTGTATTTTGTACTGTTGCTGTTTATCATTAAAGCAAGATTATTGTGTAGCTTGTATTCTGGTGTTTCTTAATCCCTTCCTTTTCACGAATTTACCCAGCTTATCAAACGACACGCGGAGACGAGGTTGGTTTTCAACATCCTCCAAATCTCCAACAAGCTCTGGCCTTCCTTAAAAACTAACTAATTTAATAAAAATCACAGTTGTATTACACACAATGCACTGTTTTTTTAGAACAAAAAATTGTAACTAATGTAATTTTTACATTCTGACGAAAAATAAAAATTATTATGAATACAAATAAAATAAAAGAAGCCTCCTGTGAGTTACTACAAGCTATAAAGTAGATTTAAAAAACGTTTTATAGAATAAAAGCTCACTGCGGGACGTTATAGAAATGCGTGTGTGTAGTGCTGCGTACCGGTACGCCGAACCGTTACTGGACTTGTAAAAAGTTTCGGTTCAAGTCCGGTTAAAACCGGAACGTCGGGAACTGGTACTTACGTATATTCTCCTTTTTGTTCTAAACTATCTAAAACCTTCCATAGATCGAGAAATTTGCGCTGAGAAAAGACAAAAAACATTGTTTTGGTTTCTTTGGCGGCCATTACTGAACTCACGAAGTCTCGCAAAATATCGCAACTGCTCGCGAGATCTGTGTGACGTCAAGGGAAGCTGGCTTAGACATAGTGGACACTGACAGCGTGGGATGCTGGTTTCCATATTTGGTAGTGTAGCTTACTGACAGCATGGGATACTGGTTGCCATATATGGTAGTGTAGCTGAGCTAACTCCTTTGTATGTAAACACAATGCCGCGGTGCTTTAAATCCAGTAAGGTGTGGGACCATGTGACGAAACTGCCGCTAAATTCTGCGAAGTGTAACCTGTGCGGGAACGTGATCAAGTGCGCTGGGGGAACATCGAACATAGCGAGGCACTTGAGGAGAAACCACAAAATAGAAACAACTCCACATGCGGCCTCAGCCACATTGGCGGCGATGTTTGGCGTGCAAAATAACAACGATCAAGGTAAGCTGAACAATACTTTTGGAGGATTTTCAGTTCAGGAAATAGGCTTGTAAAAAATTGGCATTCTTAGCATTATAGCAAGATATACTAGAAGTAGCATCGGTCCGACTAGCCGACTAGGGTGTTTATTCAGCGTCATCTTTTATTATTATTATTATTATTATATTATTATATATATATATTATATATTAGTATTATCAACTGATTCTTAAATACTACATTTTTTTTTAAATCATGGCAAGTTTGCAACGGTAGGTATTATGAAATCTATGATAGTCTTATTTATTTTGCATGATCACCTGGCAAGATAACTAATAAACAAGTAATAATATATTAAAGATTTCTTATTTCCTTTATTATTTACAGTAACCCTGAGAAAGTAGGACTATGCTTTGGTTCAATTGGTTAATCAATTTTATTTTGCTTTCAGCCCAGGCCCAACCTCCACGTGCCCCACAGCCCCCACCTGCGTCCCACACTGCCACTACTGGGACACCTGCCTTACCATCACTAGATTCATTACCGTCAACGTCAAGTTCCACTTCCACTGTGGCCAGCAATACTGTAACGCCTTTCACCTTGGCAAAGCTTACCAAGATGCCTGCAGAGAAACAGCATAAGATAACCGGCAGATTGTGTCATTACATTGTAAAATCGCTGCGCCCATTCTCCATCGTGGAAGACACATACTTTCGGGCATTCCCAAGCGAGCTGAACACATCCTACAAAGTCCCAAGTCGTGGAGAAGTATCAGAGAGGTTCCTCCCCAAGATGTACGAAGCAGCCCTTCTCAATCTCAAGACTGAGCTACAAGAGGTGGAGTTCGCGGCCTTGACTGGAGATGGTTGGACATCTAGGGTGGCTGACCATTACTTAACACTGACTGTCCACTACATGAAAGACTGGGAGATGAAAGTAAGAGTCCTACAAACGTTGAAGGCAGAAGTTTCCCAGACAGGGGACAACATCGCGGCCGAGATTGGACAGTGTTTGAAAGACTTCAGCCTCGTGGGCAAAGTAGAGGTAATGACCACTGACAATGAAAAAGCCATGGTCAATGCTACTACTAGTGCAGGGATTCCACTGTCTCTAGGATGTTTTGCCCACACTCTGAATCTTTCCACACAGAAGGCCATGAATGTGCCAACTGTAGGCACAATGCTAGCTGTCATCAGACCTCCCATCATATTTTTCCTCAACTCATATCTTGGCAAGATTGTGCTAAAGGAGAAACAGAAAGCGCTGGACAGACCATCACACAACCTAATCCTGGATTGCAAAACCCGCTGGAACAGCTCTTATATGATGGTCGAGAGATTTGTGGAACAGTACCCAGCAATAGTGGCTGCATCATTCGATGAGAGACTTAAGAAGAAAGACAGCTTTAAGAAGCTGCAACGATGCACAGACAAGGACATTGAGAGGATGGAACACTTCTTGGAAGCGATGAAGCTCCCTTACATGATAACTGTGGCCATGTCATCTGAGAAACGCCCAACATCAGGACAGGTGCTCCCCATGATCGACAAACTGGAAGTCCATCTGGCTGAAAAAGAAGAAGATGAGAAGTTCATCAAAGACATCAAATCAGCAATCAGGAATGATCTATCTACCCGGTACCAGGATGATGCAAGGAGAGAATTCCTTCAAGAGGCTACCGCCCTAGACCCCAGGTTCAAGGGTTCCCCTGTTGTGACCGTGGATGTGTGGGATCGGATAACAAACAAAATCGAAGTTGCCCAGGCCCAAGTACAGGTGAAGAAGGAAGCTGAGGAGGGGGGAGCTATGCCACAGTTGCCACTACAGGTCAAACAGGATGGTCTTCGTGACACTGACACACCTCCTCCCACTAAGAAGGCAAAGCTAACAGCCATGGAGGAAATATTCCAAGATGAAGACGATTTCATGGTGACCCACATTGAGCCACCCCTGCCTGTCCGACTACGTATTCAACAAGAGATCCTGAAGTTCAAATGCATGCCAAAGCTGAAATCAACAGATGATATTATTGCTTTCTGGGGGGGGAAATCTGATGAGCTACCATTGCTCAGTACATTGGCAAGGAAGTACCTGATTGTTCCTGGTACGAGTGTACCAAGCGAGCGTGTCTTTAGCACTGCTGGTAATATAGTGTCTGCCGAAAGAGCAACACTTCACCCAGACAATGTCAATATGCTGTTGTTCTTGAACAAGAACACATAGACTTGTACTATTGCATATTGAGTCTTGTATATACATCACTATGTATGTAGTTGTGTTGTGTAGTTAGTAACACATGTAGAGTTCTACAAAAGACATGGTGTAGACACAAGTTGGAAGGGGGCACAATAAACCTGACAAGTTTGAATTTGAGTTGATTATGAGTTTATTTTCAATTGATAATTAGCTCACAATAAGTTCACTTTAGTTACTCACACAACTTGACACAAGTCCGGACTTATAAGTCCGGACCTGAACCTGAACCTCTGGACTTGAGTCCGGACCTGAACCTGAATGTGAGTCCAGGTACATAGCACTACGTGTGTGCACCACGACAAAGGAGCCTCATTCACTTTACATTGGGTTTTTTTGCGTGGTGCCGACACGTAAATGTAGCAGAGTGCGTGACTCCACCACGCAATGCGGTGTTAAGGGGTCGTGGTCGAGTCACGCATTCTGGTGAGACCAGGTTGTATTCTCCATGAATTTAGCCTTTTTAAAATATGTTCACAGTACAATTGTATTTTCTACATGTTTTCTTTAATGTACTATTTATTGGATTAAGGTTAGATGTATCTACTCCAGTGATATAATATTTGGGGTTTTATTGTATTTTAGTGTTGCCTATGTAATTTCTACACTTTTTTTACCGTGCTTTTGTAATTAGCAGACACAGGGTTATTTTATTTCAAATGCAGCATGTCTAAGACATTTACAACTGAATTATATCCTCAATTCCATTTGGCAAATCTTATCTTCTAATCTTTTCTCTCAGGGTTGTAGTCTAGCTTGTTGCACATGTTACCAAACCACACTCATATCACAGAAGATGCCCAGTTATTCTTTTAAGAATGGCTTGGGAATCGGTGGGTTGTAAGTTCATATTCCAAAACGGACTTGAGTACTTGAGAGTGGACTGTTGGCCCATACTGATCCCCAGGCGCTAAATATATAAAATAGCACTGCTCCTAGTACTTTCATGGGTTAAATGCAGAGTCTACATTTAGCTTTCTTTGCTGTGTACATGGGTGACAGTGAAATGCAAATCCATAATGCAACATTAGATGGAATCTAAAAGTGCTTATATGTAGAGACCATTTCCCTCTTCATAGAAAAGAATAACAGGGAATAAATAATGTAATTTCTCCCTTTTGGCCACATTTTTCCCCTCTTAAAAACAGGCTCAGCTGTAATTCACAGATATCTCTCTAATGAAACTAAAGGCCAAAAGACATTTATAATTCAGTTGACCATTATTACTGTACTTTCTTTTATTCAGTGATGCCTATGTAATTTCATCTTTTTTTACAGTGTTTTTGTAATTAGCAGACACAGGGTTATTTTAATTCAAATGCAGCATGTCTAAGACATTTAAAAGTGAATTATATCATCAATTCCCTTTGGGAAATCATATCTCATTTGTTGAACGTCAGATAATAATAGATACCGTCACATGTTTTATGTATTATCTTCATTTGCCTATGAGGATAAATAAAGGTCCATCTTAAATTATCTTATGGACTCACTACACTGATGGTTTGACTTAAAGGACATCAAGTACATAATGAAATGATAATTCTCCAACAGTGGTACTAAATAGTGCAACTGGTGGCGAAACAGAAGTCTCAACATGACACTTCTTTCAGGGAGTGAACTCTGTGAAGTATTGCTGGAGACACTTTAATAGACTTTTCAAGAAGGTCTTTTTAGTATTAATTTCACAGCTGCATAGCTACAAGAGGATTTAATTTGTTCGGGCCAAACACGGTCTGTGTGACTCTTTGACTCACACTGTGAGATTGGAGAAAGACCTATTTGGTGGCTACACATCTAATTGCCTGTGAATTGCAGCATGCCTATTTCAAGCCAAATGATATTTCTTCCTTTTCATCCAATGCAATTTCAAAGCAATGAGGTCGATGAGTGCCACTGAACCCAATGAGGCATTAAAAACTGATAAATGTTTGTATTGTTAAGTACATGTCCTTATACACTATGTTCAAAGCGTCTTCTAACAGTAAATGTACTTAACTTTTAATATGCCAGGCTAGTGAGTAGGACGTCCTCCGTATACATCGAGCACGAGACAGTGGAAGGACTTCTTTGAGGACTCAGAGCACGCTTTGTCCCGGGGGTTGGCTGTGGCTGACAAGTCTTTTTTTCAAATATCCCTTACTGGGAACAGGGAGAAAGACCAATCACCCGCTTGATTAGATTAGCGGACATGGGACAGATAAAGTGTCGGTTGGCTGATTGAGAGAAAACGAAACGCAGGCCAGGACCTTCTCCTGCGGATCACATTAATTGTACTTTAAGTCTGCGGGCCTGCAGCTAAGCTAACACTTCTTCCCAGGAACGCAATTAATATAGAATGTCTACTTGTTGCCATCCACATCCAAGTGTGCTGGTGACTTTTCACACACACACACACACGCACACACACACACACACGCACACACACACACACACACATAAATACTCTCACTCAGGCTACAGCTCTGAGGGTGATTAGTAGCTACGTTAGCTGCCTCCCAATGAGTTTTACCACAATCCACATCTACTGCAGCATGCAGGTCTTACGAGCAGAGCATTACAGTTTTTCTCAATTGCTAAACCCACTATTTAGAATCAAAATTCATTTCTTCAAAACAAGAACATAGCCATCTAAACAGAAACACACTTGCCATAAATCTGAATATCTTTTGCAAAATGCACTTACATGACCAAAACTGGTCACAAAAAAGAATAAATCGATCGAAACAGAACAAATTGTCCTCTAATGAGACAAATGTGTTTTCATAACTGAAACTCCGGTCACCATAATAACACATTCTACCATAACAATATGCTTTTCTTGCAAAGTGCTCTAAGGCACTCAAAACTAAAAATACCCCTTTCAAAACCAGATAACTTCTCCAAAAACAAACATTTGTCAGCTCATTAGAAGACTATTTGAACAGTCATTACTAATTGGCACACTAAATACTGACTACAATCATCAATACACAAACCTCAAGCTATCGATATTGGAAACTGAACGGAAAACTAACAAGTTGGGAGAAACAAACTTATATATAGGAAAAACAGTGTGTTACTGTAACTATGTCATTGTTTTTATGTCTCATTTTCAGTAGAGCACCGTAACAGAAACAAAAGATGAATAGCAATACACTGGAAAAAAAATAACATGGGTAAATGATGTAAATCAGCAGTAAAGCAGAGAATGAGATCTATATAGCTTTACTGATCTGCTCTTTGGCGTCTGTCTGGCCACATAGCCTCATCTACGTCACAGCGTATGTCTTCCCTTGCAAGGCAGCGTGGGAAATATCTCCTTGCGTGTCGACACCACCCTTGACAGGATTCCGCAGAGATGTCCCGACAGCCAGCATTCATTGCGTCCAAAAGGGGCATTCTGTCATGAGGATGATGGTCATAAACCTTCCATCTCCAGGCAGAGAAGAACTCCTCAATGGGGTTTAGAAATGAGGAGTATGGAGGGAGGAACTCCATGGCCATGTGTGGATGAGCTTCAAACCATGCCCTCACGTCACGAGAGTGGTGGAATGCCACATTGTCCCATATGACCACGTGAGCCGACCTCACTTGATCCCTCTCTTCTGGTGGCACAAGTCGGTCATATAGGACATCCAGGAAGGCAAGGACACGTTGCGTGTTATATGCTACCATTACAGGGATGTGAGCAAGGACGCCTTGTGTCGAGATAGCCGCACACAATGTTATGTTTCCTGCCCTTTGGCCTGGAACAAAGACTTTTGCTCTTTGCCCAATGGTTCCTCCCACATCTCCTCACTTTGGAGAGGTTGAAGCCTGCTTCATCCACATATACAAAAAAAAGTGGTAATGCATTGCCTTCCAGCTCCGTCATTCGCCAAAGAAAATGAAACAAACAGAGGACCGTTTTACATTACTGTAAGCAGTCCGACATACTAAAAATATAGGCAAGCCATCACTGTGATTGAGGTCCTTACCTGTACATACCGGTGCCTTAACTCCTTCACACGGTCAGAGTTGCGTTCAAAAGGAACCTTATAGATCTGTTTCATTCTGAGGTGGTGCCTCTTTAACACCCGGTCAATGGTTGCAACACTTATAGATGGAATGTTACTGAAGACATCCTGGTCTACAATTATTCTGGCCTGAATCTCCCTTAAGCGGATTTCATTGTTGGCCACAACCATATCAACAATGGCAGACTCTTGTTCTGGAGTAAAGGCCTTTCCTCTGCCACCAGAGCGGGGTGCTCTTTCAGTTCTATCAATACATATTTGAGAATGTTATGTACTGTAATATAAAAACAGTGATCGAAACCTACATAAAAATAGAAATGCATGAAGTGCTGTAAAAAAGGGTTACAGTAGCTTACCTATTTTCGTGCCTGAAGATCCTAATAATGGATGCCACTGTTGATTTCCGTATATTGGGCTGAACCCTTTGGCCAGCCTCACTGAGGGACATGCCATGGTTTATGACGTGGTCCACAATAGTTGCACGGGTGTTGTCTGAAACTACTGTTCGCATTGGTCCCCTTTCAACTCTTCCACCACGCATAAGTACAGCCCTCCCTCTTCCTCTGTGAACATCAGGGTTCCCTCTTCCTCTCTGAACAACAGGGTTCCCTCTTCCTCTCTGAACATCAGCCCTCCCTCTTCCTCGCTGAACAACAGGGTTCCTTCTTCCTCTCAGAGCTCCTCTACCTACTCGATCAGCCACTTTGTTCACACACACATCTTACTGAAGTGAGGGAGGTCTTTTATAGTATTCTCACTAATTACAATTACGATAGGAAAGTCATTGATATCAGCTGTGAGTAATTCATTTACATGGAAGTAAAGTACTCAATTCACCCCAATACAAAAAAAAACATTTCTCAATGTGCAAAAAGGAAAAGACCACAATTACTGACTGTAAAAATGTGTTGCTCTACTATCAACTATAGCTAATTGGTTATAGTTGGTTTGAATACAGTTGCAAATTATTTCTGCAGCCGACTGTCATTGGAGACATAACACTGACATGAGTTCCTCTGTAGTTTTTTGCAGAGATTGGTTTTCAGTTGGTTCAACTTGAGAGCCACTTAAGAAACAATTTTCTTTTTCCACTGACCAGAGCATTAGAGGAGCCATCTCATAATGTCAACGTTTACAGTGGTACAATGCCATTGTGATTGTCCCTCACAACAACAACAATGGTGGACTTCAGCCTACCCTGTCCTAACTACAGCTGTTGTTTTAAGTATTAATCCACAATCCACATATTTCCCCATAAATGTATATTTTTTAAAACTTCTAATTGACAATGTTTGTCGGGAACACAAACATCTAGTAACTAACCCTAACAATGTCGAGGTGGCGTTTTTGTTCTTTGTAGTACAGTAGGAGTCTATTTCAGTGTGTGTGTGTGTGTGTGTGTGTGTGTGTGTGTGTGTGTGTGTGTGTGTGTGTGTGTGTGTGTGTGTGTGTGTGTGTGTGTGTGTGTGTGTGTGTGTGTGTGTGTGTGTGTGTGTGTGTGTGTGTGTGTGTGTGTGTGGTGTGTGTATCTGTGTGTGTGGGAGCAATGTGCTCAGGAGAAATCAGTACTTCCCCAACAAGACCCCCACCTGAGCCTCACAGTGACGGTGGACAGCACACAGAGCAGGAGATGCTCAAATTGGGCTCTTGGGACTTTTCAACCAATTAAGGGTTTGGTTGACCTATCAGTCAAGAAGCATGCTTTAAATAGTTGGTTCAAGAAATGTATTCAGAGAAAAGTGCCCAAATGTTTTGTGCCTAAAATAAGAAGTTACAAAATATCTATTGGATAATTTAAATCAAGCATTTTCATAATGCTCTACTTACTTCAATAACCATAGGATTTCAGTTTACATTTGTTTTGGGAAGTTCATTTAATATGGGGTGCATTTGAAATCACAGACAATGAGGAGCCACAAATTGATGCGACCGCACAGGTTACATTTGAATGAAAAATGACCTTTACGAATCTGCTTTACTAGCGTGAATAAACCAGAGGACAGACACTGGAGGAAATAACAGAAATAAACATTGTCTGATGATTTCTAAGATTAGTCAGGCTGAATTTCGGAATATCTGTCAGTAAAGCAAACACACGGATTTCCCAAAATAGCCTATAAAATTGATTTCTTAAAATAATGAGAAGCTGAGGGTTGATGAATCATGACAATGTTATTTTTTTTCAGGCAGCTACAAGAATGTTTTATTGTCTTCCCTAGGCCTACTGTTAATCTAACTGTCTGCTTAAAAAAATACACATCAGCAATGTTTTTTAAATTACTCTCACTGCCTGAACGGTAGACACTGGGACGTACTGCCAGTCTAACCATATGGTGTTAAGTAATACTTCCAATTTAAGAGAGCCACGAATTTGGCGCTATTTAACAAAAATTCACTAGATAGCTTGTTTGCTAAGGTAAGCTAGCTCACTAGGTAGTGAACATAGTGAAATCACACACTGACAGTTGAGTTCGGTTTGAACTTGTTTTTATAAATGTCAACACTGTGGACCTTTGTTTACCCTTCTGGCAGTGAGAGTTATTTTAAACTGTCCGACCGGCTAATATGTTTTGGTACTTTTCCTAGCTCCTCCTTGGTACCTTTCGCAGGATCCATCTACAACCATAGCCGTGGGAACATGTTTCAAATGAGGGGTGCTGTGGGGATGACACCAGGGCTGGTTCTGACCAATGTGCTGCCCTATAAGGCAATATTTTAGCTGGCAATGAAAAACCTCTACAAAAGACCACTACACTGCAAAAAGAGAAATATATTGACATGTTGGACAGCTTATATAACAAGGCTTCAAATTTATTATATATTATAACATGTTTTAATTGGAGGGGTGGACTTCACATCCTCTAGGGGGGTCCGGGGGTACCCCCCCGGGAAGATTTTTTAAACATTTTAAAGTAAAATGCTTCAATTTGGTGCACTTTGAGCGCCCAATTAGAGACTGATCTAGGGGGTTCAACTCTAAACACCCATATGAAAAAGATCGGTTTGCATTTTATCAATCAAATAAGCAGGTATGTGAACATTTCCAATAACCTACCATAGTCAATAACAAATACATGTAACTTATTTTATTTGCGTTGTTCATTCATATCTTATTTTACAAGTTAACATTTATTTATGTATGTATATTTTAAAATCTCTCCCGTTTTAAACGATATTTTTGGTTTACTGTCCTACAGTATACATTGGAATGATTTCAAACCTGTTTTTATTTATCCTAATAATTATAAAGGTGTGCCTTGGAAATATTTGTTTACATAAATTGTGATCAAAACGTTTGAGACCCACTGAGATAACTTCGACTAAAGTGAACTATCTAAGCCCTCAGAGTCCTTTACCTCACTGAGCCTCTCAGTCTGACAGGAGAGGACTCTCCCTCCACATTATTGTAGAAACAGCTTCTTATATCCGTTAGCGCAGCAGAAGCTAACAACAATCCCCACCGGTACCGCGGTATCCCCTCTCTCTATCTCTCTCACTTTGGCTGTGAGCTGCGGGCGCCTGCTAAGCCAACATCCCCCACTTCATCACTTACAGCACCCATCGTACAGGGCAAATGGAAAATGTAACCGGGGAAAAGGGTGTTATCTTTACTTAATTATGAATGTTGTTACATCAAGGCTGAAAATTCGTTTTTTTTTTATTATATCTTGTGGAAGTGCAGATCCCCTGTCCTCCACCAGGGGGTGCTGCAGCACCCTCAGCACCCCTACTTCCCACGGCCCTGTCTACAACACAAAGTTATTAAAAACATTTCCTCCTACCGATCGCCAAAGTGGTAGATGATCTCAAATAATATCCATTGTTTACAATGCTTATAGTGTTAACTAGAATAACTAAGACATAAGGTTGTAACCGGAAGAGGGAAAAGGGGCGGGGCTACATAAGGTTAACAGTACTACAGGGATCTAATCTAATGTGCGATTGGTTTGAATTTGACGTGACACTTTACATCTGATCTAATCGTGAGAAGTTCTTTAAACACTTTTCCTGAACCTAAAATTCACCTTCATTGCCCCTCTTCTCATCCTCGCTCATTAAATCCTTCCCCGAATGACTGGTTCCTCCCCATTAGTTGCCCTCTGGAACTTTCTCAACTCAAACTTCTTCCTCCCTATCCTCTTGTCACTTCATTTTTTGATGCTGGTTTCTCCCTAACAGTCTCCTGTATTCCAATCCTCTCACCAGAGACTCAAAAATCCTTCTGTACTCGTTTGAATTATTCTTGATCTCGGGGATGTCTCCCTTTAATTCCCTGGCAGACTCCGATGCTGCAGGACATGTTCCCACAAACGTCTTACCACACTGAAGCAATATTCTGTCAACTTTTTGGATCTTTTAATGTAATATTTTCGCTTGTTTCAATGAGAACGTTTGGGCAGTTCATGATGTACTCTGTAAGAAAAATTGAATAAGGAACCCAATCTAAATATCACAATTTAGGTGCAAGTCATGTAACCTGGATACTTTCCTTTACCTTTGGGTTACCTCAATATAAAAAGGCAATGCCCATAACCTCAAGGGAAAATACATCAATAAGATGGCTTTAACAAGTGGAAAGTTGCTTCTATCCTTTTTAAATATTTAAAATGTATCTTTTCGTTTTTTAAATAGTGCTTTTGCTCTGAATGCTTTACGTTTTCCAGATCATACTTAAATACTTAAGTAGCATTATACATCTACTACTTTAATTTGTAATGGAGTATCTTTACAGTGTAGCCTTAGTACTTTTACTAAAGTAAGGATCTGAATACATCTTCACCACTGACAATGGATTATTTGTATATAATAAACAGGGGTTTAGTCCTGTGATCCTTCTCTTTGTGGTAAAATTGTCCTTCTGATGCCACACTGGCCACACTGACACAAACAGCTACTGAAAGCTCCTTCACAAGTGCAGAAAGCCAATCAGAAAGTCTCAAGTGAGACAATTATAAGTTCCATCCAAAATGTGCCGCCTGTCCGACAACATACCCTCTGATAGACTATGATTGTGCATCACACCCATAAACACACGCCTTGCGTTGCTGAATAACTAACCGTGTGATGTGAGATGACACTTTTTAAGAGAAGAACAAATGGGGTCCTGCCCTCTTTTCTCCAATCCGCAACCCTCTCGCTAAACACTTTAAAGAGCTTAGGGCTTTATTTCCAATCGCTGCCATGTGCTTTCAATGGGAGTGGCGAAAAGGTTAATGAATTCACCACTGTAAGCCACGACCCCCCCTTTACAGTGGACACAGAGAGAGGTGGAGGGTACATGAGGCTCCAGGAGCATGCTGATGAAGTAGCAGCAGTAGAGGAGAGTGCCACTGCCCCCTGAAGGTGGAGATCTGCAGGTGCAATTCCCGTTGGAGAAGGGGAATTCATTTAGCAACATGTCTGTAATTAAATTGTAGAATGGTCTTTATTGTTTTTTTTGTTTTGAGTGAAAGATAATGGTTTCACTTTAGATAGGTGTTATATGCTCCCCCTTGTTGTTCTCTATCTTTAATTTGCTCCCTCTGCTCAGGTGTTCTGATCTTCACTAATGATCATATGAAATGGAGGCTGGAGGAGAAGGAGCTCGCTCTGTCTCGCTTTGGTTTAAGATGCAAGACACCGCAACTCTCAGTCAACATAAGTTTTTTAATTTGTGCTCTCTATTTTTTCGTTCCTTGTGTCATTGTGAATTCATTTTTTGCAGCTTTATTTTTTTTGTTTATTTTTTGCATTGATTTAGTTTAAAAAGGCCCTATTACTGTATGCGTTAAGGGGTTTCCCTTTCCTGTAGTGTGTTATATAGGTTGTTGTGCATGTAGATGGTCTGCAAAGGCTAACATCCCAAAGTTCCCTAGAGGGAGTTTCTCTCCCACACACTTCTTTTGTTTCAAAATAGTGACGTACATTTGTAACACACACGCTTCTAAGACATTTATGAACATTAAACATGTAAACATGTCACAGTTGAAGCACAAAATAAAATTATGAACCTGAAAGTAAGCATAATAGGGCCCCTTTACTTCCTTGGAGAGGTGTAATCATTTGAACATTTATAACAACTTTTTTTTAGAACAAGCCTGGTTTTAATTAATTTCCTGTCCTTGTCTCCAGGTAGTTTGACAAATCATCAAAGTAAAATTAAATTAAGTATGAATTTTCATAGTTAATAGAGATTTAAACATTATTTTGTCTTAAAGAGCAACTTCCAGTTTAAAGACACCTGTAAATAAATGTGTAGGAAAATGATGAATACACTAGATTTTCAAAAGAATATACAGAAATATATACTACAGTGACATCTGGCGTCGTTTTTGTAAGAAATGTTCACTTCCGCATAAAAAAGCCTCGTCACCTGACCTCCCGCGTGTGACGTAACATGGGGGAAACAAGGGGGAGAGCGGCCGGTGTAACGTATTTATAAACATGGATCCCAATGCTAGTTTCGACACAGAAGACACAGAAGAAGTTGAACATGAATATTCAAATGCATATGACGGACCACAACCTTATAATTATGAGCCTGCTAGGCGTCCGAGAGACCAGGAGCAGCCAAGGATTAGAAGAAATAACGGCCATCGGAGAAAAATTGAGCTGTGGTGTGAGGAGAACCAGTGGAGAACTGGGCAGCTATCTTGGTGAGTGACCGGCGTTAGCTACAGAATGTTAGCTAACGTCACATCACAACATTGTGAAGTTAGCTATCATATATCAGGCTATAACTAAAGTAGCATTGATAATATAGTAACGTTACTGGCAGGACTGTTGATACTGATCCATAACAGAAACTAATGCGCAAGTATCAGCCGTATCTTGCGTTACCTAATGCAACTCCAAACTACGGTGCTGTGTACCGGAGGGGAGACGTGAGATACGGCTGATACTTGACGATCTGGCGGAGAAAGCGTGTGGAGCCTCCGTTGATATGTCGTTGTAAATGGCTTGACGGAAAGCAGGTGTGTAGTCGGGGAGGGTGCACAGCTGATTGCAGCCGGTGAGTGGAGGTTGAGCCGGGAGCCAGGAGTGACAGCCACCACGCACACACAAACAACACAGGCAGGGGGAAACAAACAAACACAAAGGAGACGGCTGGAGCAGTACAGCCACCACAGCGTTACCTAATGCAACTCCACACTACGTATTACGGTGCCGTGTACCAGACGGGAGAGAGAGAGAGAGGTAATACGGTTTCCTGATAAAGCTGTGGAGAGTATGTTCTGCAGGGAGGTGGATGCACAACGCACCGAGGAACGAACGCTAGCTCCGGTCCCTTTCCCGTGAGGGAAACTGTGGACTCGATGTCCTGACAGGCTGGTATTTGTGCAACCTGCACAAACACAATACTGCACCATGATTACAAATGGTGAAATACAATGTAAAACTACCGAAAAATACCAGCTCACTAAAACACAACCGCTCAACTCAACGCAACTACTAACTATACCCGCGGTCAGAGAGCGGAGATGTTTACCCTTTGTGATGTAATATGACGCGTTTGACGTATGACCTTAAAAAAAAGCCGTTTTTAAGAGTAGAGCTCAAAATTGCTCCTTTCCCTCTGAATTCCTGCCCTTATGTCTCGTAAAACATATCAAATCCTACATTCACTTTTTTAATTGTAATTTTCAAGCAAGTTTAAGCATAAATGTATAAGAAAAAACAACCTGCAAGATGCTCTTTAAATGTGTTCAACATTTGACCCATTGACCCATTTGAATATGTTACTTTTAGCTCCAGAAGCTTCTGTTATTGCAGTGTTTTGGCACCTAAAAACATAATTAATTGCAGCAGTTTGTGTAACATTGCAATGAGGAAGCATTCTGGTCAGGGAGTATAAAAGCAGGCGGTGAACACTGCTGCATTGTAAGATCACACTCCACCCTCTGCCTAGTAATCTTGTTAGTAAGCAACAGCACATGCAAATTCACCAACAAGCAGAGGCAGATAAAAAGAAAACGAGAGGCTTAGATACAGAGAGAGAAATATCTGTCTCTCTCTTCCTCTCAGTGTGTAAGAGGCGGGTAGGATTTGTGTATCTGTGTGTTTCTCTGTCTCAGTATCTGAGCTGCATCTCAACAACTTGACAGAGGGCGTCAGCAGCCAGGGACCTGAACCAGTGACCAGAAACAATCCCCAGGCAGGCTGTGTATTTCTGCTTTCCCTCCACACACACGCACGCACGCATGCACGCACGCATGCACGCACGCACGCACGCACGCACGCACGCACGCACGCAGGCAGGCAGGCAGGCAGGCAGGCACGCACACACACACACACACACACACACACACACACACACACCCCCCCACACACACACACACACACACACACACACACACACACACACACACACACACACACCCTCCCTCCCTTGTAAATCAAAGCCACAAACACAGCTCTGGAGTCGGCCAGTGGAACATCAGGTGGAAGAAAATCCAATCTATTTTATTGAGATACTATTTGCATAGTGTACACTGTGGCTGTTATGATTAAAACAATCATTTCAACCTGCTTTTTTTTTATTATATTTTTTTTTACGGAAAGCCAGCAGAGCAGAAAGCACATTATTGCAGTGATTGGCTGTGGATAAAAAAGACATATCTCTGCCCCTGCATCCCATGAGGCCGTATCATTCTTTTTGCAATGTGGTGCACGGTTCAGCATTCGGAGTCACGGGCCAGCAGCATTGTGTGTTTACTCAGTACTTCTGAAGTCCATGGAATGGACGCAGGGCCTGCTCTGTGTTTTTTTTCTACTCCCCGCGCAGTAACCCCCTTCTGCACTTAAAATGACAAGCAGCACATATGTGGCCCTGCAACGCTGAGAGAGACAGAGACAGAGAGGGAGCAGTTGGGGTGGATGCACTATCCTTTATTTATGGAGCTGGAAGCAGCCATGACTGACAACCTGGGATAGCAGAGAGGTCTTTTTCCCCACGAGAGCCTCAGGCTGTCTCACACCCAGGACGCTGTCACAAACACACAATCGTCAGCACCGTCGACTTCCTATCTACAAAATATCACCTTGTCAGGGTTTGCTTTTTCTTGAGCAAAAAACAAAATTCTGAGTGAATCTGGAGAAGGGTTGCCAACCTATAGACAACAATGTAAGCTTTAACAACACTAACGCCAAGAAAGAAGGAAAGAGTACTCGTAGATCGTTCAATTACGTAAAAATACTCTAAAATGCCAATGCAAAAGGACTCTGTTGCAAATTAAGGTCCTGCCTTAAAAATCTTACTTAAAGAGCCTGTGACAGCCTCCCAACAACTGTTGTGCAATGAAATATTGGGCTACTAGTCACCTCGAACCGTCAGTTTAAAAAAGAAGTTGAGATACCGTTCCGATAAATATCAATAATTTCGAACATCGCGGGGAAATTCCTTCGACTCATTTTGAAGTTTTGGGGGAAGCCGGAAGTGACGTCAATGCGGGAACGCTTCACTGTGCGGCGAGAGAGCCAAACACGCACAAAGTGTGTTGTCATGCGTAGAAATTGTGAATTACTGAGTTTAGGAACGTTAATAACGTTTTAATGAAGTTGACTACAGTATATTCATATTTGTCAGTGCTTTCATGTCAATTCGGCGAACATAAACATAAATGATCGTGGTGAAGATGATGATTAAATTAGGATTAAAAATCGGTAGTGAGAGCTGCTGAATTTCCTCCCGTGGGATGTGATATAAAAACAAATCGATTATTTTTGTAGTTGTAAACACAAGAGGATGAAACTACATTTATTAGTGATACATTAAATGATGGTGAGTATGATGATTTAAAAATCGTTTGTTTGAGCCGGTCTGCATTTCCTGATGAGAAAACAAACCGATGCTTTTTGTAGTTGTAGTACACCAACATGGATTAAACGTGTGGTTTTTTTACCACAATGTTGGGGAAATTAATGGATAAAATGCACGGATTATTATTATTATTATTATTATTCCCACTCCGATCGGGACACTCGGTCCACCGTTTCCCCGCAGCGAGGCTCCCCCCGTTGACAGTTTACGTGGGCTGGGTGCAGTGGCGGACTGGCCATCGGGACGAATCCCGATGGGCCGGTACCGAAGTGGGCTGGTCGGATAAGTCACTAGCACATCCCCCACTCCCCCCGTTGACAATTTACTAGCGGTACCGACGTGGGCCGGTCGAGAGTCCCGGGATGATTTTTAGTCCCAGTCCATCACTGGCTACATGACCGTATGATCGCCCATATTGATGCACCTAATTCCTAAACTTCTAACAGATACAACATAAACCGATCCTTCAGACACGTTCAAAATGAAACTGTCATCGCTGTCATCGCTTGCTGCTGTGTACGCCATCGTGCGTTTACATGCAGATGCTGGGATCCTGAATGGTGCAGCTGGAGCGCTGTGCCCGCAATGACGTCACACATAATTTGGCGGGACTTGAAGAATCCCCGAGAAGATCCAGAAAATGGTTAACATTGAAGGGCAGATTAATGGTTATCAAAGTACAAATATCCAAAATCAGTTCAGTAACGGTTTTCAAGGGGACAATATTTACTCAAATTGTTGGGTTTGGATGATGGGGGAAACTCGTGTCACAGGCTCTTTAAAGAGGCCATTGTATTTATTTATTTTATTTTTTGGGTGGGAAGTCCCTTTCCTGTAGTGTTTCATAAAGGTTTAGTTCTGCAAAAGCTCAAATCCCGAAGTTACCTCCAGAGGGAGTTTCTCTCCCAGCTGGTACAGAAAAATCACATTTGAATGACATTAAATATTATTATGTCAATGTTGACTTTAATTTATTTATTGATATTTTGTTTTTTTTGCTAATTATCTGAATCAGAAATCATTTATTAATCCCACAGCGTTACAGTGACAGAAATAAAAAAGAGGAAACTAACATATAAAATATAGAGACAAGTACACGTGAGTAAAAAAGATAAAGACAAAAAAGTACAAGTTTGTAAAAAAATTAAAAATAAAGACAAAAAAGTACAAGTTAATAAACGAATGGTAGCAGACAAAAGTATTGGATTAAAAAGTGAAATATTGACTTCCCAAATGTAGAGTAGAAGTATAGCATAATTTTATAATACTCATATAAACTAAAGGTTTAAAATTCTACTTTAGTACAGTACTTAAGTTAATGTACATTACACCAATGCCAACCAATCATCCATCCATCCATCTTCTCTCGCTTATCCGTGGTCGTGTCGCGGATGTAGCAGTTCCAGCAGAGAGCCCCAAACTTTCTTTTCCCTGGCCACTTCAACCAGCTCTGACTGGGGGATCCCAAGGCGCTCCCAGGCCAGCGAAGAGTTATAATCCCTCCACCTGGTCCTAGGTCTACCCCTTAGTCTCTTCCCAGCTGGACGTGCCTGGAACACCTCCCTAGGGAGGCGCTCAGGTCCTTACCAAGTGCACGAACCACCTGGCTCCTTTCGACGCAAAGGAGGAGAAGGGAAATCAACATATTGGAAATACAAGGTTTCAATACAACAACTGTTGACCTGAAAAAGAGCAGATTGGATGAGGAAGTGACGGATACACGAGCACATTTGATCCTGACAGGCTTAGAAACTGTAAAAAGTCTTTCACTGCACTGCCGTTTTCCACATATACCTCTTTTCCCGCTTTAAAACTGATTTGTTGGAAGCGGTGTCCACTCTTGGCCCGCCAGCGCTGCAGCAATGAAAGAGAACATGAAAGCTTCTGTGCTCCATAAATATTGCACCACGCAAACATGTTTCGCCAATTTACACTTTTCTCCTTTGTCTGACAGCTCCATCAACCAGCTGCTGGGTGGTATCCATTCGTATGAATAAAATATCAGTAGGAACAATCTTTGAAAAAAAGTTTCTCTCCATCTGATGCAAAGCGTGGATGTGTTGGACTTCAGAGAAGCGAGTGACAGCTCTCACATTACTTTGATTTGATCTGTTCTAGCATACAAAAGTGCATTCTATTCAATGGGATACAAGAGCGCTGGTCTTTTTTTTTCCCTCGCAAAGCTAGGCCTATATACAAACTTAAAGGCAATGGAGAACGATACATAATATAATGGAAATAAAATGTAGTCTACTTTCAGGGCTCTCGCTCTTACCGCAGAGTGTTTAAATTGTAAACGTGCTTGTCGCTGCCTTTACAATGTGCCTGACAAATTATTAGCAGCAAGTATGAGAAACATGAAATGCCTCCTCAGATCGAAATGCTTTTTAATAGCAGAGACATGGTGCATCGGTGGAGTGTTTGCTTTGTTGGCAGGAGATCACTTCACAGAGCTTCCATTGGTCTGACAGCCGGGGAGAGCTCTGTAATAAGTGCCTTAACAACTGAAACAGCAAGCAGCCGGATGACAGGGCTTTCATACATCATGTTCGCTGATCGATAAAGGAAGACACCTTCCTAAGAGCAACCACTTGTCCTGAGACTTTGAAAATCAGTCTGATAAACTTTAGGTGGTTGTGCCAGTGGTGCAGAGGTCCGAAAATATGATTAAATCTGTCAGGTCACAGCTGAACTTTATCAGCAGTTTGCTCAGGCCTGCTACATGCTACGAGCCGGTGTCTCTGTGAGAGATTTCAGAAGTGCAGGGTTGGGGGGGTTACTCTAAAAATGTATTCCATCTCAATTTCTAATTACCTGTAAGAAAAATTATTAATGAGTAACATTCTCAGAATCTAAAAATATAAAAGTTATGTTGTGCTTTTTGGGGTTTTCTATTTACTGTAGTGTGTTATATCGTTTTTTGTGCTTGTAAATGGTCTGCAATGGTTAAAATCCCAAAAATGTCTCTCCCAGAAAAGCTGCTCCTTTAACAACAAACATAAAATGCATTTTTTTGTTTTGTTGTAACATCGTTCTCCTGCTAGTAATCCCTATCTTTTAGAAATGTAACTGAAGTAAAAGTACAAAAGTATTGGTATCAAAATATACTTAAAGTACCAAAAGTAAAAGTACACATTCTGCAGATTGGCCTATTTCAGAATAATATATATGATATGTTTTATAATTATTGATCATTAAAGTATTATCAAAGCTGGGAAAGGTGCAGCTATATACATACATACATATATATATATATATATATATATATATATATATATATATATATAGATATAGATATAGATATAGTTTTAATGACTTTGTATACTGCAGGGTAGATTGTGAATTTACTCCAGGTGTAAATGAAGTTGTATTTAAGAGTTGATTGTATTTTACATCATTAATCCAAAACTACAAACTAACTAAAGGTATTAAATAAATGTGTTTGAGTAAAAGTACACAATTTAGCTCTGAATTGTCGTGGAGTAGAAGTACAAAGTAACACAAATGTTACTTAAGTAGCCTACAGTACTTGAGTAGATCCCACCTCTGTCCATTACAACCCAAACTTGAATGAGTGCCTGCTTTGCCTGGAGCAAAGATTATTTCTTTTTTTAGTGTGTGCAGTATACCTTCTTTCATCTACTATTTTGTGCGATGTGAGTGTTACGATGGAGATACTACGCACAGGCTCCAGCTGCAGAGAGAGACTAAGCTCGCAGGACAATTACAGTGATACATGCAGGAGGTGTTGGCCTTATTTCCACATGGCTCAGAAGTCAATTTGAATTGAAGGTGTTAATGCTGGTGTATGAGAGCTTTCTATAATATATATTCGTTCTATTCAAACATGTGTCTGTATGCCTGAGGGAGATACAGCACAGAAACTCGTTGTTTTCAGTCTCAGGCCAACAAGCTTTATTTATCTAACCCATAATTAGTTTTGGAGGTCTTCACACCTTTACCTTCCCACTCTAAACATATCATTCACTATCCCTAGACCCTTGGCAGTAGTTTCATTACAATATAAAGAAACAACATTGCAGTATGAAGTAAATAAAGCAGAAAATAACAACACAAACTATATATGTAACGCGTTAAGGTCATTTACAAGATATGGGTGTGTGCAAACCAGGCTAATTTACTGTACTACTGTGAACAGTTGAAATAACTGACAAATTGTATAATCCCAACCCTAGCCTATTTATTCATTACCTTTATAACGTACTCTCTGGTTCTGTACAAGAATGGCCTCCACTGACTCTTGGTCAATACCTCAGTCCATGTACTATATACCTAGCGTTCTCATGTAATACATATTCTGTTAACTCAAACCATCAGTACTTCTGCAAGGCTGTTTTTGCAGAACCATATCAGATCACAAGAGGACATCTGAGCCACCCTCCATGACCATGGAGGTTGGCAGTCAGATACCATGATCAAACATTGATTTTGTATCCGTCTTTCTTTGGTTTCATTAATTTAGGTGTTGGACGTTTTTGTTTCTACCAAACCTTGAATTCTATATCCGGGCCTTTGACTTTAGGTTTTCTTCACCGTAACATGCAAAGTAATGGAAGCATGAGATGCGGCATTCATACATCTGGTATTATGGTGCTAAAGAGTGGGAAGACAATGTATTTCTGAACTCCCTCATAGCAGGATGTTGGGTCGGTAACAATCCGTCCACCTGATAAGATGGGCCTCAAACTGAGCTGAACTGCTATATTCCAGAAGAAAAGCTGATGAAAGTGTATGTCGTCATGTAACAGGTTAAAATTCATCCATCATGCCAACAATCTCATTAACTGTACATTATTATTTGCCTGACCTACAAGTCATCCACCCATCATTCATAACATCCATTAAGATTTGTTCATTTTCAAAAAAAACTTTAATGATGAAGAGCCTGATGTGTTTTTTTTGTGTTTGAAGTTTATATTTTATCATTATAATCATAATCATTTTTTTATTTCCATCCAGAGTATAGGTGTTCTACAATTAATTAAATAGAATTGATTCCGCACTCATTCTCGCCAGAAAATGTTAATTTAACAACATACTGTATGAAAACTGAGTGTATAAATGAACTTTTCTCTTGAGGCTGTGCAGTTGGCGCAGGCTGATGTGTTTTCTGTCTCAGTGTGGTGTTGCAGGGCTCCGAGCTGTGAAGTGCTGCTAAATGTGTGTGTGAGAAGGAGGAGGCCCTGCTGTTTACACCGAGGACACTTTGATACCATGTAGTGTAGCATGTATCTTAGCCTGTTTGTTGTGTTTACATGTGTGAGAGTGCGTGTGAATGACGTTGCGAGCACAGCTTCGGGACCCTGGAAGGAGTGGGCTTATCGAGGATCTATGCTTTCCCACACTCCCGTGCTCTGATCCCCGCCAGGCCTGCTCTGATTTCCCTGGAGGGAAAACCCTGCGGCAGCACTGATATTCTCCACCACACTTTATCTCTCCAGCAAAGTTAATGTGCAAACATCCAGACGTGCTGGCACACTCAGGTGAGGCTGAAGGTCGGGCCACCGCCAGTCAATTAGCCACTCAGCATTAGCACGTTAGCATTCATCCACAGACAAGCATTAAATGTGCTGCCTTTATTTGGGATGAGCACAACATGTTGTTATCAATTTTGATCCATCAGTGTTTCCCTTTTTTATCCGACTGAGACATAATTGATTCATTATGTGATATTTTGTGTAAATCTTTGGATGCAATTCAATTCATCCCAAACGCAATTGATTGTGGCCAAGCTTTGCACTAACAGACATTTAAAGAGGACATATTGTGCTCCTGTTTAAATGTCACCTATTATGCAACATCTACTTGTTCATGTCTTTTATACATAAACATGTGTCCCCTCTTCTGACAGTTTCAGGAAAAAAGATTGGCTCACTTTTTGTCCTGATCCATTTATATAAAAACCTGTCTGAAAATGAGTTGATCCGATTTTGGCCACTTTATGATGTCCTAATGTTGCTTGTGTCACCATTAGCCAATAACCAACCAAGGTAACCCCCCCCCCCCACACACACACACACCTTATCACCTGAATCTCCTCCTAGATCACCATTGTGTTATCTTTAACCAAATATCTCTGAGGGGCGTGGGGAGTGGCTCCTTAGTAACAGACAGAGAATCAGCACTTTTGAAACAGGGCTGAAACAGAGGGGTTTATGGGAAGCTATAATGCATGATCTGTTTCGTATGTGAAGCAAAACACTTCAGACATGTTTTGTATATATCTGAGACCTATAATATAGGTCAGGGGCAAAACGCAACATCTTGCAAGAAATAGCGTCTGAGGGCTTCTTAACATTTAATAAACTATGAATGTGCCATATCCACTTAACGGGAAGAAACTCAGCTAACTGACAATGTGAAAACAGTTTTAGCTAAAGGAAACACAAGGGTTATAACAAAGTCTCTAAATTAGCCCTGAGCGAAAAAAATGCTAACGCACTTAGCAAAGAACTCAAGGTAAAATACCCTTATTACTTATCGGATCTGCACAAACAAGATATCGATTAGCAAGCTGAGATTCCACAGATTCCAGAAATATAAGTATCATCACTGAGCGATCAGAACTCGACAGGGGGAAGAAAACACAGACATCACACCACGTAGCTTTGCGGAGCAAACACGGCCAATTTGTCTTACCTTTTGCTGTTTCTGATCAAAAGTTGTGTTCAATGGCATCAAAACGATAAAAACGATGCTGAAGGTTAATCCAATGGTTAATGTGTCTGTCACTTTGAAATGATTACTGATAATCCATCTTCATATTTACTAGTTTGAGCCTAGGTTTCAGTTTTCAGTTTTCAGAGTGTATAGCTTTCGACTGCTGACGTCACTCTCACTCTTTATATGGGACGTGTTAACCATATGATCAAAGATCTATTACTGTTATTTGTTTGCTTACTATTTAATGTCCCACACAGCCATATTCAGGACTTTAAAACAAGCCTTTTGAGAGTTGTAGAATGTGGGCAATAACATTCATTATTCATTATTTAGCTTTTACATCAGGCCATACCTTTTTATTTAATGTCCCAAAGAACCTTTTTTTAAATAGTCCTATTCAGGCCTGTCAAAGAGGTTGTTCTGAGTTGGCTGCCTACCAGTTCAAATGTATTCAGAACACATTGTTTTGCTTGACTAAACGCTATGCTAAGAAATGTTGTTTTTTGTCGACTTAGTTTGGGCTTTATGTTGACCAACTAATGTGAAAAGGCTATATATATTTATATATATAAATGTACATATGGTACTGGTCTGTGAATTAGGTTAAATGTGTGTTTTGCTTTTGATAGTGAGTTTAGTATGTAAATGTTGGGGGGTTTATGTGCAGCTGATTTTATGCCAATGGGACAGACTGCAAGGGGCAACATGTTCAGATGTGTTTTACTTTTATACAATGTTCCGGGCGGCACCAAAGTTGTTCTGGAAAACTGTCCGACACCTCAGGAGGGGGAAGCAGGGAACCATCCAAGCTGTGTACAGTAAGGATTGGACGTTGTTGACCTTAACTGATGGAGTGTTAGGGCGTTGGAAGGAGCACTTTGAGGAACTCCTGAACCCGACAACTCCGCCCTCTATGTTAGAGGCAGAGCTGGAGTATGACGGGGGATCGACACCAATCTCCCGGGGGGAGGTCACTGAGGTCGTCAAACAACTTCACAGTGGCAAAGCCCCGGGGGTGGATGAGATCCGCCCAGAAATGCTGAAGGCTCTGGGTGTTGAGGGACTGTCATGGTTGACACGTCTCATCAACGTTGCGTGGAAGTCGGAAACAGTACCGAAGGAGTGGCAGACCGGGGTGGTGGTTCCCCTTTTTAAAAAGGGGGATCAGACGGTGTGTGCCAATTACAGAGGCATCACACTACTCAGCCTCCCCGGGAAAGTTTACTCTAAGGTACTCGAAAGGAGGGTCAGGCCGATTGTCGAACCTCAGATTGAGGAGGAACAATGTGGATTCCGTCCTGGTCGTGGAACGACGGATCAGCTTTTTACTCTCGCAAGGATCCTGGAGGGGGCCTGGGAGTACGCTTATCCAGTCTACATGTGTTTGGTAGACTTGGAGAAGGCGTATGACCAGGTTCCCAGGGAGTCACTGTGGGAGGTGCTGCGGGAGTATGGGGTGAGGGGGTCTCTACTCAGGGCCATCCAATCTCTGTACTCCCAAAGCGAGAGCTGTGTCCGGGTCCTCGGCAGTAAGTCGGACCCATTTCAGGTGAGGGTTGGCCTCCGCCAAGGCTGCGCTTTTTCACCAATCCTGTTTGTAATATACATGGATCGGATTTCGAGGCGTAGTCGTGGGGGAGGGGGTCTGCAGTTCGGTGGACTAAGGATTGCACCACTGCTTTTTGCAGATGATGTGGTTCTGATGGCTTCATCGGTCTGCGACCTTCAGCACCCACTGGATCGGTTCGCAACCGAGTGTGAAGCGGCTGGGATGAGGATCAGCACCTCCAAATCTGAGGCCATGGTTCTCAGCAGGAAACCGATGGACTGTCCACTCCAAGTAGGGAATGAGTCCTTACCCCAAGTGAAGGAGTTCAAGTATCTCGGGGTCTTGTTCTCGAGTGAGGGAACAATGGAGCGTGAGATTGGTCGGAGAATCGGAGCAGCGGGAGCGGTACTGCAGTCGCTTTACCGCACCGTTGTGACGAAAAGGGAGCTGAGCCAGAAGGCAAAGCTCTCTGTCTACCGCGCCATTTTCGTTCCTACCCTCACCTATGGTCATGAAGGATGGGTCATGACCGAAAGAACGAGATCGCGGGTACAAGCGGCCGAGATGGGTTTTCTCCGCAGGGTGGCTGGTGTCTCCCTTATGGATAAGGTGAGAAGTTTGGTCATCCGGGAGGGACTCGGAGTTGAACCGCTCCTCCTTCGCGTCGAAAGGAGCCAGTTGAGGTGGTTCGGGCACCTAGTTAGGATGCCACCTGGGCGCCTCCCTAGGGAGGTGTTCCAGGCACGTCTAGCTGGGAAGAGACCAAGGGGTAGACCTAGGACCAGGGGGAGGGATTATATTTCTTCGCTAGCCTGGGAGCGCCTTGGGATCCCCCAGTCAGAGCTGGTTGATGTGGCCAGGGAAAAGAAAGTTTGTGGCTCTCTGCTGGAACTGCTTCATCCGCGACCCGACCACGGATAAGCGGGAGAAGATGGATGGATGGATGGACAATGTTCTACACAACCATTTAATTGTTGTATCAAGGCTTGTGATATCGTTTGAAATGTGGGACAACGTTCAATATTTGTCCTTTTATATCAGGTTGATTTGTTTTTGTTTATTATTCAACACAACAATGTTTTCATATTGTTGTCATATTCAGGCCTGTGCAACAGGTTCTGAGTTGGCTGTATGCTAGCCAGAAAGCATTATTTTTGCTTTACTAAATGCTATGATTGCCAAGCAATGTGATTAAATCTATATGGGAAGGCTAGTAGTACATACGACAATACATTGAAAGATGTGTTTTTATGTTGTTTATTGAATAAAAAAGGCATGTCGGTGAAGCATAAGTCCGGCCCTTAATGTGATTTCAATTTCCCAGAGTGGCCCTTTGTGAAAATGAGTTTAACACCCCTGCTCTACGCCTTTCTGGTACACAGAAGTGAAACAGAAGATTGTTGGCCAGCCCTGGACAGTTCCTCAGTTCCTGGAGTGCTGTCTCAGGAAGCGGGTGCATTAGGGGCGTTACCCACTCTGGGCCAACCTCTCCAGGCTTGGCTCCTGAGAGGGAAATGCTGAGAAGGGGTGGACTGTCTGATAAAGTTATACAGACTATCCAGGCAGCAAGGGCGGTATCCACCACAGCCTGTTACAGGACAAAGTGGTTGGGATTCCTGCAGTCACTGGAACTGGTACAGCCGGGCGATTGGTTCACAAGCCATCGACCTGAGGGACGCTTACTTTCACGTAAAAATTACTGGAAAGCCAAAACACAGGAAGTATTTGCGTTTTGCCTTCCAGGGGATAGCCTACGAGTACAACAGACTACCGTTCGGCTACTACCATAGCATGAGGGTTTTATTTCATCTCAATGTCCTCATAGTCATGGTCCAGGGAATGGGCAGATGTTCCACACAGCCCAATTGATCTTACACCTAACCAAGTTGGGGGGTTGCGGTCAATTGGAAGAAGAGCAGTCCAATATATCTGGGGATTTTGCTCAATGCAGCCCCCATCGAGAACGAGGGGTACGCCACCATCGAGAGCGGGGTGTACGCCCCATCGAGAAGGAGGGCAGGTTACGGGCCACTCTCTTAGGGGACAGACAGACGTGGTGCGAGGAAGGGATTCTAGAGCCTCTGTCTGGTACATTGGGCTCTATTCTATCCTGGCTATGGCTACTGTTGGACAAGGGGCTTGCTCATGCCACAGTCAAGGTGTATGCAGCAGCCACCTCGTCCTGTCATGCGGGATTTGGCGGCAGATCAGTCTTTAGCCAACCGCTTATGAAGCGTTTTTTGCAAGGAATCAGGAGACAGCGCACAGTGGTGCATGTCTCCACCCCTCAATGGGAACTGCAATTGGTGCTCGAGGCTTTGGTTACAGAACCGTTGAGCCTCTGGAGCTCTCCTCCCTGTGGGCGCTATCATTGAGAGAGAAAGAAGCAAAAGGAAACAGCTTTGCTGCTTGCTTTGACTTCTGCCAAGAGAGTATGCGAACTGAACGCTATATTGGTGCACCAGTGTTGCCTTCTGGTTCGTGGTGACCGTGGCAGGGCGACACTCAGACCGAACCCCTCCTCTGTTCCCAAGAACCTAAGGAGTTCTTCCAGGTCGAGGGTTATACAGCTAGATAGCTTTAGTCGTCCACCTATGCACGGCGGCATCTTGGTCTACGCCAGGCCCGTTCATAAGGTAAGTATCTCTTAAACATGTCTGGCTCCTTTTTCATCGTCGGTGCTTGCTGGGGCAACACAGGACTGGTGAAAGGAGGAGGGCTGTGGGTCAGTAAGCTGTATCTAACCCCCTTGGACATGATGCACTTACGTTGTCCCATGCTCCTTAGGGACCTGGGAAACGTGGTGTGCAGTGTGTAGTCACTTGCACTGGCACCTGCAGAGGGAGTTATGGGGTTATTCATACCAATTAAGCTCTACCCAGCCAAGGAAGCTGCGGCCCCGACTTCTCCACGGTCTCAACCGGGTGATAGGAAGTTGGGGTGCGGTGGCTGTTAACCAAAGGCCGGTCAGGGGCAGTGTGGTGGGTCGATGTTGTGGGACGACAGGGTGTTTATCCATTGGGACTCCACCCACTGTACCCATAGAGTCCAGTAGAGGGCGGAGCCTGTGTGAGATAGAACGGTGGGTTACATATTGTAAGCCTAGTTCTATAAGCACAGGTGGAGACCTCTACCTAGGGGCCCTGTCTTTCCTATGCCGCTCGCTGAAGAGGGTGTAGGATGACAGTCAGGAGGCGTAGCCGCCTTATATACTTTGAGGTGCGCGCGCATTCAGGTAGGCTCGCTCTGATTGGCCGGCTATGTTTATACAACTTCAGTATGTGAACTGTAGCAAGTGTATTAGCTGTAATTAAATGAGTGATATTCAGAAGAACTAGGAACGACTATGGAGCTCACTGTGTGTGAAAAATACAAACTGAAACCAGGTATGCGTTACAAAATAGTTGTATTCAAGATATCAACAAGTTCATTCAAATTCACATGATTATTTTCAGGTAACCAGTAAAGGCAAAAGACAACAAAAGAAAAGCTTCCGGGGTAAAGTTCATTAATTTCCTTTTAATCCTACTTCACCTTGTGGTAGGGAGGATAGGTTTAGAATCTTAGCTCTCCATCAAGGTCCATGAAAGGGCATCAGGTGCGGCAAGCACCTGGCAAAAAAAATATATCCAAACAAAAAACCTGACCTGTAAAAGCTCACAAGGAATAATTAGTATCTTTCCCTTTAAGCATTTAAATAAAAATAAATCTCTTAAATAAAATAAATACATTTCTGGTTGTATAAATCTCTTAAATACATTTCTGGTTGTATAAATCTCTTAAATAAAATAAATACATTTCTGGTTGTACAACATTTCTATATCCATTTCTATACAAAACATTAATCAGCAAAACAATACTTCAGGGCTGATAGTGTTGGGGCAGAATCTCTGCTCCGCGCCGTTCCTATATGAGCGGGTTCTCAAAAGAAGGAAACATTCAAAGCAGCCAGGATAAGGGTTAAACAATAATCTGCTTTAATGGTAAAACATACAAATACATCACCGAATCACGAAGCACTCTGCAGAGTAGTCCGGGCTCAGGTTCTAACCCCGTGTGAGACACGTCTCAGGAACGGCAAGTCAAAAACAAGAGGCCCGATCTTCAAAATGATCACAACATTTATACAAAGAGTTTACTTCTGAGCAAGCTAGAAAGTGAGTTGGCAGTATTCCATTGGTCGGTTTCCCTTCTGGGCGGGATCCCAGGTAGTAAGTCAGTTTGTTGATTCCATCTGTTGCTTCTGTGCGCGCGTGTGTGTGTGTGTGTGTTTCTGTCCCTCTGCCCTTAGGCAGATCCCCCAATCAATGATTTGGAGTCATGACAGAGGACTCTTTGACAGGACACATACTCATTCCCCCTAAACATCCTCAACACACAAACATCGTATCATGTATCTTTAACAGAAGTTAATTGTTCTTATCGCTTAATGGCTTCCCTGAACTTCCCTTCACCCCAAAGTCAGCTTACTAGGAATGAATACATTTTATTGATAAGCTCAAAAGGACCTTTATCTCATTTACTGCTGGGTGACCCAAGTCTCAAGGCCTGCAGGATGTGTAGGAGATAAACATTAATTCTACAAGACTTTAACTGCCTTATATCTGAAAATGTATCCGGGAATTCCCCTGTTAATTGCAAGGACTATTGATAATTAACAGAGAGACCCTAGGGGCCTCTTCTTGGTATCTGCTAGGCAGAAGTCACTCAATGCAGAAATCACAAGTTTAACACACATTCTATATAAGGTGACATTAAAATGAATATGCCAGATTGAACTGTCCTGCCATAACACGTTACTTTAATACTTCAAATAACTCAAATAATACTTCAATAGCCAAAAGCCCACAAGGTTACACTTAAGTAATTGGGATCAGTGAAGACCATGCATAAGATATTTCTACTAGCAATACTATTTGCATGCTAACCGCTAGGTGCTAAGCTAACGGGAGCTATATCAATGTAGATTTCCTATTGAAAATGCTAACCACTAGCCGCTAAGCTAGCGGGCACATTCCGAGCATTTTTCAATAACATTAAACATTTTACATACATTCTACCAATACAAGACTCACCGCTGATTGCAGCAATTGTTAACAAAACGTTAATCTATTTAGGAATCGTGGAGGAATCCCTGTGTGTAGTATGTAGCATTAACGTAGCACTAGCATCACAAACGACAAGCAAAGGAAACGGAAGTAACCTGGCTGCCATTTATACTGAGCTACGGATGCTTGCTAGGATTGAAGGTTTTTAACCTGGGTTACACTTTCCCCCCCTGATCTCATGTACGTCTCGGACATGGACCTGGTTGTGTGCTTATTGGTTGCTGCAATGTGTGCAAGGGAACTCAGTGTCTGTTAAGGCATATGTGAAGGCAGTAGCCAACCCATGAAAAAGTGTATGGAAGCTGTCTAATACTGGTTGTCCAAGTTTTGCGTAGCGAAGTCGTTCTGGTGGTTTCCTGTTCCTAGTTGAACGTCTTGGAAGTTCATCCACATTGTCTGAAGTGGAGATTGGCAAGTCATCGTCTTCAGAGGAACGGGCCCTTTCCTCTTCAGCAATGTCTGCTTGTTCCTCTTCAGCAATTTCTGCTGGTTCCTTTCCTTCTAATTTGTTATTCTTTTCAAAATAATGCACTGTTATTTAGTCAACAATAACACACAATTATCCTTGTTTTTATTTATTTGTTTAATTCTATAATCTCTGGCTTTTTTGCCGTCCTTCAGGAACTGAATTTCAAAATAAAACTAACCGGAAACAGACGTAGGCCTATAAGGGACATTTCGAGCATCATCGAGTTTAGGATGGCCGAAGACACTACACTACCCATAATCCCCAGCTATCGTTTAGGACTACAGTCTCCGTGATTAAACTTCAAGTCGGGATTGGATGTTGGAGTGGCAGTGCGCCAAGGTTACGGAATCGAAACTGGATCGAACGCCGCACCCCCCCAACAATTAGAAGTTGCCAGTATTAAACACCAATTATTAACCAATTAAAATGAACCGATTAAAAATCTCTCTGACACAGTTGAAACGCATTTCAAGTGGAAGAATTGTTTGTGTCTCCTCTTCATGTCTCGGGAAGCTGGAAGCTGTATTATTTTCAAAAAGTAAAAATAAAAAAATATTTTTTTTAACCATAACGGGTACTTTACACAACATTGAGTCAAACTTATCCTTGTTTTAATCCTTGTTTTATTTATGTTAAATTGTTGTTGTCGGTTAATTTTCCATTTTATTTATTTTGGTTTAAGATATCATTATTTTTTATTTATTATTATCATGTTAGATGTTTAAACTTTTCTGCATTTTATAAGGCAATATATACTTTTTTGTTTTTGTCCGTAGGCTACTTAGGTTATTAAAGAGTTATCGTGTCAAAATATAGGAAATGTATTAATATCTTATTGTACAATCGGTACAGGAAATTACATCATTCAGAGCACCACCTATTGGCCAAAGACGCTGCCACCGGCATTGCGATCCATCCTCTGACAAAGTAAGTTGGGTCACTAAAGTCTGATACATGTTTTGCTTAGATTTAATAATTGGGGCTTTTTTTTAAGCCTTTACTCGCATGGTTCATCATACATACTGAACTGTTCTAAGTCTGAGAAATGCTTTCGCCATAATCAGCAAAGCAACATTAATGTGAAATTATTCTTGCAGGCGGCTAGCTAGCTAGCTCACATTCAACATAAGCTTAAACTAGTTTAGCTACATTTATATCAGCTCATAAGTGGTGTGTGAAAAATATTTGTCTTAATTACGGCTAGATACGTCGGTTTTAAAGTGTGAGTTATACGTTATCTTAATCGCTTTTGTTTTACACATGACAGTACTAACGCTGGCCGACATTTTAATATATGTTTGGGGGGGAGGGGCATAGTCCACGTCCATGTGCTTGTTACGCGTATAAAACAGGAAACACGTAAATGAACTCAGTCTGTCTAAAGTAGTTAAACCGTCACAATGTGCATTTAAAAAAGCTAGTTTCACTACATAATTCACTTTTTCTGTTCTCTCCTGCAGCTCCCGTACCCACACCACAAACCCATACACTGATCTACACCATCATAAAACCAACGGCACTTTTAAGAGCCAAACTCAACCTATCTCCCTATCTGTCTCTCTTATATCTATCATCTATTTCTTTATTCACCCTTCTATCTATGCTGTGTACTTCTCTACTTTACGTCAGTCTGTCTGTTTGTTTGTAATCCCGTGTTAATCATGCCAGGTGGGTCTACAAAAAAGACATGTCCCTTCTGTCAGAACATTTTATTTTGTGCACAGAAGATCTGTGGACATTGCCTTAAGGAGCAGACAAAAAAGCCGCGCCTTGAGAAGAAGCTCAAGAGGTTTGATGAGAAGCGAGGGGGTTGGGTGTCAGGGCGGAAGAAGAACCACAACATTGCTTCCATCAAGGATGAAGCCATTGTCTTGGTATGTACACTTTTTACTGTCTGTTAAGGCCCGGACACACCAAGCTGACACCAAAGAACTGACACAGACGGACCCTGACTGTTTGCCAATATATTGGGCCAGGATCAAGTTGAATGTTGTTTTTATATACATTTATTTCTTAAGGATGTTTGTGTCTTATTAACCAATATACACTTTGATATCAACTTCAAATATAGACATTATAGCAAAGGTATTATTTAATATTCTCTTTTCTTTCAATTTTAAAACTACTCTTATCTTAACTTTCACAGCCAAGGGACACTATTTTAATTTAACTACACATTTAAATAAACAGAGCACTTCCTTCACTTCCATGTTGTGTTCCATTCTTGCTTATGTACACACTTTTAGACCTTAAAGGTAGGGTATGTAAGTTTGACAAACCGGCTCGAGATCGCTAGAATTTGAAAATCCACAACCGGAGAAAATCTGCCACTTCCTTATAGAGCCCCTCCTCCAACACACACGAATGCGCACATGACCAATGAGGGCACAAGATAAGTTTGTGCACAGATGGAAGGCTGACAGGCAGGTAGGCCATCCAGTTACTTTAGCCGGGCCGGCTCAGATGATTGGTCGTGCTTTTTACAGTATTACTGCTTCCACAGATGACATTTTTTAATGGATTTTTTTGTCAAAGCATTTAAGATATTCATTGCTATCGGGATGTTAAGAGCATTCCATGGAATAAAACAAAAAGTGTATCTCGAGCCGGTTTTTCAAGCTTACCTACCCCACCTTTAATAAGACTACATAATTGTATCTTACTACTCTATATTACTCTTACGACTGCAGCCACAACATACGGGAACGTTTTACATCGTAGCACGCAATTTCAATTTCAACAGTGTCAAGCTATGCTTGGATTGTGTTACATTTTTAATTATGCAATAGTCATTGTAAGTGTTAACTGTTAATTGTTGAGTGGTCACACATTTGTATCTTATTGTACTTTAACTTTAAGATTATCAGGGTTTGAACTGGGACTCAGGATACTGATTTATTTGTATTTTGTGTTTGTCTATAAAATATTTTCTGTTTCTACTGTGTAACCCTTCCTGGTAAATACATGATTCTGCAAAAGCTTAACTCAGCATCTAAGTTTATGAATGGCATACGACTCGATGCTGTCATCAGTAATGTTATAGTTGTAGTTATATAGTTGTTGTTGATGTTTCCTTTCCATTTCTTTAAACAGTAAATATATTATTTTGTCATTACAGCTTGAGAAACTCCATGCCATTGGTTTTAAACCAGTGCTGCTTCTTGGCAAGGAGACCAGGAAGAAGGACGTCAAATGTGAAATCCTAACCCCTCGCTGCACACTGACCGCCTATGCCCAGGATTACCTTGACAAGATAGGCACTTTTTATGAGTACCTTTGTGAAGGTGAGATGCTTGCACTATATCTTCACAGTTCACAGTATTGTGTACACAAAATGTTTGTATCAATGGAGAGCTTAACATTTCCTTATAACCAACACAGTTATATGGAATGAGTTTGGATCAACTCATTTAATAAAGTCAGTTAAGTTAACAACAACTTACAGCGACTGTTTTCAATCCATCCAAATCTTGTGGGACAACAACTTGATCCAGTATTTATCCTTTGATACAGCCAGAAAACAGTCATTCGAGCCATTTATTTGGGTTTGGCAAACTATATTTTTGTGAGACAACTAACACACATCCTTTCTACCTGTTAACTGTCACTAGTTTTAGCTGCAAAGTATTACAAAAGTTGAAAGTAATTGCAAAATATTTAGGGTTATGGACAACGTTTGACTGTTTATTATTTTAGCAAACTACATACAATAAATACATTTTTAAACACTGAGTATGTAGCCTAATGAGACATGGCTTACTCTGCAGAGGGGACTTGTGGACATTTAACTGTTATTTATCAGGAAATAGTTAGGCAAGTTTACGTGAATTTGAAAAACAATTTTGGGGTATTGTGCTACCACTTGCGCATTCATTGTATACAATTGAAAGTTGTAAAGTTGTTAATGTCAAGGTAGTTAGGTTTGATGACTGAAATGTATGTTTAGGCTTGAGCCATCCCTTAAGCAATTTCCTTTTAGCAAACCGTTCCTAAACGGTTTCCTTTATCAACACCCAAAAGGGAGAAATATTTTGAGGTTAATGGTAAGAGCACAATCCATGAAGACGATCCCAGTTGACCACATATTCAGTTGGGCAGTTCTGTATTAAGCTCATGTTTCTCGGGTTGTAAACAAAAGCAGTTATCCAGTGCATCCAGAGGTCCCTTTACATTACATTTATGTTTTTATCCAAAGCGACTTGCTACTTATTTGATTGCACTTATGCAAAACACGTTTGCGTCAGTCTCATAAATTCTGAACAAAATGTGTGGATGTAAATAATGTAAGGGAACATACATGCACACGTCTATATGTTCTCAACCGAGAAATTGACATGTCACATCACATGAAATGTAGACACAAATCGGAAGAATGATATCGCAAAAACAAAACCATAAATGGTTGACTGGATAAATACCACTATTTCTCTGCTATTAACTTTGACTGCACACAGTCCTATGACATGACGAGTATATTTTTGACCCTGTCTGGAAACATACCTTAAGCACGCTGTATTTCTTATTTCTAGATATATGAGTTAACCTCTTTGTCTTAAGCAAGTCAAGAACAACATTTGTTTAACTTGCACAGGTTGGACACAGGACTCCACTGGCCAGGGGGTTGCGGAAGATCCTGAGGAAGAGACAGTCACGCTGAACCTCACACCCTGTGACCCATCTGAACCAGAAAACAACTGGCAGGAGGCAGGGACCACAGAGAGCCAGGTGCCAGAGACAAGCACCATGCAGGTGGAGGTGCTGAAGACCCCCCCCCCCGTGAAGCAGTGCACCATCATAGAGGTGGGGCAGGAGGAGCAGCCCCAGCGGGATGATGTGAGACAGGCTACCACCACGGAGGGGCCAGGTAATAAAATAGATAGAGAGAATCGGAGGGATGAAACCCTCTTTAATGGTCACACATGCAGAGCACACAGCACACACAGTGACATTTGTTCTCTGAGATTTGCAGCTTTTATATTTATAAAAGTCAAGAGTGTTTTCCGATATTTTCCAAAAAAATTATTGTAGGTAACTTGTTGACAAGTCATGCTTCTACAATATCTCAAAACACCTAATTGCACTTCTTGCATTTTTGGGAATAAAGATTGTTCCAATAGGTAAATAATAATAACAACAATAGCTTAATCTAAATAACAGTTTCACCTACAACTTCATAAATATGAAAGGAAAGTGGGATACTTGGGTATGTGTATATCCTTAGGTACTCGGATATAAATAAATATTAAACGTTTAGAAAAATACAGTCTTTCATTCCTGAACAGACATGTGGTTACTATATGGTTATACCTTTTTCACACAAAAATGCAAAGCAACAGCAGGCTTACTTTACATTTGATAAATCACAAAATAAAACTCCTATGTGATTTGGTTTACACACAGAAAGGGTCTTACATTGTAGCGTTGGGCAGTAGGTCGATTACATCAAAATGATTTGGCTTATGTCCATATATTGTACGAGAGGTTGATATCATTAATATTGTGGTCTACCTAAAGCAATCCCTGACCATAGGGGTACACTTCGAAGCAACTCATGCAACAACGTCATGCAGCATATTTAAACTTGATACTCAAGAACTGCATTTAGATACGACACTGTCCCATAATGAACATACGGGGAATAAACGTATGTTTTTGATTCAAAGTTAAATTCATTTAACGTTACAGCACAACATGTTAATAGTTATCAAACTATTCCTTACACATAAAGTATGGAGTCAATTATATAGGCAAGACAACAAAACACCTAGACTTCATAGATCAACCTCAATTAAATCGCAATAACAAAAAAATATCTGTACTTAACACCTATTGCATCATTGCAACCCGCCCCTCCCCCCTCTGAACCAACATCCTCCTGACTGCTTTTCTGTTTTTGTTTTGTTTTTGTTTTTGTTTGTGTTTTTGTTCTTGTTTTGTTTGTCGACCTGACTCATAATGTAAAGCGTCTTTGGGTCTAGAAAAGCGCTATATAAATCCCATTTATTATTATTATTATTATTATCATGTGATGCTGCATTTGTGGAATGTATTTTGAAACTTGAGTTTAAGCTTAACTTGGTGTACTGTATGTATATAGTAATATTTCTTCTTCAACCCACAGCTGTCAGGACAGGGTCCGTGAGGGACACATTACTTGGTCCTAGACGCAAAAATAAAAAGTCAGGTATATTAACAGTATTAAGTATCAAATTGATTGGTATTCTAATAAATCTATCGACATGTACTTTAGCAAAGTGCATGTAAACGCAGTGATTGATGCTTCTTCAGTGAGTTAACAATGCTATATTGTGACTAATAACTATAACTGATACATTATCCAAAAATCCAAAGGGCTTTAATTGTCTAATTAGACTAAAATACATACAGTCATAGTTGATAAGGTGGTGATGAGAATGCTAGGCAGTAAAGGAAGCAGCAGTGCAGTATTTTCTTTGGTCATCTCAGGCTCAGCAGTGGTATGGCCATTCAAACAAGCATCCCATGTTAGGACTGAGAGCAGCTTGGTTCCATTTTAATGATGTATACAGTAACTTTTGACCAGTGATAACAGTGTGGTCACTTTTCATCGTGCAAGTCTGGTTGCTACTTAAGTGTTCATAGTTACTAATACTGTATGTGGAACCTGCTTTGATGTTCACAGATTGCTCCTACCACACTCGCCTAGAAACTTTCCCCATCAGGGGCCGTATTCACAAAGGATCTTAGGGCTAAAAGTAGCTCCTAACTGGCGAATTTAGGAGAAACTCCTAAACATAATGGGCGTGTCAGTCTTAAATGTAGGACTCCTAATTGTATTCACTAAGAGCAATTCACAAAGTATTTTAGGCCTAAAAGTAGCACCTAAGTCTGGGAGAGCTTAAAAGTCCTCGAGAGGACTCCTAACTCAGTAAGACCTATTCACAAAGAATCTGAAAATGGCTGCGAGACGAAATGTTTTGGAGACAATGGAAGACTGTGAATTGATCAAGAGATATAGGCTAAATCGTGAGGGTATCAAACTTGTTGTGGAATTAATGCGGGATGCAATAACATCCCCGACTAACAGGAATAACCCGATTAGTCCGGAAATAAAATGTTTGGCAACACTACGATATTTAGCAACAGGGAAAATGCAACTTTGCAATGCCGACGATTTAGGAATATCGCAACCACCAGTCAGCCGTGCCATAAACTGTTGGGGCAGAATCTCTGCTCCGCGCCGTTCCTATATGAGCGGGTTCTCAAAAGAAGGAAAAATTCAAAGCAGCCAGGATAAGGGTTAAACAATAATCTGCTTTAATGGTGGAAACATACAAATACTTCACCGAATCACGAAGCACTCTGCAGAGTACTCCGGACTCAAGTTCTACCACCGTGTGAGACACGTCTCAGGAACGGCAAGTCAAAAACAAGAGCGCCGATCTTCAAAATGATCACAACATTTATACACAGAGTTCACTTCTGAGCGAGCTAGACAGTGAGTTGGTAGTGTTTCATTGGTCGGTTTCCCTTCTGGGCGGGATCCCAGGTAGTAAGTCAGTTTGTTGTTTCCATCTGTTGCTTCTGTGCGTGTGTGTGTGTGTGTTTGTCCCTCTGCCCTCAGGCAGATCCCCCAATCAATGATTTGGAGTCATGACAGAGGACTCTTTGACAGGACACATACTCATTCCCCCTAAACATCTTCAACACACACAAACATCGTATCATGTATCTTATCACACAACAGTCACCTGTTTTTCTTTATGAAAGCCATATTTGTAAATATCCAAACGCCATCGTCCCATGAGAGTCCCCGCATCAGTCCACCAACATAAGTTAATTGTTCTTGTGGCTTAATGGCTTCCCTGAACTTCCCTTCACCCCAAAGTCAGCTTACTAGGAATGAATACATTTTATTGATAAGCTCAAAAGGATGTTTATCTTGTTTACTGCTGGGTGACCCAAGTCTCAAGGCCTGCAGGATGTGTAGGAGATAAATCATTAATTCTACAAGACATTAACTGCCTTATATCTGAAAATATATCTGGGAATTCCCCTGTTAATTGCAAGGACTATTGATAATTAACAGAGAGACCTTAGGGGCCTCTTCTTGGTATCTGCTAGGCAGAAGTCTCTCAATGCAGAAATCACAAGTTTAACACACATTCTATATAAGGTGACATTAAAATGAATATACCAGATTGAACTTTCCTGCCATAACACGTTACTTTAATCCTTCAAATAATTTAAATAATACTTCAATTCCCCCTTTTGGTCTCGCCCCACGAGACCAACACACATAAGACATTTGAAACACAACTACTGTCATTCTTTGCTACTGTGTCTGTCCCCCTTCATTAAACCTTTGGGAACAGAACACAACTTTTCATGTCAGTGAAGGAACTATCAGAGTGCGAACCTGAGTGCCAGAAAGCAACATCCTTGCATGTTGTTGAATCCTCAGGGCCCCCCTCCTCCTCAAAGGAATACGCCAACAAGGGCAGCTGATAGGGAGGGGGAGATGCGGCCTTTCCTTCAAAGGTGGAACTGATGAATCTGATCAGAGAGAAGTAGACTCCTCTGCTGCCTCGAGAAGTCCCCCAGCCTGCTGACAGCCGCTTCCGAGTTGTCTGCTGTAAGGATGTCCGCGAGGTCCTTCTCCTCCAGTCCGCTGATGACAGCTTCCGAGTCGTCTGCTGTAGGGATGTCCTCGTTGATGATAGCCAGGTCCATCCTAATGTGTCTGGGTCCTTCCAGGTGATTTCCTCGCCGCACACTGGCTCCAGTAGTACCAGATGTCCCCCTTTGCTCCTCGGCGGACGGCATGAGATGTCCTCTGGGTCACTCAGTAGAGGCCGGAGAACCTGGGGTTGAGCCACGTAGGCCTGACGACCTTCAGCCAGACGAACTCCCCTGTGTCAGCCTCCTGCTCCTCGGGTCCCCGTTTTGGCGCCAGGAACCTGAGTGGAGAAATCTGATACCCACCCCTCAAGTCTACGCTCAGGAATCCTGGGCCCTCAGGTGTTTGACCCACCACTGGTAGGCTGCTTGGAGCCTGTTGGAGGGGTGTCTTAAAACAACAGCTGTCTGTGAACAGGTTTTCTAAATTAGTTGCAGACCTCCTATCTGCCAGTGCCCCTTCAGAATCCTAATACTTGGCCTGTGTCAACAAAATAAACCCCAACGTCTTCAGGTGAACTAAATAACATATTTGAATAGCTCTGAATTTCTGACAAGCATCTGTGTTATTATAAATGAAATCCTTGAGATCCTATTCAAAATATAAATATAATATGAACTGCTAATGTTTCTGGTAAAGAAACACACCAATGTAATGGATTAAAAACAACTAAAATCATGATACTGACAAAGTGAATGATTTCCTGGTGAGACTGCTTCTACCTGTCACTGCTTAGATATTATCAAGCTGAAAAAATGAATACAGAAATTCAACATACTGTCATCAAATGTCTTTCTATTATGAATTTAAATTAAATGTATCCCCATAATGTTACCTCAATAAAGTCTATGGCTTTTACTTCTTTGCCAGGCAAGTTACAAGATGTTGTCTAAATTAAATCTCATTACATTACTATGTTTTAGCTTAATTGTAATATGTTCTTTCTACAGTTCAAACCTCAGTTACTTTAATACCTGTTGAAATATTACAAAATTGTTTCATCATCACAGGTCAACTTCTCTGGTACTTCCTTCTGGAATGACCTCTCTCAGTAGCCCCTTGGCCACTGATTCTGCATCTGTGTTACCTGTTATAACTCAATCAATATTAGAAACATGTCAACATTCATCAAACAGTATCTTATCCCCAGATATGGAGCAGGTTAAATCTAAAACTGTCAATCAATGGTCAGATTGAACATCTGAGTTGGGGCGGCAGGTTTCTTCCAGTCCCTAAATGAAAAAATCCCAAACTCCCCCTTTTTACACATGTACACATGTGTAACAAACTGCTGTATGGGAAGAAAACCTTCAGGTAACCAGTGGGTACAAGAAAATACCAAACATCATTCACAAAAGTACATCCATTATTATTCACAGTAAACACTCCAGGGAAAATAAGTGTTTATTTCCAGCTGGCAGTCCTAAAAGAAACAGAATCTTTAGATTTTAGTTTGAGTTTTACATTTGCAAACCGCCAACTCCTGTGGGAATTAGAAACGGGTTACATGTGCGTTTTTCCAAATGTGTGGAATTGTAGGAAACCTGTGTTTCCCATGGAGCTCCAAAATAATGCGTTAGTCTAAAAACATGCTTGGTTAGTCATTGTTTTATAATCATGCAGCTGCACTGATCACATGCAGACATTTCATTCACACTCACACTGTCAGGTTTTAAAGTCAAGTTCGGTCAGCCCCAGAGTCAGTCATTGATAGTGCTTTTCTCAAGACACACTGTCAGTCAGGGTCAAAGGTCATTTGGTCTCAGTTTCATTGGCCATGTGTCGTGCTCTGCAGAGACTTTGATATTTCAGCATAGGCCAGTATCCTTTGTCTACAAAAATCAGTCATATATGGAGCGCCATCATTTATCAATTCACGATTACAACTTTAATTGTCAGATATCTCTAACTTGTCATCGGGACGGCTGCTTCCCACATTTCCTGCAACTTGGTACAAAACTCACTTCATAATAGTACTACTACTAATGCAATTTATTTAAACCTAAGTAGTATTAAAATTTCTAGTAAATGTAATTCAGAAACTTGTGTACATAACTATTATCTTAAATCAAAACATTACAAGGATCTGTGTAGCTCTGCATTTCATAGCTCATCATACTCATTTATCTTCAATTCTGGTCTACTTAAAAACAATGTTAAACTCTTTAGCAGTGTTTGGAACCTTGGGTATCCGAACATGCAACCATCACCCTTTACTCTATCAATGATTAAAAACAGTTTCCATCCTAAAGCCCTCCTATGGTAATAACTATGCCACAATGGTGAAATCAATATTGTAACAAATGAGATCACTACTTTATTCACACATGAATAAAAATCTCTTGAAGAATGATTTATTAATATGATGGAAAGATTGAAGAATATGGTTCTACACTGTGCTACTCCAAAACACCCCCTGCTTAAAGTGTAGTGCATATTTCCCTCATGTCTCCCCCTTTAACCCTCAGTGTGTTTTTAGGATGATTTTCTCATTTTACATTAATAGTTTCCTCTTTACTGCTATTTTGAATTTACCAATAGATTAATTCATGGTTAATACCTCTTTTTATCTTTACTTATTTATCAAGTCAATTCAAGTTCTTTAAATGTGGTGTCTTCTATGTGCGTTTTGTGAATAAGTGTGCTTATGTGTAAACTCACTCATTCCCGTTTTCCTTTTCTCCTCCCCTGGTTGTCTCAAGCCGTGACCCCGGCCTCCTCACTTCCAATCGATCATGCCAACCCCTCTGATTCTGTCTTCTCTTCAGTCCATCAGCTCTTGAATCAATCCGCTGTAACTGTTTTAGGCAGCCTTTGGCCCAGTCACATCTGCAGCCCACAACATGCCACTGTTCTTTGCACTGCTTTGCATTTCATCTCCTCCTTTACAGTCTCTCTGCTGCTTTATGGAGGGCGGATTCTGCTCTCATGTCCCCCACTCTGCTCCTGTGCCAAATCTCGTGGCTCAGCTTCATGCCCTGTCTGAGGGACTGATGAGAGTATTTCTGTATGTCAGCAAGCGGTTTGGTTCTGGATGCCTCAGGTAGAGACAGTTCAGCTCTGGTTCTCTGTCTGTTTGATGGAGAAGGAGGAGTCTCCTGTTGGGTTAGGTCTTTTGTCTGCTTGGAGGGACGGGGTCGTAGCCTTTCTAACTCAGAGGGGGAGTCCCGGTCGCATTATCCATAAGAAATCTAGCACACTGAGGTTAAATAGATCCAACCCTTTCCACTCTGTCTCTTTCTAATCATACTATCTGTCTTAGTTGCTAAATGCAACAATGCAAACAACACCATTAATGTCTACTAATGATGTTACAAAAACTCCCTCTGTAAATTGTTTCATCCATTGTTACATATCTACCCAACCTGACTCTTTCAGGAAACCATTTTCTTCCATAAATTGAAATAACTGTTTCAAGCATCACATATTTCACACACTACGAAAGAACATCTCCATACTTTCTTCAATATTCTAAATCCCACTGTTACTTAGAACAATAGTAAACCAGCAGAGCACACTGATCAGATCACAATAATATACAGGACTGTCTCAGAAAATTAGAATATTGTGATAAAGTTCTTTATTTTCTGTAATGCAATTAAAAAAACAAAAATGTCATACATTCTGGATTCATTACAAATCAACTGAAATATTGCAAGCCTTTTATTATTTTAATATTGCTGATTATGGCATACAGCTTAAGAAAACTCAAATATCCTATCTCTAAATATTAGAATATCATGAAAAAGTATACTAGTAGGGTGTTCAACGAATCACTTGAATCGTCTAATTAACTCGAAACACCTGCAAGGGTTTCCTGAGCCTTGAAAAACACTCAGCTTGGTTCAGTAAACTAAATCACAAGTATGGGGAAGACTGCTGATCTGACTGCTGTCCAGAGGACCGTCATTGACACCCTCCATCAGGAGGGTAAGACACAAAAAGAAATTTCTCAAAGAGCAAGCTGTTCACAGAGTGCAGTTTCAAAGCACATCCACAAAAAGTCTGTTGGAAGGGGGAAATGTGTCAGGAAACGCTGCACAACCAAGAGAGATGACCGCAGCCTTAACAGCATTGTGAAGAAGAGTCGCTTCCAGAATTTGGGGGAGCTTCAAAGACAGTGGACTGAAGCTGGAGTCCAGGTATCAAAAGTCACTGTTCACAGACGTGTCCGGGAAATGGGCTACAATAGCCGTATTCCCATGGTCAAGCCACTTCTGAACTCCAGACAACGGAAGAGGCGTCTGACTTGGGCTAAGGAAAAGAAGCACTGGACAGTTGCACAGTGGTCCAAAGTCCTCTTTTCAGACGAAAGCAAGTTTTGTATTTCATTTGGAAGTCAAGGCGCCAGAGTCTGGAGAAAGGCTGGAGAGGAGCAAAATCCAAGTTGCTTGAAATCCAGTGTGAAGTTCCCACAGTCAGCGATGGTTTGGGGAGCCATGTCAGCTGCTGGTGTTGGTCCACTGTGTTTCATCAAGCCCAGAGTAAATGCAGCTGTGTACCAAGAGATTTTAGAGCACTACATGCTTCCGTCTGCTGAAAAGCTCTATGGAGATGAGGAATTCATTTTCCAGCATGATCTGGCACCTGCCCACAGTGCCAAAACCACCAGTAACTGGTGTACTGACCATGGCATTACTGTCCTCGATTGGCCTGCAAATTCCCCTGACCTGAACCCCATAGAGAATATGTGGGGTATTGTGAAGAAGAAGCTGAAAGACACCAGACCCAACAATGCTAATGAGCTAAAGGCCGCTATTGAAGCATCCTGGGCATCCATAACACCTCAGCAATGCCACAGGCTGATTGCCTCCATGCCACGCCGCATTGATGCAGTAATCCGTGCAAAAGGATTCCCAACCAAGTACTGAGTGCATTAATGGACATTTTCAAATGTTTGATTGTGTTTTGCTGTTATAAATCTTTTTTTTTTACTTGGTCTGAGGAACTATTCTAATTTTTTGAGATAGGATTTTTGAGTTTTCTTAAGCTGTATGCCATAATCAGTAATATTAAAATAATAAAAGGCTTGCAATATTTCAGTTGATTTGTAATGAATCCAGAATGTATGACATTTTTGTTTTTTTAAATTGCATTACAGAAAATAAAGAACTTTATCACAATATTCTAATTTTCTGAGACAGTCCTGTAATTTGACTCAAGTGTAGGCCTATGTCTACTTTCCATTATACTTATTACTTTTGGTGAATATTTATTTATATTGTCTAAATTCCTTGTCTATGATGTGCAAACAGTTAGAGTATAAAAATGTGTTTTTCTCAATGTATTTACACTCCACGGATTCTCATCTCCTGGTGTTGTTGTTCCTAAAAATGTTAGCAAACACAAAACTCCCACTACAACATTTATAGATAAATTGATCTAGCAAAATGAACTCTTCTCTCATTCAAAATGTGACAAAAGAACAATGATTTGTCTTTAGAAGATGGTGGTCTAACAGAATGACTCTTGACCTCATGGGGTCAAATAGATTTAGCCATGAGGCGGCTGACTTTAAAATGAACTGGGACAAAGAAACCACATGCATGTGGGTACATTATAGTTTAGAAATATAACACAAAACAACACTACCTAAAAATAATAACAATTCAAATGACTTCTGGTGAAAAGCATGAAGAACAAAACAACTGAATCTACTCTCAATGTTCGTGTACACCATCACTGTGTATTTAATCAGTAGTTACCGGTTGTATCCTTAATCAAACTATTTCACCATTTTCATTTATTTTAGGTTACTCATTCAACAATATGACATTCTCCCGAATAGTAGTTAACTTTATATAACTTTTACTCTCTATATTTTTCCAACAACCTTACTTTTCTCTCTCTCTCTCTCTACTTTCCAAAACATCTCATTTCTCCTGACCACAAGTTTCTCATAAATCACCCCTTTGTGTAACCGTGTGAGATGGCTGGAGCAAAACCTCGTGCAGGACCTCTGTCATGCTTAAACATTAACAGATTCCCTCTGACAAACTTACAAAAACCTTCTCTTTACTTTCTACTCTTTCGTTCCTGTATTTAATATAATTTTCCCCTTGGAATTTAATTAAGTACAAGTCTCAGTTAATGACAACTACCATGAAATTCACAACGCAATGCAACGGTATCAATCAGTTCTCAAAGACTATGTTTAAATAGCAGCAAATCATTGTTTCTTATTTATTTCAATATATCTACCACTTCAAATCAAACCTTGATCTGTTCATTTTCTATGTATTTCACTCCAACTTCAGATCACTAGAGAAAAAAGCAAGCAGACACACTCCGGGCTGCTGCTCCTGCTCAAGAGGAAAAAGGGGGGGGGGGACGACTCTCACAGACAAATACTGACGACCCCCCTCTCTCCCCCGCTGCAGCTCTCGGCCTTTTTAGGAGAAGGGGGGCTTCTTTCAACAATTAACACTTCTGCTATCATTTTATTCAATTTTTCTGCTTGAACCCACTGTCCTCGTAAGCTCTTAACTCACGCTCCTCTCGTTCAAATTCTCCCTTCATTATGACTTCGTATCTATTCATCTGACTTACTGTCTTTGTTACCAGTAAATATTCACAGAAAAGATTCCCCGTACAGTCTATTCAGCTTTTATTGTCCGATGTTTATTCCAACAAGTTTAGCGAGCCTCTCAGCGCGCTTCAACACCGTCTTTCAACGATGTGACGCTGACATGGAGTCGTAACCCAGGCTTACAGAACTCTTTATCGTGACGTCTGGCTTTATAGATTCAACCCCCACAGAAAAAAGGATTAATGAGGTCCGGTCACTTCAAAATTGCTTTTTGAAGGTTGCGTTACTCTCCTTTGGATTTACTTATAACTCAACTTCGATTCCTATGAACCTAAGAATTGTTATTCAGATTTGTTCCGGATGCTGTCTGAAAACAGCCACTGAACATCCCCCAACGAGTCTTCAGCCGTCTCCTTTCTGAAAAAAGTATGGGGCCTTTCACCTTCGTCTTACATACCTCGTTGATTTACTTTTATGTTATATAACTTTCCTACCTATCTAAAATATGTATTTGTACTGCTACTATAAAAACACTGTAAACTTCGTCTGACAACCCTAACATTTGGAATATGGTCAAATCACAGATTTCGAATTGAACTGGTATCTGCTCACCTGGTATTGTACAGAGCTCTGTTTTTAGTTGTCAGAAGAGGCCGAGATGTTTAGCCCTGGACTATTCCGTCCGCTTGTCGTTGGTGTTCTCTTCCCTGAAACACCCCACTCAGACACGTCGGGTCACCATTTGTTGGAGATTTGGATGTTTAAAACCAACCTAGTCTCCGCGTGTTGTTTGGTAAGTTGGGTAAATTCGTAAAAAAGAAGGGATTAAGAAACACCAGAATGCAAGTTAAACAATAATCTTGTTTTAATGACACAAAGTAACAATACAAATACAAAGGAAGTACTTCCTGCTCTTTCTCCTGTCTTACTCTCTGGTCAGCCTGAAGAAAAAGAGAGCGAACCAAAGGAAAACACAGGCTTTCATACTAAAAACACAGGAGGAGGTGTGTGGATGCTTCCCCCAGAGGTCATCTTATTGGGAGAGACCAACACATGGCCTGTCGTACCCAATCAGCGCGACACAGCAGAAGAAACCCGGAAACAAAAAGTCTCTTTTAGTTTGACGAAAACCAGGCACCTTTTGGTGTCTGGAACGAGCCTGCTCTAAACAACAAGTTTCCTTATCTTATTTCACATCTTGCAGCCAGCACACACACATCCCCTTTATGGCCCTTTGTCCCTGAGTCCATCTTTCCCCCCTCAGGTTACCACACACAAGTTAAAAGTATGTTTTAAGATATAGTTGTTATAGTTGGCTAAATATACGTAATACATGTAAATTACTTTCATATCAATAATAACGAGGAACACCATACCTATGCTCTTAAGCAGTAATAGAGATGTTTTTCAAATAGTCAAACTTCACACAGGCCTAATATAGAGAACACACTCATTTGTCCTGCAGCCTTTCCAGCCATTTGAGCTATTGTTCACATCTTTACTTCAAATAAAAGGTTTCACATTGCATATTTCCAGCTTCCTTTACACATACTGTTATTATTAATACAAAGTAATCAACCACACACATCTGTTTAAAACAAGTAGATTTCCCTGATAATTGACATGCTGAAAATCTTAAGAAGAATGTCCCCTCCCCCAGCTCTCTCGTCCCTGTCATAAAAGCTGCTTCCATTTCATATAGAGTAATAAAACATGTTTAAGCTAATTTCTCCACAATGTTTGTAGCCATTTTGTACCCACACATGAAAGAATAAAAACAGAGGTATAGTTGAACAGTAATCACGCAGCACATATATTTACGGCAATGAAAACACACACATTTGCCCTAAGCATGTGTAACGCACCCTCTTCTTTTATGAGGGAAACATTCCAGAGTTTTGGAGCTATCCCCAAACAAGGATGTCCCCTGCTCACATCCCTCTCTAAACACAAAGACTTCACCTCAATATATTGGGGAGGAAAAATATACTTTGTCCCTTCAAATTTAACACACATGAATATATATAAGGTGACATTAAAATGAATATACCAGATTGAACTTTCCTGCCATAACACGTTACTTTAATCCTTCAAATAATTTAAATAATACTTCAAAACCAAACCATCAACGCGCTCTCTAGACCACATATCATCCAACAGTTTATCCGGTTTCCTTTGGACAATCAAAAACTACACACAGGATCAAAGCCAACTTCATGGCAATTGCAGGTATGCCCGGTGCGGTCGGTGCTATTGACGGGACGCACATAAAAATAATTGCGCCATCAAAAGATGGGGACGTGTTCGTCAATAGAAAGAAAGTACATTCCATCAACACGCAGATTGTTTTCATTCATCATGATAGGGGGACTTGAACGGCGGTATGGGCTGTTATTGAAAGTGTTTAAGTGCTGGAAATATTCTCATTGGATAATAGTTTGCAGGGTGCTTTTAATTGCCTCCTTGATTTAATGCAATTTACGTATTTTTATTGTTTGCTCTCTCTCTTTAACGTGCATATACAACGTCATTATCGTGGTCTGCACAAACTTGTCATCATGCGTGTATTCTGCTAACTGCACTGTCCATAACTATTTGATCGGAATACATTTCTAGCCTAGGCTATTTCCTTGTTTTTCGGTGATTTAGTGGGCTCGTATCTGGGATGTTGCGGATGAGTTTCACCGAGACCGCCTGCTCTGAACAACCAATCACAGGACTGACCGCTTCTAAACTCATGCACGAGAATCGACGTAATCCATAGCAACGGCGCGTCACTCTTAGTGATTTATCCTTAGTATGAGTAGGTCTCAGCGGCTTTGTGAATAACTTTTAAGAAAAAACTCCTACGTAAAATGTTTTAGCGCGAGTTAGGAGCACTCCTAGCGGTAAGATAAAATGCTTTGTGAATACGGCCCCAGGAGTGTAATAAAAGAAAGAATGAGAAAGGTTAGACGGGAATAAAAGTAATGCATAGGGTGTGCTTTATGATTTACAAACTTCCAACAGAATTGTTTGCTAAATAGCTAATATGCGTTTGGTCTTTCCGAAATTAGAGATTTGTTTTCTTCTCTTGATAGGGAAAAGCAGAAATGTTGGTGGAGTGGGAGCCCTGTCCAGTATGGTATATATCTTCCAGTTACTTGGCTTCATGTCATCTGATGTAGTCCCATGTTGGAGAACAAACACATGATATACAAATGCAAAACATCCAAATCTACCACCAGTCCTCTTATATATTTCACTGCTGTTATTCTGAAGTAGCTGAAGTAGTGTAGGAACAAATGTTTGTTTAACTTCATTGTTGTTAATGTATGTGTTTTTTTTATTTTTTATTGTTTGTTAGAAAATTTGTTTTCATTTCTATGTTCACTTTTTCTAAATGGTAAATGAAACATTTACTTATATAAATTGAGTTATAAGATGTTTGCTTCACACATGGTTTATGCTTTTCGGAAAGACGAAACCAGTAACTGTATCTAACATTATTCCATTCTGTTTTCAGTGACAAGAAGTGGGCTCATTCCTGGCAGCCGAAGAATTCTCCGGGATAATGCATACAAATAAAATCTGTTATTTGAACACCAGTTTTGTTTTTGCACGTTTGTTCTCTTGTTTATATGCTCCATTTGAGTCATATTTAATATGTTTCTATTAGAAATAAGATGAAAAACCTCCACCAAAATGCATTTGACTTTTTAGGAAATTACAGTTGAAATACTACATGATTTCATTGTCAGTGATAGGAACACCATAACCTATTTTAAGCATATTCATGTGTGAAATCTGGTACTTTGCCATCCACTGCCTTATCTAATTTGTTTAACTTCCGAAGTATAACGCTTTGGAGGTAGGCTTGCATATAAAGCGTCTTTGGGTTTCAGAAAAGCGCTCTAAAAATAAAATGTATTATTATTATATCATTTAATTATAGGCCTAATTAAAATGATCCTGATCTGGATCACTGGTTTTGCTACTACATTTGAAAGTTTTTGGGGACAAATGCTTGAGATATTAAAATGGTAGTGATTACTTTGAATGTTCTTTTTCACTTATTGAAAACCACAACTCGAGTATCAGGATGGTCTGTAGCTGGAAAGTTATCCACATCTCATCACCACGTTGTCACGGCGACCCTTTGTCACGTCACAGATACGGTACCCGAACTCAGATCGCCACCCAAACGAAACTGCCGTTGCTAAGGAGGCAAAAGTGCAAATTTGTATTCTATATTTTTTTAAACACAGGGTTTGGTTTCGGATCGCGCCCGATTGACGGATTTCTGAAAGGGAATGGAGCCTATACGGCCGTCAACGCAAGACAAGTCGATTGAGTCCACGCACACACGCCGGAAGAACTAAAAATATGTCAGCTCTGTGTACTTCGTAACGATTGTTGGGCGCGTATCTAATGGGAATTGTAGTTTGTAGCACTGCTCTCATATCATTTCAATGGGTTAACTTTCTATTATTCTGTCAAATTTGATCGCGAACACCAAAGTAAGGGGGGGGAAACGAATACAATAGGAGGGTTTTAATGTAACCATTACTTATGACATTGATGATATTTTAAATCAAAAAACATATTCCCTAAAATGTGGAAGCTCTGGATGCCATACAAATGAAGTTGATATTTTTTTAGGGCCACAACTTTGGCACTAGAGCACCTAGTGTTATCAAACGCATTTCAATGGTGAAACTATCCAAACATATTGCATATGACAACATTTTCCACTACGATGAAAGGCGTGTAAGCCAAAAAAACCTTATTCTGGTTCCATCATGGGTAACCCCACCCATCCTCTCCACCTACAGCTGGACAGACAGATAACCCCTCCCCCCCCCCCCCCCCCCCCCCCCCACCTGGACAGACAGGAGCTCCTTCTCCAACAGACTGCTGCAGCTCCGCTGTCACAGGAACCGATACAGGAAAACATTCCTGCCCACTGCAATAACTCTGTACACAACACGTTCTCACTCCCAACCGGTCACATGTTGACGGACGGTCAACTCCTTGCAGTATCAATACTAATTCGGCTGACTTTTATATTTGATCCAATCGGTATATTGGTATATTTACACCATAACGGTGCACAGCTGATAGAAAGGGACACCTAGTGGTTAAAGCACGTTATTGAAATTTATTATTTTTATTATTAGATATTAACAGGAGACACAGACAGACAAACTAATAAGGCTTTATTTAAAATATTAAAGAATACTTTAGGTTAAGGTCTTATTTTGAATAAGAAAAAAGCTTTGGGGGTATAAATATTAAGCCTGACAAAGTACTAATATATTGCTTTCCTGCAATGTTAACTACTGTATGTTTAAGCAATTGTTTTAACTGATATTATACATATGTATTATACTCTTATAAGATGTATGTAGATAGTATAAGAAATGTGCAGAATATGACAGTTTAATGGTGGAGGTATACACACATATTGATAGATGTCTTGTAATGCACTGTTGAGGAACCTGCGACCCAAGTTTTTCATCTCCGACCTTGTCAGGTATTGAACATTCAATAAATAAAGAACACAGAATTATTAAATATAAAACACAGAATTTGTGTGATTATACTAAATGATTTACAAATAAACACCACTGCATATTTACAACTGTTACACATGCTGATGTAACGCAAATGTTTCCAACTTGGGATCAATAAAGTATATCTTATCTTAAGATGATCGATGGCTACTGCCATATTTGCAAAATGTGCCTCTGAACCTTGACAAGTGCATGTTTCAGGCTTATCAATTAACAACAGGAGGGGTCACAGACATAAGACCAGCTGTTAAATAAAGCTCTTCTGACCTTAGCTGGCATGTGGGTATATATACCCACATGACAGCTAAGGTCAGAAGAGCTTTATTATTTATATTATATTATATATATATATATATATATATATATATATATATATATAGATATATATATATTATTTATATTATATATATTATATTTATATTTATTGTTTTATTATTTATTAATGCTGCCCATTATGGGCACAAGCAATTTCCCCCCATTTATTAATTATATTTTTTAAATGTGAGTGTTTCCTATCCCCTAAACCTCCAGGGATGTACAGTTTAATACTGGCAACTTCTTATTATGGGAAATATGAAAACGTCTTTTAAAACTACAATTCCCAGCAGAGACGTGCCACAGAACATGTTGTGAAACACACAATAGTGTGTAGTTACTACACAGTTACTACATTTGTAGTTCTGGGGACGGGGTGGGGGAGGAGGTGGATCCGTTCAAATCCAGTTTTGGACAGTCTGCCGTGGTTCCATCCCATTTCAAAGTGCTATTCAACGCCCGGCGTAACCCTCGGCGCACACTCAAACATCCAATCAGAGCTTGAGGACTATCACGGGGTTTGTCCATGGATGGGTTTGTCAAGCAAAGCGGAGGGTTATGGCTAGAAAGGATCCGTCTTGTGTAAATATGACGTCACGTTCTCGTTGTAACTCTCGTTGGAGCGGCTCGGAAACACACCTACAGCAGTAACATGCAACATACACATTAATGCAGCAGCAATATTAATAGAGAAACATCAGACATAATAGTAAAACACTGAAAGGGAACACTTTTATTGCACAAGGAGCTATCTTGGGACTTTTACTGCGACAACGTTGATTTGCCTCGCCTGTGAATAAAAAATAAACCAGTGTTGGTGATCTACAGTGTTGTCATTCTTCTTTGAACAGCAAGACCGCTAACACCCTATTTCAACAATCACACTCCCTGTAATTGACATAATTAATAGATGGTTTAGCTTCTCACCATAATTTGATGTGGCCCACTGATGTTAACGATCGTAACTGAAAGGCTGCCTGTCAAACGTAAACATTCAGCCACGTGACTTGCAAACTCTCGCGAGAGTTTTACACTAGACGGCTCCTTTCTAGCCATAACCGAAGCGGAGAGAATACTTACTTCCGGGTGTAAAATTCTCTAAAGCAAATGAGCTGCTCCGACCCTCGGTCCTGACGGACTCCAACTTGTGTTTATTAATCAAACAAATAAATACACACAAGGATACTTATGTGTTGTTGAGTAAATAACAGTGTGTGGTTTAGAAAAGAATACAAAATTAGAAGGAAAAAACAATGAAACAATACAGATTTCAGTATTCTGAGCCCCTACTCTCCCCATAACTGACGGCAACAAAAGTCCTACATTATTCAATTAAAAATAAAGAAGTAAAAACAATAAGTGTGGCTTGATATTGAGTAAGAAAAAGGTTGATGAACGCTGTGAGAATGGATCTGCGGAGAGCATTTCGCCGCGATCCCAACGTGTCTATTACCAACGTTCAGGGAGCTCTATGCAAGTCGGTGACGGGGAGGGGCCCTGACCGTCCGTCAACATGTGACGGGTTGGGAGTGAGAACGTGTTGCTGTACAACAAATCACCTCTGGCTGGAAGAGAACTCTCTGCTCCATAGTTTCTCTCTTCACTGTACATTTGACATATTCAGTGTAATATTTAATATTCCATCTGTCACATAGTTATGTAAATATAATACCTTGCATATCTTGTTATTGCTCATTTGTAAATTCAACATGTATATTTTCTTCTTTATTTCTTGTCTTTTTATTTGTATTGTATAATGCCATGTGTTTTAATGCTGCTGCAACGCAAAGATTTCCAAAATTGGGATCAATAAAGTTCTTATCTTATCTTAAACCAACAACCAGTGTTCCGGATGAGGATCATCTCTTTACAAAAATATTCAAGTGCTAACCCATATTGTTACTTCTAAATGAATTTATTTCCAAACGCATTATAATGCAGTGTGATGTAAACAACAAAAAGTACCACAGACGTATGCTTAATTTATATTTATTCATCAACCAACCACATCAATAACATTGTTTTTAAAACAATAAAATGGTCCTTTCTGGCAATGGTTTACTTATATATTTCACCACAATACAAGTAAAAGGCCACCATAAGGGTGTATGTCTTGACTCTAGAGCAGGGGTCGGCAACCCGCGGCCCTCGGGCCGCATGCGGCCCTTTAAGCCCTCTGCTCTGGCTCCCTTGAGTTTAGACAAAAATAAGAAGGAAATAAAATAAAAGTATTTGTAGGACTATTTATATTTTGTTGCATGGTTGAAAATGTTTCGTATCTTGTATTTTGAGGTGATACTGTGACACATAAATAAAAAACAAAACGGTTTTAATTAGGTCAACTAAAATATGCGTCACATCCTGCTACGGTCCCGCGCGAGCGCCTTTTCTTGGAGGCGAATAACCTGACCCCTGGCTCGATGAGCGAGCTATGGATAAATCATAGAAAAGTACCGGAGGAACACAGGATTCTGTGCGGACAGAGTTATATGCTTTCACAGCAAACGATGCTGGTTTACCGGTATGTTTGATATGTGGAGAGAAGTTGTCAAAGGTGCTGCAGCCTTTACGTGTCGAGGAACAACACGGGAGAGGAAGACAGCTGACGATCTTCAGTCATAATTCAATGGGGTATGTAATTTATTTCAGAAAACAGTTTTTGTTATATTCCATGGAATGCTCTTAACGTCCCGATAGCAATGAATATATTAAATGCTTTGACAATAAATACATAAAAAAAATAATCTGTGGAAGCCGTAGCACTGTAAAAAGCACAACCAATCATTTTAGCCGGCCGGGCTAAAATGATTGGATGGCCTACCTGCCTGTCAGCCTTCCATCTGTGCACAAACTTATCTCGTGCCCTCTTTGGTCATGTGCGCATTCGTGTGTGTTGGAGGCTGTAAGAAAGTCTGAAGGAAGAGGCCTATTTGTTCCGGTTGTGTATTTTCAAATTCTAGCGCACTCGAGCTGGTTTCTCCATTCTTACCTACCCTACCTTTAACTATTTTTAGGGTGCAGCTATATGTTTTATTTATTTCAAAGTGGGCCCATTTTAATAATATTTTTTTTTCCTTCAAATGTGCAGATGACTCCTCAAGTGCTTTGTTTAATTTATTTTAAAGTAGGCCTGTGTATTATTTCTAATTCTCCTTATAGGAGTTCTTTGTTTCTTATTAGAGGTTAACAGTTTTATATAATGTAATAAATAGCCTAATAAATGCAAAAAAATGTAGTTTTTGTCTGATATAACAATAAATACAACTTTATTAGCTATCAAGTTATGAAATATGTTTTGCGGCTCCAGACAAAAAAATATTTGGGAAAAAAGAGCAAAATGGCTCTTTGGTCAAAAAGGTTGCAGACCCCTGCTCTAGAGCGTTGGGGTTAGTCTAACATGAAAAGCATGGACAACAGAACATATAATCAAGTTATGCAAACGGTTATAACATACAGTATTAAGAAATCATACAACACAACAATTTTTTTATGATTTAACTATGTATATTAAACATGTACATTCTATGTGTAAATCAAATATAACAATTTATAACAATGTATTATTTGGTTTTGAGAACAACAATGAGGTGATTCACCAAATAAACTATTTGTTGTTTATCTCAATGTCCCTAATTATACATCCTAAAAGACTGTGCATTGTACATGTTGATTGAAGTACTTCAATCAATCAGGTTAATAGCTGGAGAACAAAAAGGAAATATAACTGACAAAGCAATTAAAGCAAGTAACGCAAAAGAAACAAAAATGAACAATTAGAGGAAAGCTGTTATTGGCCTGCGGTGTAACAGGTGCAGTCATATAAAAGTAATGACAGGTAAATCCTATAAGAGATCGAAAATAATAATGCATAGGCATCCCGTTCTGGGAAAAAAGGGAAAGACCTCCTGCTCTTGGACAATGATGTGCTCACCAAGTTGTATGGTAACCAGCAAGATATACTTGGAGATTTAGGAATTTACATTCTAGTGTTTCAAAAAGGATCAAAAGTGAATGGTTCATTGCTCAGGATGCATTCCAGGGACGCTGAGCATTTTCTTCAATACAATTTAAGTTGTGTACAAGTGAAATTGTTGGCCTGATGCTGCGGCATAGGGAAAAGTCATATGGTCAACATATTCAAGGGTGATCTTCCATTGAGGAGTATGAATACAATCTCTAAATATAAAGTCAGTAAAGTATTTACATTTCTGATAGCACATCAAGTCTTGGCGGATATTCGTGCTTGAGAGCAGCAGCAATCTGGGGAAATACAGAGAAACAAAAAAGAGGGGCAGATCAGAAACCAAATTTGAGGTTTTTGAATACACAATGTATGTTTAGCATTAATGAATACAAAAGTAACAGCAACATGTCTAGGTTGAGGCTAAATCAACAAAGATACTGTACATTAATTCATAAGTGAATTACCTAAATTATGTTTCCTTCTTCATCTTCACTGGTGTCTGGACTGTTTAGGCCACTTTGAATTTCCACTTCATGTTGAAGGAAACAAGCATCAGGACCTAAAGCAGTCTTGTACTGCTGCAGTACCATCTGCAACCTCTCCAACGCCTCAGCATGCTTCCTTCTTAGGGTGCACCCAAGTCCTCCATTCCCCTTGTCTACATCTGAAAATACACACAATATTGTTATATGGACATACTATAAAGTAAGATTGCTTCACGAGGCCAGATCACTTCAATGGAGTATATTCTCTCCCATGTACATATAAAGATGATTGTCACTGTCAAGGGACTTCATTATGTAAAATGGCCGGGTCGAATGGGCAAAGGCCATTATACTCCATTCAATTTCTGTGACCAAGAACGATTTGGGCTGACTTTTTTTCCTTTAAAACTCATACTTTACAAGGTAGGTTAAGTTTTGCTTTCAACTTACCTTCCTCAGCCACCTTATTTTTTAGAGCAACTGCCATGTTCTGCAACCATGTGCAATGCTGCGCCATCTCCCACAATAGGATGCCTTTCTCCTCTTGCAGTATCCGTGTAAGCATGACTTGATCAATTATCTTTTTCTTGGCTGTAAAGTTAGCTAAAATCCAATCACAGTTATGTATATACATGAATCACATTTTCATTATACCATAACAATATGTTTAAAACTCCAAACATGTACTTTCAAAATAATCAAATGTATACACAATAAGAAAACTTAAGATATACCCTTAAACTAAATGAACGTTCTAACACTCTACATGATATGCGCATAACTCAGCAAGGTATACCTTCATATAACAGAACTTCAAATGAATTATTATTAAATATCTGAAAACTGACCCATGCCATGAACTTCCCATGGCCACAGCGCGGACATGATGCTCCCTCCAGAGAGGGAATGCTCCACCGCAGCAACATCTATGCCTCTGGCAGAGTCGTGTACCAGCTGGTTGTACTTCAGTACCTCCTGATTAAGGCGCTTTTTGTCATCTGCAAGCTTCCTTCGAAGTCGATGGCGGAGCTTGCTGCTGTCTGAAAAAGACATGAAGTAGTGGGATAGGGATGTGATAAACTATATTTGCAAGTGCAAAAAATATATATAATTCAGTTGGTTGAATCTGCAACCTAAAACATTATATTGTTATACCATTCTGTCGGTAAAGGGATTGCTTCCGCTGCCTCACACTTAGGTAAAGCCCCTCAATGCTTTGCTGCAGTGCTGTTTGAACGATGTCTTCAGAAGTACCCGATGTTTCTGATGTTCCTGTAGAAATAATATTGGCAGTAAACGGTTTTGAGAAACAAAGTTGTGCAACATATTTAACACCTTTTAACACAAATTGATGGTACAACTATGGAAACCGGAACATATCAGAGATAAACATGGACACATAGTTGGCTTGCTATTGCTTGAAGATTATGTCCCTGTCTACTGAAATCCAGTGAGGGTCCCATTACGTGGCATGAAAAATCAGCCTTATTGCCTTAAAATTGGCTGCTCTTTAGGATCAAATCTGTAAATTCAAACAGTCATGGACAATGATATGTAGCTGGTGTTATCTCATCGTGCTTACCAGATGCCCATTCCTTCACGTCGGAAATCCACGTCGACACCATGTCATCTGAGACACAATGTAGCTCCCTCTTGAGTTCCTCAAGACTTGCAGTCTCTTCCAGGAGCCTCTTACTAGTCTGATAAACAGTAGACGATGGACATTTATCAAGATTAAAACTTGCTATGATTAACAACAAGCCATGTGCAAATGACAAAGGACACAACAAAACCTTTAATAGGAGGCTCACCTTCACATATCTTGTGAAAAGTGCCTGATGAAGGGAGTCACCTTTTTTCCTGTTCCATCCCATTGCATGCACTGTGAGCATGTCCAGTCGTGCTTTTGAAAGCAATAATGAGGTTATGATGTGTCATCTAAAAAAAGTATGCAATAATAGGGCAAAACCTTCCACTCACCTGCTTTGGACATGTATTTTGTTGTCAGGGCACAACGGGACAGGTAGCTGTTGACCTGCTCCACCTCTTCCCCAGCGGTTATCCCTGCCCCCTCCTGGTTCTTCCCACTCCATATAATCTGATGGTAAAAGGTTGTTGGAATTGTTGTGCAAAGAGGCTACATACTACTATACTAAACAGTATAGCTTAGATATTTACTACTTCAGTATTATAAATATAAAAAATATAAATGTACGTGATACAAAAATATTTCACATACCTCGCATTTGGTTGCATGGACTCGAGCATGCATTACACTGAGGAATGGCTTCATGGTGGTCAGCTCCTGGAGAGCAGGAAGGACACTTGCAACTTTCTCCATGTACGGCCAGTACTTGCAAGCCACATCCATGGCGAAGAACTTGGCTTTGGCTGGCATGAGTTCCTTTTGAAGATACAGGGGGTAGGCGAATATCTCCCCCCTGTACATATTTAAGGCCTTCAAAATAAAACCCATGGCGACATACAGCCACCTCCATCCCTTCTTCATCCAGCTTCGAAGCCCTCCTTGACGTCTCCCTCGCTGCTGTCCACTGGGAGTCCCCACGTGTGCCTCATCCCTGGGTCTAAGACACACATTACATCATGACAAATCGGTTAAAAGCAATGGAATCACGATCTACACCATTTGTTCTAATTATCTGATTTTGGAGTAGATGGTAAGGAGAAGTAGCTGAATTTGAAGAAAGTCAGGGTCAGATATACATGGCTATTTTTGTGATATACCTATAAGGTAAAATGACGAATAAAAACTTGCATTTTTCAGTGATCTCTGTATTTTGTCGAGAAATGCAGCCACGTCTTCTGCTACAAAGAGCCCATTAAAAAAGGCGCTGCCATCAGAACTGACGAAAAAAAGATTAGCAAATATATCCATGAAATATAAACAATAATCAAAAAAGTTAAATAACAACATTGTAAAAACAGCACCTTCCACTTCGCCGAAAGCGATACAGCTTCCTGTTTCCATCGGCAGAAACAGCCAACATCTCCGGCGTGCAGGCAGGGCAGATGAAAGGAGCACCACAGCAGAGCTGGTCTTCCTCATACGAGGCATAGGAGAACTCCATAAAGCTGCGCTGCAGTGCATCTCCGTTGACAGGTCCAGACTGGAAGATAATTACATATATTGCTGTGATTTTGTCTATTTACGGAAATGTTATAATGTATAATATGGTAAAGAATATTTACACTTACTCTTCCTCCACATTTTGTGCGATGCTCCAGCAGCTTTGCAAAGGCCTTTCTGGAGAATCCCGGAGAGATTACCTTGAGCTCTTCAAAGGAGCTCAGGAGGTCCAAGGTGTAAAGTGTGGAAATACTGACCGAAGCTGGCCAGTATCCACTCTTAAGGAGGACTTTCAAGTCGGGGGTCCACTGCTGCTGGCAAGTTTGACAGACATATAGTGGCAGATGCAAATCATAACGCCCTTGGAACAAGTAAATAAACATAATTAAGACACATTTTACAACAGTTCCATCTACAAATAGTCAAAGATGAACAGATATTACATGAAGGTTTTACTCCAAGTGGAAGCACAATGCCTCAGCCCACAACAGTAAACATATAACAACAATTCAATAGAAATCCAAATATATATATATATATATATTAGGGGTGCACCGAATGGGAAATTCTTGGCCGAAACCGATACCGAAAATAGGAAACAGTTGGCCAAAAACCGAATGCCGAAAATGATTAATAGAAATATATATATATAGAAATATATATATATATAGATAGAAATATATATATATAGAAATATATATATAGAAATATATATATATAATGTATACATTTTTTCCCAATGTTGTTCAGCTACCTGATTATGGAAAAAGACATGATTATGGCAAAGCTTAACTTAAATAATAATCACTATTATGGGTCCATAAAACATTTATTCAGCACTTTTGAATGCATACAGTACATTAATTCCAAGTCAAGTGCATTTTCTTTTCTCTGTAGGATAACTACAACAAAGTGCATTCAGAACAAAGCCAAGGTGCTTTAAAACTGCATAAACATCTAGGCCAGTAGGCCTACAACAAAATAGTGTAAATAAAGACTGTAACAGCCAGGCCTTCAACAACAACAAATGCACCTATAAGTTTGGTAACGTGTTGTTGTGATGACGTAATCAAAACGCGGCGACAAGCACGGCGCACGACCATGCTCGCGGCTGGCTCACAGCCAACATGTCTGCCGCTTGGAGATATTTAAAAATATCAGAGAGAGAGGCGCGGATTGCGATTTGTAAAACGTGTTCAGCTGACATTTCTCGAGGGGGTGTAACTGCAAAGACTTTCACCACTTCGGGATTACTCCACCACTTGAAATAAAAAAACCCGGACAAATATGCGGAGTATGATCAACGTAACCCTGTTTTCTGACATTCGGTGATATTTTCTAAAACCCTTTCTGCCGAAAGCCGAAATGGCCTTTTTAACCATTTTCGGACGATAATTTTCGGTGGCCGAATATTCGGTGCATCCCTACTAGGCATGGTTGGGAGGGTTACTGTCACACCCCCAGGTTTATGTCACAGGTTTTAGTGTTGTCTGTCTAGGTTTGGGTGTTGTCATGTTTTTCCTCCTGGGTTATTGTCTGGTCCTTTTCCCTGTGTTTTTCATGTCTGTCGTTAGTTCCCTGGTGTGTCTAATTCCCTGATTGTTTTCACCTGTGCCTTGTTATCCTGTGTTTAAATTCCCCTGTCTCCCAGTGTTCAGTGTCAGTTCGTCTTGTCTATTGTCATGTCAGGTCTATGCTTTTGGAACTCTTTGGTTTTTGATTCCTCACTGCGTGAGCACCTTCATTTTTTGTCCTCTGTTTTTTTTTTGTCATCTCGACTGGAGTTTTGGTGATTACCTTTTTGTTCATTTTTGCTAAATAATGGAAAAATAAAGTATCTCACAATACTTTACCTCTGCCTCCCTGTCTGCATTTGGGTCCTACATACTAAGTGCCTGGAATCGTAACAGAACGAACTGACCAGAAATGGACCCAGCAGACCTTTTGATGCTAAAGGCGGAACGTCTTGGGTACTCTCTGGAGTATATTTTTTATACGTGGAAAGGCTCCTCATCTAGACGGGGCAGAGAGGCTGCGTTGAAGGAGGCACGTCAGGAGGTTGCTCGCAAGCCGTGGCTCTGGAGCTTATTGCCCGAGTGGCTTAGGATTTTTTCACGTAGCCCTGAGAGCCAGTCCTCATTTTCTGAACCTTTTTTTGGGGGTCTGGTCTGGCGTTTGGAGGTCCACGAAGCCTCCAAAAAACTCCTAAGAGACGCAAGGCCAGGGTTCCGTGCCCAACAGCCATGGTTCCGGCTCCAGCACCATCCCACATAGCCATGGTACCGTGCTCCAGTACCATCCCACACAGCCATAGACCCGTGTTCCAGTTCCTTGCACAGCAGTCATGGTTCCGGCTCCAGTGCCGGCCCCAGCAGCCAAGGTCCCTGCTCCAGAACCGGCCCACAAGGCCATGGATCCGTGCACCAGTACCGGCCCACGCATCCATGCTTCCATACTCCATTACCTAGCTTACACAGCCAGGATCCAGGCTTCCGCTCCACGCCCAGCAGCAATGGTTCCGGCTCCAGTGCCGGCCCCAGTAGTCATGTTTCCAGCTCCAGAACCGGACCTTACAGCCATGTTTCCGGCTACAGAACCGGACCTTACAGCCATGGTCCCGGCTCCAGTGCCGGCCCCAGCAATCATGTTTCCGGCTCCAGAACCGGACCTTACAGCCATGGTTCTGGCTTCAGTACCGGCCCCAGTACCCATGGTTCGGACTCCAGTTTCGGCTCCAGGACTGGCTTACCGGCCAACGGCATCTCCCCGAGTCCTGTCGGTGTATCGACCAACGGCAGCTCCCCGAGTCCTGTCAGCATACCGGCCGACTCCAGCTCCTCGTCTCCAGTTGGCTGTTCAGCCGATGCCAGCTCCCCGAGTGCTGTCGACATACCGGCCGACTCCAGCACCTCGTCTCCTGTTGACTGTTCAGCCGACGCCAGCTCCCCGAGTCCTGTCGGCATACCGGCCGACCCCAGCACCTCGTCTCCTGTTGGCTCTCCAGCCGACTCCAGCCCCTCGTGTTCTGTTGGCGAACCAACCGTCTCAAGTCTCCTCTCAAGTCTCTTCTCAAGTATCCTCTCGAGTCACCTCTCGAGTTCCCTCTCAAGTCACCTCTCGAGTCACCTCTCGAGTTCCCTCTCGAGTTCCCTCTCAAGTCACCTCTCGAGTTCCCTCTCAATTCATCTCTCGAGAGCCCTCTCAAGTCACATCTCGAGTCACCTCTCGAGTCACCTCTCAAGTTCCCATTCAAGACACTTCTCAAGTCACCTCTTGAGTTCCCTCTTGAGTTCCGTCTCGAGTTCCCTCTCAAGTCACCTCTCGAGTTCTCTCTCAAGTCACCTCTCGAGTTCCCTCTCGATTTCCCTCAAGTCTCTTCTCGAGTTCCCTCTCAAGTCACCTCTCGAGTTCCCTCTCAAGTCTCTTCTCGAGTTCCCTCTCAAGTCACCTCTCGAGTTCCCTTTCAAGTCACCTCTCGAGTCTCCTCTCGAGTTCCCTATCGAGTTTCCTCTCAAGTCTCCATTCAAGTTCCCGCTCAAGATCCCTCTCAAGTCATCTCTCAAGTCAACTCTCAAGTTTCCTCTTGAGTCTCCACTCAAGTCCCTACTCCTGTGCCGTTGGAGGCCCCGTCGACTACTCTTCTGCCGGGGGTCCTGCCAACCCTATGTCCTGTGCCGTTGGAGGCCCCGCCGACTACTCTCCTGCCAGCCCTATGTCCTTTGCCACAGGAGGGCTCGCCAACTGATCTTCTGCCGGGGGTCCTGCAAGCCCTATGTCCTGTGCCACTGGAAGGCCCGCCGACTGATCTTCTGCCGGGGGTCCTGCCAGCGCTATGTCCTGTGCCGCTGGGGGACCCGCCGACTGCTCTTCTGCCGGGGGTCCTGCCGGCCCTGGGTCCTGTCCCGTTGGGGGCCCCGCCGACTACTCTTTTACCGGGGGCCCTGCCAATCCCATGTCCTGTTTCGTTGGAGGCCTCAACATCATCTGTATCGCCGGGGGTCCTGCCAACTCCTTGTCCTCTTCCGTGGAGAATCTTGCCAATACACGTTCCATCGGCTCCGGCCGAAAGCCGAAAGGGCCTTTTTTAACCATTTTCGGCCGATAATTTTCGGTGGCCGAATATTCGGTGCATCCCTAATATATATATATATATTTGTTTACCATTGATGGTAATTAAAATCACTGGTTTGCCTGGTACCACAGTGAAGTTTGTGCCTTTACAGGAGCAGTTGGGTGCCTTCACAGTTGGCAATATGCAAATTGTCAAAAAAAAAAAAAGCACTAATTACCATTATATGCTGGCCGAAGAGACATGTGAACATCAAAATGCAAGTTTGAGAGAGCATACCTTGGTCATGGGTGTCATATCCACCTCCCACTCTAACAACACACGTTGTTAGACTAATTGGTTTAAAAAAAACATTCATTAAACTGTCCCTGTTGTGGAGTGGCTGGTTCTTGTGATTTAGTACATCACAGTCTCCACAGAACCACTCCTCGGGGAGACACTCTCTACACCTTGGGAGGAAATACAAAATTATTCTAACGTCTTAGAATTACTTTCATATTCATGTGGGTTTTCTATAGGTATCCAGTTTTCTAACATCCCAAAAGTCATGCATGTTAGCTGAAATAGCAGGGCACTGAGCATTAATACTGAAAAATTACAATTAGGTAAAGTAATTTAAATAAAGGTAAATGTTATCTCACCTAATAACAGCCGGCTCGTGGCAGAGGCCACACAGGGGATGACCAACAGCCTCTTTTTCTAGAAGGCATTGTAGGTGGTGTGGTCTCATTTCTTTCCAGTGCTCTGATGCTTTCTGCTGCCGAAAAGACCAGGATGAGGCAGAGCTTTTTTTAGGCTCAGGAGGAGGACATGAGGAAAGAATGTCAGAGAGTCTCTCCATATTCTTTTCTGTGAACAGAATGGGAAACTTTAACTGTAAATGACTATATTTAAGACGAACACTAAAAATCAAGGATCATTTCTTTGCTCAGTATGGAACTGGCCAATATCTTTACTGAATTACATTCCTCGTTCGAGTCCTGAACTGTCAGTTGTGTATAAGGTTATTTTCTCTCACTAACACAATTTATTTAAAAATTGATTTTAGTTTTAAACTTAAAACATTTTTGTGATTTACCAAATTCGTGTTGTGTTGAAGGTTCAGTACGCAGAACCTCCACACTGGAAGACTGGAAGCCCTCAGTCGGGGGGTAAAACATCACACAGAGGGTTAACAACAGATAACTGATGATTTGTATTATCTACCTATTGTTTAAAAGCTTGTGAAATTAAATAAAGCATAGTTCTTATGACACCACAGTGGGAATGTCTCCGACTGTAGTGTCACTATGCGTTTATATATTGGAATTATTGTAGACCCTCAACAAGCAATTACTATGTTTTTAATTCGATTTTCCAACCATTTACTTAGTAAATTCATAAAAATGTAAAATAATTTGGATTTCAACCTGTAGCTGAGCCTTGGCGTCGCCTTCCATGCCTCCCTCTCGGCTTGCCACGTCCTACACAGCCCCTTTTAGGGGACTGTAAAGTGTCTCCTACAGAGCGTGCCCGTTTCCTCTCCTCAGCTGCTTTCTGTGACCAAGTAACAACTCATGTAAGGTGGATGTTGCTGATAAACTGATATCATATGACAGTGGACAAATAAAAGTAAATTCATTCACTTGAAAAACATTTTTGCTTCAAGTTTTTCCTACCATATACAACTAATGAAGTAAAACAAGTTGAACAAGCTTTATTTAGTAAGCCTCTGCCCCCCATGTTGTAATGATGAACCGTTTTGCAAAGGCCCTATACATTGATCCAAAATCCAGTTACTCTTGGCCTGTTCAGCATTTTTTGGATAACAGATAGTGCCAAATTCAAGTGGGAAATTAATGAGGTAATATGGGTTAAAACACCAACCTTAGCTTCTGCTAGCATGTGTTCATGCTTCAGCTCAAGAGCCATGCGTTTCCCTTCTTTGGATGTGGGATTATTGGGGTCTGGGTTGTGTTTTGTTTCCATTGCAACACAGCCAGCCAGACAGACACAACAGATATGCAACAGCTGCTGTATGAGACAAACAGAGATAGAGAGACAGATTGTAAGATTGAGATGGATAGATGAAGAAATAGATAATGAATGATAGAAAAAGATAGAGACAATAACTATAAGAAAGGTAGGTAGTGTTAGAAATTAAAATCAATGTTTTAATGGGGAAATGTAGTTTAAACATGCCGTCAGTTTGAATGCTCTTTTATACTGAAAAACCAGAAATTCTTGTGCACAAGCAGTTAAGCTTTTATTCTGAAAATCCTTCATCTACGGTTAGCATTTAGCATGTGGCTAATATACGATTTCCTGAAGAGGTGAATTTAGTAGCGAAATGACATGGAGTGGTGCAAACCGAAGCCTACTGATTTAACACTACAACTATAGATGTCGAGATACTACCATGCTGAATATTAAATGAAGGTACAGTTTATTTGAATACATTATTGTTTACAGACGAGAGTAGCATGTGACAACATCCGGAATGACCGGAAACCAAACGAGCCGAGAAGTATTGTTTAGAGTATTGATTACAGCGTTTAGAATGTGTTAAATAAAAAGTGATGAAAGAGAATATGAGGAGAAACGGCGTGTTAAGCATATATTGAATGTGAAAAGAACCTATCCTCTGTTTAAATGCAATAACGGACATTGGAGACGAGGTGAGCCGGCTGGCGGGGAGGAGCCAGCAGAGGATATATAAACAGCACCGGAGGAGAGATCCATTCTCTTCTCTTCCCTATCGAGAGCCAGATCACAGCTGTTTGTCTGACTGAACAATATCATGCTTGTGTCCAACCCGCGCCTTTTTTAATTAAAGTACCCAATTGAACTTTCACAGAGACTCCATTTAGTCTCCTATTTTAAAGCTTCTCTCCTGGTCGGGAGAATAACGAACACAGTTAACAATCTGGTGAGTTCCCCTGACGTGATCTCGCTGACCGAGGAGAGAAAACCAACCGGCTGTTTCCTGGAGACGCTTGCAGCCATTCGACACACAAGAGCTCAAATCAATCGGTAAGAAGATGCCTGTTATGACAAAGATTCTTCACTAGTTAAACTAGGCAAAGTTAGATTTGTGTGTTTGATGGCAGCCGGCTGATCCTGAAAATAGCTGTGCATTTTAATGTTAAAACAACCCAAATTGATAAAATAATCACCCTAAAACCACGAGGCGTTGTTTTGTCACAAGCAGGGTGAGTTCACACTTTCTTTTGTTCCATTAACCCTGCATGCTATTAACCACGTGTGGGTGTTGAATTTTAAATATATAGTGTGTGGACATTGTACTTCGGATAGGTGCCTTGCTGCTTTCACATGGGTGTCTCTTGTTACGTTAATAGTTATTTAGCCTATGACGTAAGGGTATATAGCCCATTTGACGATTTTTTGTTAAGATCTGGAGACATAGCGAATCGGTTAAGGGCCGAGTAAGTGAAAACCAGCGGGGCATAGTGAATCAACTCAGGGTTAAGACCGAAGTCAGTGCTTTAAAGAAAGTCCTTTTCAAGAAAGGCTTGGTTAAGGTCTAAGCCTTTATCAGTGGTTAAAACTGTTCTGTTTAAAAAAAGATATTGCGGGTGGGTTACGGTAATCGGAAATAATTACAGCAGCAGTGCAGTAATAAGACGACGGTCTATTATCAGTGGCTGATAGGTCTCCATATTAGTCCCAGTTTGGCGTGTCCAAATAGCAACAGTTAACCATAGTCGACTATAAAGTCAAATATTACGTGAACAGGTTTATAGCTAGTGCGTAAGGGTTCCTAACTTTAAGTGATGATATCAATAAGATAAAGCCCATAGTCGACTATAAAGTCAAATATTACGTGAACAGGTTTATAGCTAGTGCGTAAGGGTTCCTAACTTTAAGTGATGATATCAATAAGATAAAGCCCATTTTTTCATAGTAGCCCATTTTTTCATAGTAAACTAGATAGAAATGTTGTTATTTTAAACTAAGTGTTGTTTTGGCTTGTATTTCAGGGTTTATAATACCACACCAGTGGTTTACTTTGTTACTGTTCGTTTAAAGATCACCTAGCCATTGTTTAAACTCCCACCTGAGAGCCGCATGGACAAATCTCTTTGTCTACAGGTCAGAGTGCGAAATAATCGGGTGCCATCTTGTTTACACCCCACATGTGGAAAAACAAAGACAGGGCAATCGCCATTTCGTGAAATGCTAATTCAAAGCACTCCTTTCTTTGTTCTTATGCAGCTGGTTTCACTCCAATGAGGCATTTTCCTGACCTCCATCTTGTGAAGAACGAATAATACTTCTTGTCACAGTTGGAACTAGAAGGCTGAATCAATTTTTGGATATTAGAGGGAAGGATTGTTGTATTTCCAAAGATTTGAAGTATTGCTGCTGGCAAATGTGTTTTGGCGGTTTTTGAAATATTGCTGCTGGCAAATGTGTTTTGGCGGTTTTTGAAATATTCCTGCTTGCAAATGTGTTTTGGCGGTTTTTGAAATATTCCTGCTTGCAAATGTGTTTTGGCGGTTACGTGCTGTGTTGTTTAACCATGGTTTAATGTTCTTCCTATTTTAAAGATACTTTTAAGGAAAATAAGTTTCTCCTTGTTAAAAAACAACACACCACAACAGCTATTCCCTAGTGGATTAAGCTAGGAAATTAAAATAGCGCACTCTGGTGGTAGTACAGAATTATTACACAAATAGAAGAAACACCATACCATGTGAAGTATAATTTTAAGTGTTATAAATAAACATAAGCTTGATCGCCAGAATAGAATTGCAAAGTGGTTTCTAATTATAAGATGAGAAACTTTACATAATAACATAACCTAGACTGTAGAATATTCAAACACCACTTTATTGAAGCTAACTAAGTTGAGACATTTGCATAATCTCATAAACGTCGGTATGCACTGTACACAGTGGATTTAGATTTTTACCGCAGATTTCTATTTTCATATTTCAAAGTAAAAACTATACTGTACACTGTAAAATTTTTATTTTTAACAATTTAAAATTTGCACAAATTTTTATTTTAAACAATTTAGAATTTGCACAAATGTTATATTTTAATTTACTTTAATAATATAAAAAAAAAAAAAAAACCTGATTTAAAGTTAAGATCGGTTGACATAGGATATTAAAATCAGGAACAAAGGTGCTAGTCGGAGGATTAGTGCTTCAATCTTTGATAACTTCATAATTTCATTCGAATAGGAAGAGAACATGTCACTTAAAGACACTAAGTTGAGACCAGACGCAGAACCATGCACAACTGCAGATATTAAGGAAAGGGTAAAAATCAGATCAGATGCTACAACAGTTCCAAATCTTAGATGGAAGACATGGACCCAATATGAGAAACTGTTGGAACAGTGGCAAACGAGAGGACTGCTTCCAGCAGATAATCAGCCTGAACCAACGAAAGCCCATAGACAATCTGTAATTGACCATGAGAATGGAGAATACCTGCGAGAGCAACAAGCATGGATCAAAGCCGGACAACCCTCCTGGTATGGACCTGCAAAGATTGCTATGAACAAAGCGGAGATAAGAAAAGTACATGTTACAAGTCTGATGCTCCATTTAAAGTGTTCTGTAACAGTGACGGCAAACATGTACGTCGTTAAAAAACCAAATCCGCTAGAACAGGAACACACAGCGGAAAAAATAGAAGAAGTTCCAATAATCCAAACTCCAAAACTCTATCCAGACCTGCCTCAGAAACCTCCTCCTTACATAATGGAATCAGAACTGTTCTCTCAAGCCTCAGTACAAGCCCCAACTTTTAATGTTTCAGGAGGAATATTGAAGTTCGACGATGTCCCCACAGAAAGAAGTGTTAAAGAATTGGACTATGAAGTAAGAATGCTACACAGTAAATCTGACCAGCTGCGGGAGATTTTCAAACACGAAATGCAAGAATTGAAGGACATGACTAGACAGCATCAACTTCCGCAAAACACATTACGAACACCTATGTCATTCCAGCCCAACAAGAAACCTCCCAGTGCTGAGGCATCATCTATGGCAGGTTCGGACATGCCGATTTTCTCTCTGCTACTATAAAAAATCACAGGGATGGATGATCAGGAAAAGTCCGGAGTGCAACAGGACAAACAAAGGCAACAAGAAGAGGAAAGACTCCAGGAGATGAGGACAGACAAACAAAGACAACAAGAAAAGGAGAGATTCCGGGAGATGATGGTAGAAAAAAATGGACAGGACAAAGAAAAGGAAGAAAGAAAACTACAAATAACAGAAACATGGGGAAAATCACAAACAACACGCCGAACAAACTACTCTCCTGACTATTCCAAAGGACAGGAAGATGATGACGGTGCACAGTCGGAAACCAGTGTACACTCCCCATATCATGAACAATCACATCAACAACGCAGTCTTGCAACTCCTACTGAGAATACTAGTAGTGACGAAAATGAGCAACATTACTCTGGGACATGCCCCAAAACTAAAAAAACAAGACCTCTCAAAGAACCAGGACAGGAGTACATACCTCCATGCCATTGATAGCGGCTGGAAGAGGATTTGATTACCAACCATGGACTCACAGGGACATGGAATCTTTAGTGGCCAAACTACCTCCACTCACCCAAGGAGGACAGAAGTGGGTGAATGATCTGGAGAAATACACAGTCCAAGACCACCTGTGCTTGGGAGACATGAGGGCATTGCTTGGAAGGATAGAGGGAAGACTAGAGGCAAGAGCAGTGGATTCCAAGGCTAAATGCACCAACTCTCCAGATGATATTTCATTCAACAAAATCCGGTCGAGGTATTGGGCTGCCATTCGTCACATTTACCCAACAACACGCAGTTTACATGCCCTCAACAGCCTGAGAAAAGAGCCTGGGGAAGACATGCATGCCTTCCTGAAGAAATGTGAAGGAGTGTGGGAGGACTGCACTGGAGAACGACATGACACTTCGCCAGCTGTCATAATGTTGTGGAAGAACGCAGTCATAAAAGCCCTTCCCAAATCAGTGCAGGCAAGCCTGGGAGATGTCGTGGGATTGGAAGCTAAACTCCCAGAAGAATGGAGATTAAATCTCATACACCACGACATGAAATACCAGGAAACAATGGTGGAAGAAGATGAAGACACAAAGAAACTGGCGAAAAGACTATTGAAGATGCAGGTAGCTGAGAAAGATAACGAAGCTAATACAAACAAGAAATTGACAAGGCAGATGCCAGCTGTAACAGCAAAAGTCATACTAACAGAGAAAGAAGTGCAGACGCCTCAAACAGTTCAAACTCAGATAGTGCCAGAAAATCAGATGCAGAACCAACAAAGAGGTAGAGGAGGTTTCCAAGGAAGAGGCAGAGGAAGAGTTTTCCGGTTTGAGGGATGCTACTTATGCAGTCAGCCGGGCCATTGGGCTAGAGATTGTCCAAATCAACAAACACAAAACCCACCACCATCTTTACAATACAACCCTACGCAATTTCAACAGCCCCAGACACAACAGTATCATCCCCAAGCACAGCAACCGCCTGTGTATACCCCTGTCCAACTACAGCCACAAGCACCCATGTACATGCCTTCACAGTATCAACAGAGGGGAGGGCCTAGTGGAGGCAGAGGATTTCAGGGACAACCAGGAGGAGGAGGGGTGCCAAACATGAACCAGATGCCTCTGACAGCTTGGAGTGGTCCATATGTATGAGGAGGCCCAGAGGATCCAATCACAGGTGATGTAATTCCAGCCCAAGATGAACCAATGGGTCACCTGTGAGATTGAGGGGGAGAAGGTGGAAATGATGGTGGACACAGGAGCCACAGCTTCCTGTTTGACAAGATTGAAGGGAAAACCACCACCACTCTCAAATCATACCCTCAAAACAGTTGGATACTCGGGAAAAATTGATGTACAGAGATATACATTACCATTGGTCACAAAAATTGGGAAGCAGCTCCTGCAACATCCTTTCCTCTATGCCCCAAACTGTCCCATAAATCTGATGGGGAGAGACCTGCTCGTAAAATCAGGAGCGAGAATTCTATGCACACCAGATGGGCTGATAATCCAGTTTCCAGGCCAGATACCACTCCACCAGACATACGACGGACAACAGAGAATCATGATGATGGCAGCAAATCCAGAAAACGGCGAAGAAAATGACACAACCACTGTGTACTGGAGCCGCCTGATCACCACTGAAATCGATACTCCACATGTCCAAAGAACATACATGGCCTGGAAACCATGGATAAATACACTAGGATCCTATGGGCCCCCGCAAGATCCTCTACATTGTACGTACAATTATCTTAGGCGACCAGATGAAGAATATCAAGATGCATGGATGGAAGATAAAGAGGGAAGAATGGAAGATTTGACTGTGGCAGACATCTACGTAGGACCGCAGGGTGTAGCAGCAGCGGTAAAACTCACACCAGAACAAAAACAATGGTACAATCTATCTGAAGAAGCTGTTCCTCATGTCACACTCGCCATGACCATAGGAGCTGAGTCCAGATCATTGGGTCCAATGATAAAGACTGCATTGAACACTGAATGGATGGCGACAGAATCACCTTTTCTGTGGCGATCGATAGACCAGACAATGTGGAGGATTGGGAACAACAGCCAGGAACGAGGACTATTGGAGAAGCAAGAATTGGACAGAGATCATGGCCGAGAACACACAAACCATCCGGACACAGAAGAAATGCTAATGCAGGTGCCTACACATCTTTGGGCCACCGGAGACTACGATGTTGGATTAGTGAATCATGAAGTCTCAGTGGAGCTGGTGGAAAATTACAAACCATGTTGGCGGCTGCAATACAAATTGAAGCAATAACAAATAGATGGGATAGGAAACACCATTCAAGGATTGTTGCAGGCTGGAGTAATCAGGCACACCGGCTCAAATTGGAATACTCCCATCTTGCCGGTACCAAAAGCTGGAAACAAGGGATGGAGAATGGTCCATGATCTGAGAGAAGTCAACAATGTCACTAAAACTGCTAATATTCCTGTTCCCGATCCACATGTAGCACTACAAAATCTTAACCCAGGTCACAAATATTTCACAGTGATAGATCTAGCTAATGCATTCTTTTGCTTACCATTAGATCCAAAAGTCCAGGATATATTTGCTTTTACGTACCAAGGACAGCGATATACCTATAATCGGATGCCACAGGGTTACAAGGATAGCCCAGGACTATTTAACAGTGCTTTGAAACAAGACCTCAGTGCATTGCACCTACCGGAGGGAGTAATTTTGATACAATATTTTGATGATTTGCTGCTAGCCGGGCCAGATGCAGCAACATGTCTGACTGTGACACAACAATTGCTAATCCTACTGGCCAATGTGGGCTATAAGGTGAAGAGAGAAAAAACACAGATCGCAAGGAGAACAGTTACATTCCTGGGAAGGATGATTTCCTCAAACAGTCTAACTCTGACACCAGCACAACAGACTTCCATCCTCTCCCAACCAAAGCCCAAAACAGTGCAACAAATGCTTGCGTTCCTGGGCCTGACAGGTTACAGTAGGACGTACATACCTGACTATGTGGATTTGACACAACCACTGAGACACATAATTGCAGAAGCAGGAAACAGAAATCTAAAAGCCACTCTCGAGTGGACATTGTTGGCCGAAGAAGCTTTCACGAAGACGAAGCAAGCCCTGAGTCAAGCGGCACACCTTTCCACTCCGGATTATGACGATGATTTTTGCCTTGATGTTTCTGAATCAGGTGGAGTAGTCAATGGAGTCCTGTTTCAGAAAAAAGGGGGAGTGAGACAGGTACTGATGTACCATAGCTCAAAGCTAGACAATATAGAACTGGGCCAGACAGGATGTGCAAGACACCTAGCTGCACTAGCAAAAGTCATTGAGAAAACTGCACATGTGGTAATGTGCCACCCATTGAAAGTAAACACAGCCCATGGAGTAGTAGCATTCATAAATTCACAGGCATTCACATTTTCCCCAATCAGGAAAATCAAGATTCAGACCAGTCTGTTGAAACCACACATAACATACCAAAGTGGTTTAACAAACATGTCTACAGGACTGAGCACGGAAGAGCACACACCCCATGACTGTCAGTTCGTCTCCCAAAAGGATCTCAAGATAAGATCAGATTTAGAAAGAGATTCTCTGGACCAACCAGACTTCACTCTCTACAGTGACGGCTGCTGTTACAAGGGAGATGACGGGAATGTGGCCTCCTATGCAGTAGTCCGGCAGGAGGGAGAAAATGTACAAACCATAGAAGCAGAAATCATCCCCCAACCTGCTTCGGCCCAACTGGCAGAAGTAGTGGCACTCACCAAAGCCTTGGAGCATGCAGAGGGACGACGAGTCAACATCTATACAGATTCAGCATATGCCTATGGAGCAGTGCATATAGACGGACCACAGTGGATCAGAAGAGGGTTCCTAACATCTGCTAAGACACCAGTAAAACATGCCGAAGCTCTAAAACTCCTGCTGACATCTTTGCTGTTGCCAGCACAAGTGGCAGTAATGAAATGCAAAGGACATCAAATATTGAACAATGCAATATCCAGAGGAAATGATGCAGCAGACAAAGCAGCAAAGAAGGCAGGAGGGTACAGCAAGCAAATGATATGTACAAAGGCTAATAGTCAAGAGGAGTTAACCACTGAACACATCAAAGACATGCAAAAATATGCTGGAGTGTATGAACAGAATCAATGGAGTCAGAAGGGAGCAAAGGAAGTAGATGGCCTGTGGAGAGCCCACGACGGCCGTTTAGTCGCACCTGCAAAGTTATGCCACCTGCTAATAGAACAATCACATGGTCCCACTCATGTAGGCAAAGCAAGAACAACAAAAGACATTGAACAACAGTGGTGGCATCCCTACATGAAGGACATGGTTGAAAACTTCGTTAATGACTGTGACACGTGCAATGCATTCAATGTAAAAAAGCCATATAAGTGCCCAATGGGAAGATATCCAGTCCCAGAAGCCCCATTCAAAGACATTTGTATTGATTATACAGACATGGGAGCAGACAATGTGGTCAGAGGGTTTAGATATATGTTAGTAATGATAGATCGTTATACGAGATGGATTGAAGCCATTCCCTGCAAAAAAGAAGACGCAAAGACAGTCATAAAATGGCTCAAAACAGAACTCGTACCCCGTTATGGAGTGCCAAGGATAATAAGATCAGACAATGGTTCACATTTTACAAGCAAACATTTGGAGGAAGTTGAGTTATATTTCGGTATAATTCATAAGTTTGGGTCAGCATACCACCCACAATCTCAGGGTATAGTAGAAAGAGCAAATAGAACATTAAAGGGGAAAATAGCAAAAGTCATTTTTGGCACAAACATGAAATGGGTAGATGCTTTGCCTCTGGCACTCATGTCAATGAGATCTTCTGAGGGTGCTAAAACACATCTTTCACCCCATGAGTTGTTAACTGGTCGGCCAATGCCTGGGCCTCCTAGAGAAGGAGGGACTGGCCCAGTTTTAGACATCAGACAAATAGAAGTGGATGAATATGTCAGGGCTCTGAGTAATATTATCCAAGTCTTGTCTACACAGGTTCAGAGAACTGCAGAAACACCAGACGAGACACCAGAAGAGACTCCTGTACGGCCGGGGGACTGGGTGAGGTTGAAAGTTCACAAAAGAAAGTGGGCTGAACCCAGGTGGACGGGTCCGTGGGAAGTAGTTGAAAGAACTTCACACGCTCTCCGGATAAAAGGTAAAAAAGGAGCAAATTGGCACCACCTGACACATTGTCGCCCTGCATCGGCACCTTCCAGAAAGCTCTCGGAAGTTAGTACTGATTTGGCAGAGCTGGAACAAAGCAAATAACAAATCAAGAGATATTAAGATAGAAACAGCTCAAAAGACGAATTGTCTTTAGGTTTTGTAGATTGAATACTAAAACGGAATAACCATTCTTGTTTTAGATCTGAGACCTATTTATTTTACTATTCAAAAAAGAGTCCAATATTTTTGTTTTATTATTTTCTATATATTTATTTTTGCTTTCATTATTTGGAACTGATATAACCATGGGTAAAATTGATGAAGTGCCATTCAAGAAGTCAGAACAATTAAGGGGCACCAAAGGGATAAGAATCGTAATATCATTGTTAGCTCTGTTCATCACAATTGGCATTTTCCTGGTTGGGAAGGGGATACAGCATCATGAAGAACCCGAATCCATTCGTGCACTCGTAGAAAATGCCAATGTCACTAATGAACCTTCAACTGTGTTTGATAGACTTCCATTTATCCCCAGAGCCAAAAGAACAGCGGAGAGACAGGAGGAAGGGTTAGAAATACTCATCCCCAGAGGTGAAGCGGTTACGGTCAGTCTTGATGTGTGTGATGTGGTTGTATGTGGAGAGCTGCGAGACAAAACAGGCCATGACGTTTATGGGTGCATTCATGCTTGGGGACGGCCAGATGATAATTCATGGTGTCCCAGTTCAGAGAAGGTATATTGGAGTGCTAGGGCAGAAGGAAATAACAATCCCCCTGGGTTGACGTTTAGGTCTCAGCTATCTTTTTCCAAAGGTCGCCATAGTGGAGGCATGAACAAACACAATCCAATAATAATTGCTTTTAAAAGCGCACTCACTCCCCATTTCAAGAAAAAGGGAGACGTCACTGCATTCCATTTATTGATGGGGATAGAAGTTCCAGGAAATGACCCAATGGGATCAATTTTAGTGAAAATAATTGACCCACCAGCTGATATAATTCCTGATCTCGCCCCAATATATACTGAATCCCCTTTTAAACGAGAACCAGAAATACTCCCTGCTAAATCTGTGAACAATCCATTGGTCACCTATCTGAGTACGACCTCTATACAGAAAGTCATAGCAGTAGAAACAGGATACGAGGACACAAATTCCTGGTTAGACTGGGTTGTTTATTCTGTTAAGCAGAGCAAGATGGCGGACTGTCTGGCTTGTGCGGCTGCCCGACCAAGTTTGGGAACAGTGCCATTTCCATTTAACGCCCACAATAACCCAAGAGAACAGCTCTGTATGTACAAACTCTATGGGAAAAAATCCCCAGCAGATTGTGTCGACATTGCACAAAAATATCCAGTGGTAAAAATGAATGACATTCCACCTGATTTCACATCTTACGAGGGACTTTATGATTGCATCACAAGGGACTACCTAAAAGGTATAGAAGTAGGTACTCTTAAGTGGTGCAATTCTACAACGATTTTAAGCCAGCAGGATTTTCTCCCAGGTATAGCCATGCCCATCAGGCAGTATCCCAGAACAGATGTGTGGTGGTATTGTGGTACTAAAACCCTGTTCTCAGTTTTACCACGGGATTGGACAGGGACCTGTGCTCTGGTACAGCTAGTGATGCCTTTTTATACAGTACCAATGACGGCCGAGCAAACATGGCGGTCCAACCCAAAGCAACTAGAGCCAAAAGGTCAGTCGGTAGAGGGAGTTTTGATTCCACTGTGTACATTGACAACATAGGGGTGCCCAGGGGAGTCCCAGATGAGTTTAAAGCTAGAAACCAGATCTTAGCAGGGTTGGAATCCATCTTTCTTTGGCCCACCATAAATAAGAACATGGACTGGATTAACTATATCTACTACAATCAGCAGAGGTTCATAAATGACTCCAAGGATGCGATGAAGGGACGAAGTGAACAACTGGACAAGACCAGCCAGATGTCTTTGCAGAACAGAGTGGCCCTAGATATGTTGTTGGCAGAAAAAGGGGGAGTATGCAAAATGTTTGGAACATTATGTTGTACTTTCATCCCAAACAATACCTCACCTGATGGATCGGTAACCAAGGCTCTGAAAGGACTCACTACTCTGAGCATGGAGTTAGCAGACAACAGTGGGATAGAGAAGAACCCCCTCGAGGATTTCTTGGATGGCTGGCTGGGGAAGTACAAGGGTTTTTTACTAAATGGACTGATCTCTGTCTCAGGTGTGATCGTGACATTGGCACTGGGTAGTTGTTGTTTCTCAACCTGCATCCGCGCTTGTGTAAACCGACTGATTAATGGGGCCCTCAACCAGGAATATGCTAGGGGTCAATATCAAATGGGGGGACAGTTTCCAATGTTAGTAGAACAGGACGATCCACCCCCATATACAGATGTTGATGAAAATGACGAGTTAGTTTGAATGATGTTAAATTATATGGATGTTCAGAGATGAGATTGTTCGATGAATGTCCAGCCGATGTGATTCTTTAAATGATATCATAAGAAGAAGTGAGCAAAATGAAACCATGGAACCAATCCATTTCAATTTATTTTATACTATTCCAAGATAGTATATTTTTATTTCAATTTATTTTATACTATTCCAAGATAGTATATTTTTATTTCAATTTATTTTATACTATTCCAAGATAGTATATTTTTATTTCAATTTATTTTATACTATTCCAAGATAGTATATTTTTATTTCAATTTATATTATACTATTCCAAGATAGTGTATTTTTATTTTCAATTTATTTTATACTATACCAAGATGGTCTATTTTATTTGACTTGACTATTTTATTGCTATTCTAAAATGGTTTATTTCTTTTCACTTTGTAAAAACAAGTGCCTTAACACTGAGCGTGGTATGAGAACGGTTTCTGTGAAAGGAGGGAGGAAGAAATGTTCTGATACCAAGCCATTGCTGCTATTTTGAAGAATGATATTGAATGTAAACACTAGAAGTTATGCACAAGGGAAAACTTTTATGTTTGAACACAGACAAGAATTTATTTTGTATTTTTGTAAAGCTGGCTGTAAAACCATTCCATTTGATTGTATGTTTGTTAATATGTGATATGTAATATGCAAAGTTCAGATGAAGAACTCATTGATTTCAGTATTATACACACCTTTTAGGTGTGTAAGGAGGGACTGTTAGAAATTAAAATCAATGTTTTAATGGGGAAATGTAGTTTAAACATGCCGTCAGTTTTAATGCTCTTTTATACTGAAAAACCAGAAATTCTTGTGCACAAGCAGTTAAGCTTTTATTCTGAAAATCCTTCATCTACGGTTAGCATTTAGCATGTGGCTAATATACGATTTCCTGAAGAGGTGAATTTAGTAGCGAAATGACATGGAGTGGTGCAAACCGAAGCCTACTGATTTAACACTACAACTATAGATGTCGAGATAATACCATGCTGAATATTAAATGAAGGTACAGTTTATTTGAATACATTATTGTTTACAGACGAGAGTAGCATGTGACAACATCCGGAATGACCGGAAACCAAACGAGCCGAGAAGTATTGTTTAGAGTATTGATTACAGCGTTTAGAATGTGTTAAATGAAAAGTGATGAAAGAGAATATGAGGAGAAACGGCGTGTTAAGCATATATTGAATGTGAAAAGAACCTATCCTCTGTTTAAATGCAATAACGGACATTGGAGACGAGGTGAGCCGGCTGGCGGGGAGGAGCCAGCAGAGGATATATAAACAGCACCGGAGGAGAGATCCATTCTCTTCTCTTCCCTATCGACGAGCGGATCACAGCTGTTTGTCTGACTGAACAATATCATGCTTGTGTCCAACCCGCGCCTTTTTTAATTAAAGTACCCAATTGAACTTTCACAGAGACTCCATTTAGTCTCCTTTTAAAGCTTCTCTCCTGGACGGGAGAATAACGAACACAGTTAACAATCGATAGACAGAGAGATAGGTTGAGTTTGGCTCTTAAAAGTGCCGTTGGTTTTATGATGGTGTAGATCAGTGTATGGGTTTGTGGTGTGGGTACGGGAGCTGCAGGAGAGAACAGAAAAAGTGAATTATGTAGTGAAACTAGCTTTTTTAAATGCACATTGACGGTTTAACTACTTTAGACAGACTGAGTTCATTTACGTGTTTCCTGTTTCATACGCGTAACAAGCACATGGACGTGGACTATGCCCCTCCCCCCAAACATATATTAAAATGTCGGCCAGTGTTAGTACTGTCATGTGTAAAACAAAAGCGATTAAGATAGCGTATAACTCACACTTTAACACCGACGTATGTAGCCGTAATTAAGACAAATATTTTTCACACACCACTTATGAGCTGATATAAATGTAGCTAAACTAGTTTAAGCTTATGTTGAACGTGAGCTAGCTAGCTAGCCGCCCGCAAGAATAATTTCACATTAATGTTGCTTTGCTGATTATGGCGAAAGCTTTTCTCAGACTTAGAACAGTTCAGTATGTATGATGAACCATGCGAGTAAAGGCTTAAAAAAAAGCCCCAATTATTAAATTTAAGCAAAACATCTATCAGACTTTAGTGACCCAATTTACTTTGTCAGAGGCTGGATCGCAATGCCGGTGGCAGCGTCCTTGGCCAATAGGTGGTGCTCTGAATTATGTAATTTCCTGTACCGATTGTACAATAAAATATTAATAAATTTCCTATATTTTGACACGATAACTCTTTAATAACCTAAGTAGCCTACGGACAAAAACAAAAAAGTATATATTGCCTTATAAAATGCAGAAAAGTTTAAACATCTAACATGATAATAATAAATAAAAAATAATTATATTTTAAACCAAAATCAATCAAATGGAAAATTAACCGACAACAACAATTTAACCTAAATAAAACAAGGATTAAAACAAGGATAAGTTGGACTCAATGTTGACTCAATGTTTGACTCAATGTTGTGTAAAGTACGGTAAGTAAAGTATGGTTAAAAAAAAAATATATATATATTTTTTGAAAATAATACAGCTTCCAGCTTCCCGAGACACGAAGAGGAGACACGAACAATTCTTCCACTTGAAATACGTTTAAACTGTGTAAGAGAGATGTTTAATCGGTTCATTTTAATTGGTAATTGGTGTCTAATACTGGCAACTTCTAATTGTTGTCCGTAACCTTGGCACACTGCCACTCCAACATCCAATCCCGACTTGAAGTTTAATCACGGGGACTGTAGTCCTAAACGATAGCTGGGGATTATGGGTAGTGTAGTGTCTTCAGCCATCCTAAACTCGATGTTGCTCGAAATGTCCCCTATAGGCCTACGTCTGTTTCCGGTTATTTTTATTTTGAAATTCAGTTCCTGAAGGACGGCAAAAAAGCCAGAGATTATAGAATTAAACAAATAAATAAAAACAAGGATAATTGTGTGTTATTGTTGACTAAATGACAGTGTGTTATTTTGAAAAGAATAACAAATTAGAAGGAAAAATGAGCCCCATTTATTTTCCTCACAGACAGCAACAAAAGTCCGAAATGATACGATTTTAAATAAAAGCAATAATCGTGGCTTGATATTGAGTAAGAACATGTTTTTATGAACCAAACAGCTTCCGGTCTTCCTATAACACGTAATGCCGTGAGACTACCAACAGAAATACATTGCTTTTAAAATCTTGCTGTGCAACACAAAAAAAAAGGGGAAAGACTACCAATAGAAATACATTGCTTTTAAAATCGTGCTGTGCAACACGAAAAAAAGGGGAAAATCGTGTTGGTGAACACGAATCAATAGATTAAAAATCGTGTTGGTGAACACGAAATACCGTGAGACTGGGTTGAACCACAAGGAAGAAGAAGATCTCTATGTAAGGTACGTTGAGGACTATATTTTTTCTCTGGCTTTGATTTTGTAGACAGGCAATGTTCCAGCTCTTTTGACGACAACATACACTTCAGATTCCCATTTGTCTGATAGCTTATGTTTTCCTCTCAGACGTACATTTCTGACGAGGACACGGTCTCCAACCGAAAGATCAGCAGCAATGATATGCTTGTCAAATCTTATTTTGTTCTTCTGCATGCTCTTTTCTGTGTTTCCAGTTGCTATCTTGTAGCTTTCCTCCGAATGAGACTTTAAATCTTGGACATACTGAGAGTGAGATGTATGTTGTTTGTTTGTAACAGGTAGTCCAAAAGCTAAGTCAATTGGTAGGCACGGTTGCCGTCCAAACATGAGTTCGTATGGCGAGAATCCTGTAACGTCATTCTTTGTGCAGTTGTAGGCATGTACAAGGGGTTTCACAAAGTCTTTCCAATGCGTTTTGTCCGACTCTTTCAAGTTTCCAAGCATACTGAAGAGTGTACGATTGAAACGCTCAACCGGGTTTCCTCTTGGGTGGTATGGTGTAGTCCTTATTTTATGAATTCCTGTGATTTGGCATAGTTCCTTTATTGTCCTGGACTCAAAGTCCGGTCCCGGATTGCTGTGTAGTTTGTCTGGAATTCCGTAGTGAATGAAAAAGTTTTCCCATAGACATTTGGCCACTGTCCTAGCCTTCTGGTTGGGTGTGGGAATAGCAATGGCATACTTGGTAAAGTGATCTGTGATGACAAGAATGTCCTTAGTACCACTTCTGTCCGGTTCTAACGACAGATAATCCATGCAGACAAGTTCAAGAGGTTTTGAGGTTCTAATGTTTACAAGAGGTGCAGCTTTTTCAGGCAAAGCCTTTCTTTTTACACACCTCTTACACGTTTTTATCTTGTTGTAGACATCAGTGGACATTCTTGGCCAATAAAATCTGGCACAAATCAAGTCTAGAGTTCTTTCTATTTCCATGTGACCCATGTTGTTGTGTAGACTGGTCAGGACTTGGTGACGGAATTCAGGTGTTAAGACAATCTGATGAGAGCTTTGAGTTCCTATATGCCTCCTTCTAACAAGAATGATGTTCCGGAACTCCAAACGATTCAGTTCTCGGAGGAGAAGGGGCAACTCAGGGAGTTCATCCCTCAAAGTAGGTGGTACTGTTTCCCCATGTTCCAATTGAGAGATGATATGCCTGATGGTTTGGTCTGCTCTTTGTGTTTCTGCTAGCTCAGTCTCAGTAAGCTGAGGAGTGAATGAGGAATCAAACTGACAATCATTTACAAAACTGTCCGGTAGTACATCAGTTGAAGTGGACATGGACTGCACAAGAGCGATAGTATGGTTGCTGTCGTTTGAACTGTAAATGAGCTGTCTATCACAAATGGCTTGTATAGTGGATTGCTCAATGGGGATCAAAGCAGGATCAAACAGATGCTGTTGGGCGAATTTCCAAATTCTTTCCCTCTCCTTCATTGATTTCTGATCATCAATGAGATCACCATGTGGTCTGCGGGAAAGTCCATCGGCATCTGGGCTTTGTTTCCCAGCACGATATAGGATTTTAAAAGAAAAGGTGGATAGTGCTGCAAGCCGTCTCTAACTGGTTGCATCCAGTTTGGCTGATGTTAGAATATAAGTGAGAGGGTTTCTGTCGGTCACCACTGTGAAAGGATTGCCATACAGATAGTCATTGAGTTTTTATGTTACGGACCACTTGAGGACAAGGAATTCGAGTTTGTGAGCTGGATAATTGGATTCACTACGCGAAAGTCCTCTGCTGGCATAGGCAATTACTCTCATAACTCCTTCTTGCTCTTGATATAACACAGCTCCAAGGCCAGTGGAGCTGGCGTCAGTATGAAGGATGTAAGGCTTTTGAGGATCAGCAAAAGCAAGGATAGGCACAGTAGTGAGTATATGGATGACTGTTTCAAAGGCATGTTGACATACAGACGTCCAACGGCCATGAAAAGGCTCTTTCGGATTCAGGTATTTTTCTGCACGTAACGTTAGTTTTAATTTCCTCTGTGATGGTGGATACCCAGATGTGAGATTGTGGAGGGGTTTGACGATTGCAGAGTAGTCTTTTACAAATCTTCTATAGTACCCAGCAAAGCCAAGAAATGATCAAAGTTCTCTTAAGTTTTTGGGTACTGGCCAGGTTGTGATTGTTGCAACTTTTTCTGGGTCAGTTTCTACGCCATTACTGGAAACAACATGTCCCAAGTAGCGGACGGATGTTTGAAAGAACATACACTTTTCAAGGGACAGTTTCAGTCCAAACTCTTTTAGCCGATTCAACACTTTCATCAGCGTGGCTTCATGCTCCTCTAATGTTGAGGAAAACACAATGATGTCATCGATGAAGACGAGGACCTCTTTCAAATTCATGTCTCCCATACATTTCTCCATGAGGCGCTGGAAAGTGCTCGGTGCATTCGTAACTCCTTGGGGCATGCGATTAAACTCCCAAAATCCTAAGGGTTACACAAAGGCAGTTTTCGATTTATCTGCTTCGTCCATTTCGATTTGATAATATCCACTTTTCAGATCGAGTACTGAGAACCACTTAGAACCGGAGAGTGCTGTGAATGTGTCTTCAAGCTTTGGCAGAGCATAAGCGTCTTTTATAGTTTGTAGATTTCGTTTTCTGTAATCAATACAGAGTCGAACACTGCCGTTCTTTTTCCTAACCACCACAATGGGTGATGAGAAGGAAGATTCAGATTCCCGGATTACTCCTGATTCAAGGAGTTCCTGAAGATGTTTCCCTACAGCTTCGATGTCTTGAGGATGGACTGGTCTTGCTCTGTGCTTGAATGAGGTTTCTTCTGAAAGTTTGATGTGATGAGTAACTTTATCAGTTCTGACAAAATCAAGATCATGTTTTGCAAAGACTTGTGGGATGCTATTGAGCTTTTCCGTAATGCGATTTTTCCATTCAGGTGATAGTGGGGAGTCACCAAAGTCGAAACTCTGAAGTTTTGAGAGTCTAACGTCTGATGAAGAGGCTTGAATTGGATCAGAAACGCTGTGCTCCTTTAAGATTGTCTGAATAGCACTTACTTCTGCAACCACAGATCTTGCAGGGATGACAATATCGTGATCGGATTCATTCGTAATGACTACTGGCAACTGGTATGGCTGATGTCTGGGAAGGTCAACTAGAAAGGATTTAACCATCAAGCCGCCAGGCAAAGAGAAAGAAGACGGATGCTCAACAAGGACAGATTTCTCCGACTGCAAAAACTGTGAAGCGACAACTCCTTCCAGGACAACAGTTCCTCCTGCTGGAATAGTTTGTGGGTTCTTTCCATGCATTCGGATAATGCCATGATAACCATTTCTTGACTGCTTGTGCCTTAGTTCCAGGATTTTCAACACAGCTCGGTATCCATAAGGAAGACGAGGATTTTCTGGCACATTGTGATCCAAGTATTTTTCGTAAAGGACATCCAATGTGTTGGTTCCAACAAGCACAAACGACAGAGAATCTTTAACATCAGGCACCACCAAGGCAAGAGTGTGTACTTCAACTGGTTCACCAACAAAGTCAACAGGAAAAGTAAGGTCAAGCTCAATGTAGCCCATGTATGGCACAGTTTGACCATTGGCCCCTTCAACTTCAAGAATATCCATTAAAGGTTTGATTTCTTGATCGGAGAGATGCTTACAGTCGAAAGAATGGGGAACTGTAGTCACCTGTGAACCTGTGTCCAACAGACAATTAAATTGTGTTTCTTTTATGCTCACTTGTTCTGTGCTCTTAGTGCCAACGAGTCCTTTTGGTAACTGGTATGGATATGGAGGAGACCAGTTTACAGGACATTCGTCCGCTGCAGCCCTCGTCTGTCCTTCCTCAAGGGCTGCATTTAGTTTGATGGATTGGAAGATATGTTCTTTCCGTCCCACATCTGTTGCTTTTGTTGCAACTGCTTTCGTTTTGCCACGACCAGATTTGGACTGGGTGTATTACTACATAATGTAGCAACGTGACCATCTTCTCCACACCTAAAGCAGTACCAAGGTTTAGGCTTGTTTGAGTGTTGTGTCATCGCAGTTCTCGCAGGTCTGCTGTTGAAACCACTTGGTTCAGGTCTTGATTGTGCCTGAGAAATCAAAGTTGTGAGCTGGCTCTGCAGTTTATTCATCTGCGTTCTGAGATCCTCAATTGCCTTGAAGTCATGCTTTGAATTTGAGTCACAAGCGCAAGTGCTTTGTGAACTCACTTGTACTCGTTGTCTGGACGAACTGATGTGTTTTTTCATGCGGCTTTCCTTGGATAGTTGTCTGTCTTCTTCTGTGCGTAACAAGAGCAAAAGCTCTGAAAAGGAAAGAGGATTGTCTTTTTTCTGTTCAAGTTGTAAGTTTGTTATGACTGTGTTATCCCAGCATCCACGGCAGAATTGTTTAATGAGATGCTTTTCTATTTCACTTGTCAAAATGCCTCCTCTTTTGACGACAGAATTCAAGGTAAGCTGCAATCGCTGAAGGTAAGCAGACAGCCTTTCACCAGGGTCTTGGAGTGTGTTCAAGAATTGAGCAAAGAGCTCCTCTCCATCTTGGAGCGTGGCAAAGGCTGAGTCAAGAACCTGTAAGTAGATGGTGGGTTAGGGAATGCTCCGGTCTTTGGACAAAATTAACATGGGATCACTCCGGTCAATGTACGTACTTCGTCTCACTGGAATATTAATGGCCAGATTGAATACAACATCGACCCAATTTCTCCGGTCAATGACAGGAGAATTTTGAAAGTGACAAAACACTGTTCCACACATTTAAAAACACTTAAACAATGTTTACCCAGGATTCAGACACCTCCCCTGGCTTGTAAAATGCGGTGATGCGCCCTGGAGGCATCCTACTATTTAAAACATGTATACCCAGGATTCAATCACTTTTCCTGGATGTGAAGCATTCTGTTCTCTGGGTGCAGTCTGGGTGCAAGAGCCATGTGCCGCGAGGAGCTCTCTGGGTGCGCTCTGTGGGGTCTCGCAGCCCGATCCTGTCTGGCTCTGCTCCACGCCTCTATTCACAGCACTTGCATGTGTCTTGGTCAAAATATGGCATTGGTCTGTCTATTGGTCTCAAAAGTGTTTAACTATGGAGAACATTCATCTTTTTTCCCCAAACCCTCTATTCTCACTGCTTTTCCCCAGGTTTCAGAGACTTACAGATGTAGCGATTCATTTCAGACGCCTATCCGTGCGGGTCCGTGATCTACACGGGGTGGGCCCCTGCTGAAAAGGAAAATCCCCCCGCAGGACTTGATACGCCTCCTTGATAAATAAATGTAATTATAATGAAACCAGCTGCAATTGATCATGGATCCACCAGGGGGAGCCGTGAAAAGCTGCCACACTGGAACTCATGTGAAATAAACAGCTGATAGATCTACAGGTAACTGATATAGCGGATATTTGTTAAGATCCATATGTCACGGATAGGATCATATTCTGTGCTAAATAAGAGACATGTAATCATTTACAAAACATCACCATGTTTTTATTTTAAAAAATAATGTTGTTTAATTCACGTTGGCGTAAGTAGAAAACCATCGCTATGTTTTTAGATCAGGAAATGCAGCCCGGCTCAAACAAACGATTTTCAATCATCATCCTCACGATCATGTAATGTATCATAATGTTCGCGAATTGAAGTGAATACACTAATATATGTAGTTTAATCCACGTGAGTTTACAATAACAAAAATAATCGCTTTGTTTTTATATCACATCTGACCGGAGGAAAATGCAGCACGGGTCTCACTACCGATAATCCTAAAGCCACGGGCAAACAAACAATAATATGTACAGTGTTAATAGTTTACTGTATTATTAGTGTCTAATATTACTGCTATAACAATCACACATTGAGTTGTTAAAATCAGACCGTTGTTTTTCTTTTTAAACAGTCTGAATGAAACGGCAGCTCTCAGGTGATCAGCTGTGTGTTTACACAATAAAATATGCATAGTAATTGAATAAATCCTTCCAACACACATTGTAAGAACAGTTCTGTTTCATATGAGTGTTGAGAGCTGTATCCACAAATCTCTTAATTTTGCCCTCAAAAGTGCACCAGATTGATGCATTTAACCCTTTGGAGTCGACCGACCGTCAGGCCGGCGTGATCAGATCACATGACCTGTTCAAGACGGTGCCAGATAAAAACAAAAGTCCGGACAACATTGCCGTGTGTTTCTGTCTAAAGTAGTGGCTTGAAACTCTATCCCAGTCTTTGTTTCATGCAAAAAGACCCAGTAAACATGGAGATACAATGATATAAAATTAATACATTTACAATGGTACTGGATTTTGATGTATTGTATCGGCTTCATATCGCAAAATATATTCCCAAAGTCTGAAATGCAAAAATATCCCACATTAGGGCAATTCACCCATTTAATCATTCAAACAAAATCATATTTGCTGCTCTAAACAAAGTCAAAAATCGTACATCCAAGCGGAATACATTTAATTAATTATTATTAATACGTTAAGTCTTGTTCATTGTTTTTCACTTTTATTAAATGTTTGATATTTCCGCACAGACCCGGACTAAGGTGTTAATGGGGGACTATCGGACATTCAAAATGCAGCATATTTTCCCCCAAGTGTCCATCTTGTCTGTCAAAATGCATATTACGTTTCTAACTTGCAATATCATTATTTCCGCTCTCTTCACTCCAGAAGAGCGGTCTCTCTATGTGCGGGGGATCACAGGAGGGGGGGAGGGGGGGGAGAGCTGTGGAATGTGACCAATCCCCCCTGGGAGACTTCCTCCACATGTTCCGATGGCCAATTTGTTTTAAACAAAGAGTTCCCAACAGCATAGGCAACATGGGGGGTCGGGGCTTGTGAATGGTATGGTCCTAAGGATGTGTTCTAATCAAACCAAAAGAGAAAATGCAGATATCATTCTCTCTCTCGACTTGCTGGTATCTCGAGCTGAGCGCTCATTGGTGGTTTGTACCCCGTGTTGCTGATGAAACTCTCCATTGGCTCGGCAAAAGTTTGTTGTTGTTTTGTGTCAGTTTTACCTCGCCACTTCCATTCACATTTTCATCATTGTTCCACAATGTTTATCATGAAGTTAATATCTATATATTTTATACTATACTTGCACTGCTTACCGTTTTCATACTTTATATATCTTAGCATATTCATATACACTGTTCATACTGCTCACAGGCTGGGCTGCTGCGTATATCTAGTGTATTCATACTGTACTCCTCCTCACTGTTTATTCATCATTGAATTCATTCTATATTTTATTCTGTAGATTGTGTACATTACTTTTCACTTTACTGCTTGTTGCACTCCTGGTTGGAAGCTAAACTGCATTTCGTTGTCTCAGTACCTGTAATATGGTGGGGAGACGTGTGTGATTAAAAGTTCATTCGCAGAAATGTAAAGGGATCTAACTGAGTTCTATTCATATTCTTGACGCATACTGTGATCTGCATGCACTTATCAAACATTTAATTAAAGTAGGCTAGTGAGGGGGTCCAAAATCAGCTATATTTAAAGAAAAAACATGCATTTATTCAATATATGTAATTTTAATGACATACTTTATCGTATACATTTTTTGTAATATTGCTCACATACCTATTAATCCCTTAAAACAAAGCTGGTCATATTGTAGATGTTTCTGAATCAAACTAAATATGTGTGAGGTGTTTTTAAAGATTTACGTAGGAACCAATAAGCTTGGTGCTGAGTGTCAGAAGTCAGAGAGGATTGACAGATGGACTAAGACATTGTTGATTATGGTCTTTCCATTGGACAATAAGAAAAATAATGAATAAAGCCAACCTCATCGTATAAAGAACCAAGCTGATGTTTTAAAATGCTTTAGTCTGTTGATGAATATCAACATTCATATAAATATTCTCAACCTTCATGCTCCTTATAAGGTACAACATAATTATCTAAAATTGATGCCTGACACTAGGATCTTAAAACACTACATGTGACTGACAAATGCAATTACAATGACTTACCATATACTCCCAAATGAGATGTCCATCATCCTAACCAAGGTGGATGCAAAGTGCCTTGAGGATTGCTTCCCTTTTAAGGTTAACATCACTTGTTGCCTGTGTAAAGAAATTACAATTATTCAAATATTTCTAAATACATCAATAATAACAAAATTGTCTATAAATTGTAGAAGATTTACAACCTGTAGTAACCTAAATATAGAATATAATATATACAATGACTTTATTATTCATGTAAATGGACTGCCCTAACTAAAGCATGTTAAAGTATTGTGACTTAAATGTATTACAATGTCAGCAGTGGTGTAGTGGGCGTTGGACGCGGGGGTACGCCGTACCCCCACTTATTTGAAGCATGATTTCTTTTTTTAATAGTCTAATACATCTAAAATCATTGCCAGTGTTATCAGTTGCAAGTGTGTGTTTGTTGTAATATGACGAAAACATAATAGGCAGATTTCACAGTAAATATAATAAAAACGTAGCTCAAGCATTTATGCAACTTGATTTGAAGCGTGTGTGTGTGAGGGGCAGAACCGTGTGTGTAGGGTGACCAGGTGTCCCGCACTGTGCGGGACTGCACACACAGCATTTTTATTATTTGTCCCGCGTCCCACACATTGAGACTATGTTCCGCATTTGAGTGATAGTCGCGCAGAAAGGCCGGATCGGTTCGCTGACAGCCGGCACCGCCCTTTATTATTATAAGTTGAGTAAAGTTAGAACGATATTGGCAGATTCGGATTTCACGGATCAATAACTCATGAACAAAATGTTATTCAGACACAAATGACGTCTCCTAAGTACCGTGGTAAGGTTGACAATGAACTACAATCACATTTTGATCAAAAAAAGCCAATACGTGCCTTCCTCCAAACTAGACACATTACATTGGTCTCTATCTGCAGCCGGAGAAGAAACAAGTGCTCAGTGTCCGCAAAGTGCAACTCCGAAAAAAGAAAATACAATAATATTCAATAACGTCACTATTATACAGTATATTTCTATCAAACTCACTACACACATCAATAGTCTCCTGGTGGTCGGACTACAGCAGAGAGTTTGGAAGAATATGGTTTGGAATAATTTTGGGGAATATTTATACTGTAACATCTTCAATAAACATGGCATCATCTTCCATAATTTTACTATTATCCAGTTTATTACTACCAAACTCACTACACACACTAATATTACATTACATTTAGCTGACGCTTTTCATCCAAAGCAACTTACAATCGGTATAGTCTCCTGTCAAAATAGTCTGATTAGCTAACATCACCTGTAGAAGGCCAGAGAAACTTCCATAACAGCATTGTGATGCCAAACAGCTTTCAGACTAAAACACATTCACTTATGGCAGGGGTCTGCAACCTTTTTGACCAAAAGAGACATTTTGCTCCTTTTTCCAAAACATTTTTTTTTCTGGAGCCGCAAAACATATTTCATAGCTTGATAGCTAATAAAGTTGTATTTATTGTTATATCAGACAAAAACTATTTTTTTTTTGCATTTATTAGGCTATTTATTACATTATATAAAACTGTTAACCTCTAATAAGAAACAGAGAACTCTTATAAGGAGAATTAGAAATAATACACAGGCCTACTTTAAAATAAATTAAACACAGCACTTGAGGAGTCATCTGCACATTTGAAGGAAAAAAAAATATTATTAAAATGGGCCCACTTTGAAATAAATAAAACATATAGCTGCACCCTAAAAAGAGTTAAAGGTAGAGTAGGTAAGAATGGAGAAACCAGCTCGAGTGCGCTAGAATTTGAAAATACAAAACCGAAACAAATATGCCTCTTCCTTCAGACTTTCTCACAGAGTCCCTCCTCCAACACACACGAACGCACACATGACCAATGAGGGCACGAGATAAGTTTGTGCACTAGAGATGTTAAGATTCACCGATTCGCATCGGTGCACCGGCATAAACGTTCAAGATGCGAGTGCACCGGTTGAAAGAGTGCACATCGGCTACAGTTTGTGTGTGTGTGTGTGTGTGTGTGTGTGTGTGTGTGTGTGTGTGTGTGTGTGTGTGTGTGTGTGTGTGTGTGTGTTGCATGCATGTAGCAGCCGCGTGTGTATAAATAAACGGTGTTGGCGAAACTAAGACTGTAATATAATGTTTAAGTAGCAATAATACATATGACATGTATTTTTAAAATATCTCAAGTACAGATAAACAGACCGTCCTGCTAGAGAGGTGGTACTTTCCTTGGGAGAAAAGGTCCGTGGGTGTGTCGGCCACATTAACCATTTCTGACTAACTTATGGCAACAAAAAATAATACATGGGAGCGGTGGAGTGATGAGGAGGTGTCGGCGCTTCTTGCCGCCAGAGAGTAACGTTACCAAAAGCACCCTTACCAACGTGATTTCACATGTTTAGTTGTGTCCTAATAATATTACCACAATGATAAGAACAAGTTAAAAAGAAACATACTTACAGTCGGTCAGGAACACAGTAGGAATGGCCAGTATATAAGCCAGGGCAGCGGGGAAGGTGAAGCTACAAAAAAAAGCATAGTAACAGGCAGTTAACATTCAACTTGTATTAGCCACAAACTAATAAGAAAGTCTAACAAGACAAAGATTAAATTTATCACGTATTTAATTTGAAAGCAGTATCAAGTTATCTTATAATGTTAATGATGCATGTTACACTTCAATTAGATTACTTAAAGAGCCTGTGACACGATTTTCCCCCATCATCCAAACCCATCAATTTGAGTAAATATTGTCCCCTTGAAAACCGTTACTGAACTGATTTTGGATATTTGTACTTTGATAACCATTAATCTGCCCTTCAATGTTGACCATTTCCTGGATCTTCTCGGGGATTATTCAAGTCCCGCCAAATTATGGGTGACGTCATTGCGGGCACAGCGCTCCAGCTGCACCGTTCAGGATCCCAGCATCTGCATGTAAACGCACGATGGCGCACACAGCAGCAAGCTCAGACAGCGATGACAGTTTAATTTTGAACGTGTCTGAGAGCTCATATGAGGCTGAAGGATCGGTTTATTTTGTATCTGTTAGAAGTTTAGGAATTAGGTGCGTCAATATGGGCGGTCATACGGTCATGTAGCCAGTGGTGGACTGGGACTAAAAACCTGCCCGGGACTCTCGACCGGCCCACTTCGGTAGGCCTACAACTAGTAAATTGTCAACGGGGGGAGTGGGGGATGTGCTAGTGACTTATCCGACCGGCCCACTTCGGTACCGGCCCATCGGGATTCCTCCCGATGGCCAGTCCGCCACTGCACCCAACCCAGCCCACGTAAACTGTCAACGGGGGGAGCCTCGCTGCGGGGAAACGGTGGACCTAGTGTCCCGATCGGAGTGGGAATAATAATAATAATAATAATAATAATAATAATAATAATAATAATAATCCGTGCATTTTATCCATTAATTTCCCCAACATTGTGGTAAAAAAAAACACACGTTTAATCCATGTTGGTGTACTACTAGGCCTACAACCAGTGGTGTAGTGGGGATGTTTTTACTGGGTGGACGGGATGGTGGGTGGACGGGAGACACTATGGACGCGCTCGTGAACTGTCAACGGGGGGGGGGGGGAATTGGGGACCTCTGTGTCGCCTGTCAGCGCAACTTACATGATGCCGTTTAGACAATATAATAATAAAGGGCGGTGCCGGCTGTCAGCGAACCGATCCGGCCTTTCTGCGCGACTATCACTCAAATGCGGGACATAGTCTCAATGTGTGGGACGCGGGAAAAATAATAAAAATGCTGTGTGTGCAGTCCCGCACATTGCGGGACACCTGGTCACCGTACACACACAGTTCTGCCCCTCACACACACACGCTTCAAATCAAGTTGCATAAATGCTTGATCTACGTTTTTATTATAATTACTGTGAAATCTGCCTATTATGTTTTCGTCATTATTACAACAAACACACACTTGCAACTGATAACACTGGCAATGATTTTAGATGTATTAGACTATTAAAAAAAGAAATCATGCTTCAAATAAGTGGGGGTACGGCGTACTCCCGCGTCCAACGCCCACTACACCACTGACTGCAACTACAAAAAGCTAAGGTTTGTTTTCTCATCAGGAAATGCAGACCGGCTCAAACAAAAGATTTTTAAATCATCATCCTCACGATCATTTAATGTATCATATGTTCGCCGAATTGACATGAAAGCACTAATAAATGTAGTTTCATCCACTTGAGTTTACAAAAATAATCGATTTGTTTTTATATCACATCCGACGGGAGGAAATTCAGCAGCTCTCACTACCGATTTTTAATCCTAATTTAATCATCATCTTCACCACGAGCATTTATGTTTATGTTCGCCGAATTGACATGAAAGCACTGACAAATATGAATATACTGTAGTCAACTTCATTAAAACGTTATTAACGTGCCTAAACTCAGTAATTCACCATTTCTACGCATGACAACACACTTTGTCTGTGTTTGGCTCTCTCGCCGCACAGTGAAGCGTTCCCGCATTGACGTCACTTCCGGCTTCCCCCAAAACCTCAAAATGAGTCGAAGGAATTTTCCCGCGATGTTCGAAATTATTGATATTTATCGGAACGGTATCGCTTTTTCTTTTTTAAACTGACGGTTCGAGATTACTAGTAGCCCACTATTTCATTGCACAACAGTTGTCGGGTTCATGTCACAGGCTCTTTAAACATTACTACACAACTAAGCTAGGTTAACAGTAGGCTAACAGTTAGCTAGCTGCTGTAGGCCTATGTTAACGGTTGCTAATGTTAATCTATCAACACACACAGTCGATAGCGTTAATGTTAGCTATAAAGCTACCTGTTTAAAGGCCCAGTGAAGTGCATGTTTTTGCACCAAAATGAAATGGCAGTTTCATTCCTTACATATCATTGTGCCTGTTCATGGCTAAAATAATTTTTAATAATTCATAATTAATGAATTAATGAATTATTAATTTTGCCGTCTGAGCCTAACGGAAGTTGCAGACGATAGTGGCTGTGACGTCACAAAATGTACCCAGTTGCGATTGTAAACATGGCGGAGACTCTGGAAAGTGATACTAGTGTGAGAGAAATGATTGATTTGGACAGCTTTTCGGACAGGATAGATGAGGAAAGTGATCAATCTGGTGCACTTTGAGGGCAACATTAAGAGATTTATGGATACAGCTCTCAACACTCATATGAAACATATATTTCAATAATCAAAAAACATTGGAATGATTTCTTAACCTATTTTATACAACTAATATTACATAGATGGAAATATTTGTTTACATACAGGACTGTCTCAGAAAATTAGAATATTGTGATAAAGTTCTTTATTTTCTGTAATGCAATTAAAAAAACAAAAATGTCATACATTCTGGATTCATTACAAATCAACTGAAATATTGCAAGCCTTTTATTATTTTAATATTGCTGATTATGGCATACAGCTTAAGAAAACTCAAATATCCTATCTCTAAATATTAGAATATCATGAAAAAGTATACTAGTAGGGTGTTCAACGAATCACTTGAATCGTCTAATTAACTCGAAACACCTGCAAGGGTTTCCTGAGCCTTGAAAAACACTCAGCTTGGTTCAGTAAACTAAATCACAAGTATGGGGAAGACTGCTGATCTGACTGCTGTCCAGAGGACCGTCATTGACACCCTCCATCAGGAGGGTAAGACACAAAAAGAAATTTCTCAAAGAGCAAGCTGTTCACAGAGTGCAGTTTCAAAGCACATCCACAAAAAGTCTGTTGGAAGGGGGAAATGTGTCAGGAAACGCTGCACAACCAAGAGAGATGACCGCAGCCTTAACAGCATTGTGAAGAAGAGTCGCTTCCAGAATTTGGGGGAGCTTCAAAGACAGTGGACTGAAGCTGGAGTCCAGGTATCAAAAGTCACTGTTCACAGACGTGTCCGGGAAATGGGCTACAATAGCCGTATTCCCATGGTCAAGCCACTTCTGAACTCAAGACAACGGAAGAGGCGTCTGACTTGGGCTAAGGAAAAGAAGCACTGGACAGTTGCACAGTGGTCCAAAGTCCTCTTTTCAGACGAAAGCAAGTTTTGTATTTCATTTGGAAGTCAAGGCGCCAGAGTCTGGAGAAAGGCTGGAGAGGAGCAAAATCCAAGTTGCTTGAAATCCAGTGTGAAGTTCCCACAGTCAGCGATGGTTTGGGGAGCCATGTCAGCTGCTGGTGTTGGTCCACTGTGTTTCATCAAGCCCAGAGTAAATGCAGCTGTGTACCAAGAGATTTTAGAGCACTACATGCTTCCGTCTGCTGAAAAGCTCTATGGAGATGAGGAATTCATTTTCCAGCATGATCTGGCACCTGCCCACAGTGCCAAAACCACCAGTAACTGGTGTACTGACCATGGCATTACTGTCCTCGATTGGCCTGCAAATTCCCCTGACCTGAACCCCATAGAGAATATGTGGGGTATTGTGAAGAAGAAGCTGAAAGACACCAGACCCAACAATGCTAATGAGCTAAAGGCCGCTATTGAAGCATCCTGGGCATCCATAACACCTCAGCAATGCCACAGGCTGATTGCCTCCATGCCACGCCGCATTGATGCAGTAATCCGTGCAAAAGGATTCCCAACCAAGTACTGAGTGCATTAATGGACATTTTCAAATGTTTGATTGTGTTTTGCTGTTATAAATCTTTTTTTTTACTTGGTCTGAGGAACTATTCTAATTTTTTGAGATAGGATTTTTGAGTTTTCTTAAGCTGTATGCCATAATCAGCAATATTAAAATAATAAAAGGCTTGCAATATTTCAGTTGATTTGTAATGAATCCAGAATGTATGACATTTTTGTTTTTTTAATTGCATTACAGAAAATAAAGAACTTTATCACAATATTCTAATTTTCTGAGACAGTCCTGTAGATGACCAAACCCACTGAGATAACTTAGGCTACAGTTTACCTCCCTGAGCTGACGTTATCTCTCAGTCCCACAGGAGAGCACTCTCCCTCTCCTTATTGTTGAAACAGCTAATCTCCGTTAGCTCCGAGCTAGCACCAGATGCTAATAACAACCCTGTAACTCTGTCAGTCTCTCTTTCTCTCTCTCTCGAATCGACCACTGGCCTTTATTTATCATGATCAATCAAATAATCTACGAAACAATGACACCAGCCAGGCTCACCTTCATCTTTTGGGAACAGAAACATCGCCACTTCGGCAGACTTGACATTACTACAGCCAGCGGCAATGCATCGTTTCCCCTGTGTTTTTCATCCCTCTTTCTTCACTGTCGCCTCCATTGTCAGGTTTTCTCGATTGGCAATCACTTCCAGTCGACTCCGACACACTTTCCAGGAAAATACTAGCTCAAAAACGTTGAGAAATTCGACTTTGAAAAAGAGAAAAAACGAACGGTGGTGAATGTAAACAGTGCAGCGGCGTCCATCTCGTGACGTCACGCAGTAGATCGCAAGCCACGCCCACGAAGGCGAAGGTCGACTGCAGATTTCCCCGGAAAATTCAAAACTCGTCAAATTTGTTGCTATTCCAACATTTTTTGATATGGGTTCCAATGGACAATTTTGGTCATTACTATACGTATTAGCATAACAGATCATGCACAGGTGCACACTTCACTGGGCCTTTAAGTATAATATAATACACCCAAGGCTATAAATGAGCTACTTACTTAAAACGGAGAGCCGTGGAGAACGTTCACCTCACGACAGCGGAGCTACGCGGACAGTCCTGTCCTTCCGATTCCGAATGGAAAATGGAGGGAAAAGTGGCGGGCTGCTTGTGTATGCACATGCGCAGACAGGACAGTATATGTGGTAATTAAATTGTACATATATTTTTCTAATTAGGCTACTTTTAAATGAATAAAATGAGCAAATTTTAAACAGTGACAATATATGTTAAGATTAATTAAAAAAGGTAAGAAGGATGCAATAACACATGCAAATCTATTAAAAAAGGCTACATTAAAACATGTAACATCTAAAAGGGGTCATAATCAGTTTTTTCAGTGTGTTTTGATGTGAGAAATGACAAAAAGATGGTTCCAGAATGATTCAGAAGTGGGAAAATGAATAAAGCAACATCTGGGTTAAAAATAACCCAGGCAGGTGTTCAACTGAAATTGAAGCCCTAATAACCCCTTTGACCCAGCATGAACAACCCACCAGTGTGTTTACAGTACCCAAATAACCCATAATTATGACCCAGCCAAATCAACACAGCAATGTGTTTATAGAAATAACCCAGCATTTTTAAGAGTGTACAGTAAACAATTAACACAGTAAATTATGTGGATTAAACCACATTTATTTTGTTATAAATAAACGAAATATGATTTCCTCCGGAGTCGGCTTGACTCGGTTTGCATTAAAAAAGAATGCACAAATGTGTTTAATCGTTAATCTCATATATACGCAGTAAATACATTTGTTCCTGCTCAAGATTAGATTCAACTTTATTGTTATTGCACATATTACAGGTACTGAGACAACGAAATGCAGTTTAGCTTCTATAACCAGGAGTGCAACAAGCAGTGAAAAGTAATGTACACAATCTACAGAATAAAATATAGAATGAATTGAATGATGAATAAACAGTGAGGAGGGGTACAGTATGAATACACTATATATACACAGCAGCCCAGCCTGTGAGCAGTATTATTAGTATTAACAGCAGTGTTCGAATTTACCAATTTGCTTTCGGGGGAGCCCTATTTTTCAGTGCATATCCTGCTAATAAATATGTCACATGCACGCTCTGTTGACTGGCGCAGCAGGGCGGATGCGATCAATTGCTATAAAAACACTGCTATTTTTTATTTACTTATGAAAAGCCATGGATACCTTTCATTCCACTCACTCCATCTTTTCTGTGTCCAGTTAAAAGGCAGGTCATGGGCATCGTCAGGTTCGCAAGTGCAGGTGGCGCCAACTCGTTAAACTCTTTGTTTAAAACGAATTGGCCATCGGAACGTGTGGAGGAAGTCTCCCAGGGGGGATTGGTCACATTCCACAGCTCTCTCCCCCCCTCCTGTGATCCCCCGCACACAGAGAGGCCGCTCTTCTGGAGTGAAGAGAGCGGAAATAATGATATTACAAGTTAAAAAACGTAAGATGCATTTTGACAGACAAGATGGACACTTGGGGGAAAATATGCTGCATTTTGAATGTCCGATAATCCACCATTAACACCTTAGTCCCGGGTGCGGAAATATCAAACATTTAATAAAAGTGAAAAACAATGAACGTATTAACGTATTAATAATAATTAATTATATTTATTCCGTTTTGGATTTTTGACTTTGTTTAGAGCAGTGATCTTCTCTGCAGCAGAGAGCTAAGCGCTGTCAGACCGGACCTAACCCTGAAAAGTATTATCATCTGAAATTAATCATTATGTTATTCATATTAAATACATGTAAGTATTTGTACAACTTGTATTTAGAAATACTCTGTTGTAATTATTGATGCATAAATGTGTTCATCCATTCAATTGGGCATCTATATAATGGGGTTAATTTATGATATTACATAATAACACAATACATTATAATATATGATATGATAATTATATTTTAGTTTTATTCATTTCTTATTTCATAGTTTTTCATTGTTTGAACTACTGAATTTCCCCACGGGGATTAATAAAGGTCCATCTTATCTTATCTTAATGTATAAATTGATTTACTTCAATCTACTGTACTGTGTAAAAACACTCCAACAATATTACAAAAAATATACTGCATAAATCAAACTTTATACTTTATTTGATCTGAAATATTGATGTTTTTTCATTATAGTAGCCTGTGAAAACCATAACAAATAAGTGATTACATGCTACAGTATTCAGCAAACACAACTGCAGAGCTGCAAACATTGCAAACAGACTAAGTTCTACAACACCCAGTTGTCTTTGTGTATTTGTGAATGAAGCGCCATCTCATGGTTAAATCCTGTAATTGAACAAATGGGGAAATTTGGCAACGCCCTCTAGCAATTTGGCAACACCCCCAGCCACTGGGATCCGCTGGGCTTTTGACTGGGACACACCCATGTCAGTCCTATCTGGAGTGCTACATCTGTATTGCTGGGTATAAAATCTACATGCATCACTCTGGTAGTCTGATACCTTCACAGCAGTGACTATGGAGGGGGGGGGGGGGCTGTATATAATAATGTAATAACACCTTCCCCGCCTTTCGTAGACCTTTTGCTGGTATACAGCAGTGTCTATGGAGGTGGGGGGGGTCTGTAATAACAGTTTGACCCGGGGGTCCAAGCCCTTATTGCTGGGTATAAAATCCACTTGCATCTATCTGGTAGTCTGAGGCCCTAAGAGCAGCGACTCTGCTGTTTTTAACCTGCTTGTCCATTTGACCATTCAAATGTTAACGAAACGGACAGACTTCCGTGCACACCAGCTGCTGTCAGATTAAAACAGTTTAATACACTTTTAACACTCATGTAGCCAGGATTCCTGCTCCTTTCCTGGGTAACCCAGTGAGGTGACGCAGCCTGTCCTCTGGATGCACTCTTTGGGGGGGGGGGGGGGGTATAGAAGGTATAGAAGCCACATGCATAACCATGGATCTCTGCATCTTCCCGGTGTCTGTCCTGGATGAGTGAAATAATCAGAGTTCTTTGTCCAATCTTGCTACTAATTGATATCTTTTAATAGTAATCTCTGTTTGACATGTGTTGATATTATTATATTTCTTCTGAAATAGCACCTTGTGAAGGACCCATTTTAATTAAAAACTGAATTAAAACAGTGTGTGCCCTCTCTGGGTACACAGTCATCCTCTATTTACACCACTTTTCATGGTGTGTTTGTGCCCTGGTTGTCTTTTGACTGAATTTAAACAGTTTCCCCACCTTTCAGAGACTTATTGATGGGTAAAATAATCATCATTCTGTATAAATATGTTTGTCAATATCATGTATGCAACATGATAAGTTGGGGTCCACAAAGCTGACACAAGATACCCGCATATAAGCACTGATCTGATGGGTAAAATAATCATCATTCTGTATAAATATGTTTGTCAATATCATGTATGCAACATGATAAGTTGGGGTCCACAAAGCTGACACAAGATACCCGCATATAAGCACTGATCTGATGGGTAAAATAATCATCATTCTGTATAAATATGTTTGTTTCCGCTTGCTTTCCATCAGCACCTGGACGTCATTTCAAACGGAGAGTGACTATGGAGAGGGGGGGGGGGGCTCCAATAACACCTTCCCCACCTTTCATATACCTATGTCTGGGTATAAACGCCATGTGTATCGCCCTGGATCTCTTCATGTGTGTGTGCCTGTGAGTGTGAGGCCCTAACAGCAGCGACTCTGCCATTTTTACCTGCTTGTCCATTTGGCCATTCAAATGTTAACGAAATGGACAGAGCCCCAGTTTTCCCCGTAAAATGCTTTTTAATCATTATCTTTGCATTTAAATGATGTACGTTATAATTCATATGGTTCCTTTACCCAATGCACATAGTCTGGAGCTCACTGGGGTCCTGCATATGCTTTAATCAGGCTTTGTCCATTTGGCTATCAGTTTGTTAACGAAATGGACAGAGCCCCAGTTTTCCCCCTAAAATGATTTTTAATCATTAAATGATGTACGTTATAATTCATATGGTTCCTTTACCCAATGCACATAGTCTGGAGCTCACTGGGGTCCTGCATATGCTTTAATCAGGCTTTGTCCATTTGGCTATCAGTTTGTTAACAAAATGGACAGAGCCCCAGTTTTCCCCCTAAAATGATTTTAAATCATTATCTTTGCATTTAAATGATGTATGTTATAATTCATATGGTTCTTTTACCCAATGCACATAGTCTGGAGCTCACTGGAGTCCTGCATATGCTTTAATCAGGCTTTGTCCATTTGGCCATCAGTTTGTTAACGAAATGGACAGAGCCCCAGTTTTCCCCCTAAAATGATTTTTAATCATTAAATGATGTGTGTTATCATTAATATGGTTCCTTAAATTAATACACATAGTCTGGAGCTCACTGGGGTCCTGCATAGGCTTTTAATCAGGCTTTGTCCATTTGGCTATCAGTTTGTTAACGAAATGGACAGAGCCCCAGTTTTCCCCCTAAAATGATTTCAAATCATTATCTTTGCATTTAAATGATGTACGTTATAATTCATATGGTTCCTTTACCCAATGCACATAGTCTGGAGCTCACTGGGGTCCTGCATATGCTTTAATAAGGCTTTGTCTATTTGGCTATCAGTTTGTTAACGAAATGGACAGAGCCCCAGTTTTCCCCCTAAAATGATTTTTAATCATTATCTTTGCATTCAAATGATTCATGTTATCATTAATATGGTTCCTTAACACATTGCACATAGTCTGGAGCTCACTGGGGTCCTGTTTAATCAGGCTTTTTCCATTTGGCGAATGTTAACGAAATGGACAGAGCCAGTTTGATTTTTATTCACTATCATGGGGCTATAAAAATCATATTCCGGGTAATGCGGAGCACAATTGTACCTTTTACTATTTTAATTTATTTATATAATATATGTTTGGGCTATAAAAGTGACCTTTTTGGATGACTTTGTCAGTTTATGGAGCTTGTCCCACAAATCCTGGAGCTTCCAGGCAGAATTTGGGAGCTCATAGGCGGTCTGCCATGCGCCCCCACCCGTGGAAAGAAGAAAACATGAAAGAAAACGGTCAATTATATCTTAAAACAATCAAAAATGAAGTTTTCAAAGAATCTTGGAGCGGTATGTACAAAAATAATGTGTCCGAAAATACTGCTCCTAATGCGGCTATAATTTCCTGAAAAATCGACTTGCTTTCCTCTCAAAATCCCGGTTTTTGAGAGGAAAACAAGTCGAATTTTCAGGAAATTATAGCGGCATTAGGAGTAGTATTTTCGGACACATTATTTTTGTACATACCGCTCCAACTGCAGTCTGGCTTGCATGCCGTTTTGAGCCACTACCCTCTGTCATGGTTGCAAACTTTGAGTTTCCCGGACACATTTGTTGCCTCGGAGACCCCCCAGCATGGTTCTTAACAAACTTTAAGTTTTTGAAATGACCTCTGGAGGAATGCAAGCGGAGTTGTCATGTGATTATGAGATACTATCTTCGGATATATTTGAACACTTTTACCCGTTTTCTACGGATGCAAGGGTGAGTTTTCATGGAAATAGGAGGAGATACACTGCCACTAACTCTGAGCACCATGACTCAAGTGCGGTGTGGCGGGGTGGGACGATTTAAGTCCGCAAGTAAACTCTTACTTTTGTGACAGTGGAGGAATGCAACGGGGGTTGTCAGGGGACTCTATCTGCATTATGTGACACTATTTTCGGATACATTTTAACACTTTTTTGTTTTTACGGTTCTCCAAAAAGCAAACTCTTACTTTTGTGGTCCGTGTACCATGCATTGAAGCATCGGACCCAATGTTTTTTGTCCCAATTGATTTCTCACTACTGATCGAATGGCAAACGCGACCCGCCATCGGAGGGCCTCCGCCGGCCCGGCCTCGTGCCAGTGCTCTGGCGGTCGGTTCCTCCGAACTGTGGGTTCGACTCTGATGGCCGGGAGGGACGAGGGAACCGTCGGAGGGTCTTCTGGAGACTCCTGCTGGAGTCCTGCATTTCACCGGGACCTGGCTCGAAAAACTCGAAACCCTGACTCCAGTGCGGTGTGGCCGCCGTGCGCCTCCGGGTACCTGACTCCCCTGCCTCCTCCGTGTGCTCCGTGTGCTGCGTGGGGGTAACCCTGCGTGTCCGTTACCCTGCGTGTATCTTACCTCCCGGGCCGACCGATATGAACCGTCTGACTCACCACGGGTTCCGCAGCGGGGTGGAAGTTCCACCTCCCCACTTCGCCGCGGAGTGCCAGGCAAACACCTGTTTCTCTAATCCTCCACTGTTGCATAGCGGCCTTAGTCGGCTGCGGCATTCAGCAATTGGCCTTGCTCCGGGCACCGGTTCCCTCGGGGACCACGGCTCGGTGGCTTCACATGATATAGGGTCGACCCTACTTCATCACAGGCTACCTGTTTGATCCTGCGTAACAACCACATATATGCTTGTCTGCAAAGAGGGAAATGCCTGGTCCCGCCTGGGTGTTCCTCTTTTGTGACAGTGTATTTAAGCATCGGACCCAATGTTGCCATCACCAGCCCCGCGGAGATGGGACCATTTAAGCAAGTGGTAACCCTATACCTACCACTGGTCCGTGTACAATGTATTACAGTGCATTCTCCCCGACAGTCCGCCAGCAGACCTGGAGGCTCCTGCCGGGGGCACCAAGCGGTCTCCCCGAAAGTCCGCCACCAGACCTGAAGGCTCCTGCCGAGTGCATCAAGCATTCTCAGAACACGAGGTGCTCCCTGACAGTCCGTCAGCAGACCTGGAGGCTCCTGCCGGGTGCTCCGTACCGTGCTCTCCGACAGTCCGCCAGCAGACCTGGAGGCTCCTGCCGGGTGTACCGTACTGTGCTCCCCGACAGTCCGCCAGCAGACTTGGAGGCTCCTGCCGGGTGCTCCGCGCCGTGCTCACCAGCCCCGCGTATGTCCACCGTGCGCCTCCGGGTAGCTCACTAACTCTGAGCACCATGACTCAAGTGCGGTGTGACGGCCTCGCCCTGGCCGTCTACCGTGCGCCTCCGGGTAGCTCACTAACTCTGAGCACCATGACTCAAGTGCGGCGAATGCCGGAGCGCATATATACTTGTCTGCAAAGAGGGACATGCCTGGTCCCGCCCGGGTGTTCCTCTACGGCTAGTGTCCAGCCAGCTGCGGTATCAGCAAATGTGACCCGCCATCAGAGGGCCTCCTCCCCGGGTCCAGGTTCCGGTGCTTGGCGGTCGTTTCCTCCAAACTGCGGGTTCGACTCTGCTCCTGGAGCGGACAAAGATATGTGATATTTGCCTGAAGGATGGAAATAAACAAAGAATGATATTTTACAGGACATGACGGATATATGGTTTTTTTCCAGGCTTTTTGGAAATAAACCAAATGTGATTTTGCAGGGCATTACGTAGCTCATTTACCCATTTGATGTTGTGCAGTACATTACTGAGCTCATTTAACGATATGGTGTACCAGGAGAAGTGGGATGCTGCCATGTCCCAACTGGTCTCCGGAGAAATATAAGGAGAGTTGACAGGGGACTGTGCCCAGTGCTTGTGGACCGAATGAGGGGTGTGTTAGAGGGGAAGGCTCTGGCTGTTTCTGCAGCCTCTGCTTCTACCTTCTCTCCCCACCCCGTTACCAGCGCGTGCCTGCTGTAAAAGGCAGGTGCACGGGCTCTCACTGACACTAACTCTGAGCCTGGCTCCCGAGCAGCACGTTCTCCCCGGCAGTCCGCCAGCAGATGAAAAACATCCACCTCTCCGCCTCTTCCGAGGGACGAGGGAACCGCGCGGGGGGGTCTGCTGGAGGCTCCTGTCGGATGCTCCGTACTGCGTTTCACCGGGACCTGGCTCTAAAAACTCGGAACCCTGACTCCATTGCGGTGTGGCGGCCTCGCCCTGGCCATCCACCGTGCGCCTCCGGGTACCTGACTCCCCTGCCTCCTCTGGGGGCAGGTGCGAGGGGTTCAATGCCTCCTCCCCCCGCTGCGGCGAAGGCCGGAGCGGGATGGAGCGCCCGGAGGTACTGTTATCCCCACGTTTTCGTACCCAAAACTGTCTTGTGAGCTCGTGGCAGAACCATGAAACAAAAAACAATCAATGTATCGGACCCATCACCAGCCCCGCGTTGGTGCGGAGGTGGGACCATTTTAACCAGGTGGTAACCCAAGTCCTCCCCTTGGTCCGTGTTCCCTGCATTGAAGCGTCGGACCCATGGTTGCAATCACCGGTTAGCTAACGCATATAAACGGAGAAACAGAAAACCATGTAAAGAGCAACTTCCAGGTTAAAGACACCTGTGAATAAATGTGTAGGAAAATGATGAATACACTAGATTTTCAAAAAAATATACAGAAATATACACTACAGTGACATCTGGCGTCGTTTTTGTAAGAAATGTTCACTTCCACATAAAAAAGCCTCGGCACATGACCTCCCGCGTGTGACACAAGGGGGAGAGCGGCCGGTGTAACGTATCAATAAACATGGATCCCAATGCTAGTTTCGACACAGAAGACACAGAAGAAGTTGAACATGAATATTCTAATGCATATGACGGACCACAACCTTATAATTATGAGCCTGCTAGGCGTCCAAGAGACCAGGAGCAGCCAAGGATTAGAAGAAATAATGGCCATCGGAGAGAAATTGAGCTGTGGTGTGAGGAGAACCAGTGGAGAACTGGGCAGCTATCTTGGTGAGTGACCGGCGTTAGCTACAGAATGTTAGCTAACGTCACATCACAACATTGTAAAGTTAGCTATCATATATCAGGATATAACTAAAGTAGCATTGATAATATAGTAATGTTACTGGCAGGACTGTTGATACTGATCCATAACAGAAACTAATGCACAAGTATCAGCCGTATCTCGCGTTACCTAATGCAAATCCACACTACGTCTTACGGTGCTGTGTACCGGAGGGGAGGGAGAGAGCAGCAAAGGGAGAGATGTAATACGGTTTCCTGATAGACGTTTTGTTTTATAGGTGCTTGTGTGGGGAATGCCAGCCCATGACCTCAGTTGTGGAGAGCATGTGCTGCAGGGAGGTGGATCCCTTCTGGGCCCTGGTGGAGAACCTCACCCCCAGACCAGACATAACATGCCTGACACTGCACCCAGGCTTTGAAGCATGCTGTCTGAATCCCTTTGTGCTACAGATAGCTTACATGAACTTCAGGCAGGAGCATGGCCCGCTTCAGGCCAGCAGACATGAGTATGTTTAGATTACAATTAAAAAGATAAATAATATTAAAGATAATACAGTTGCTATTGACCCCGAGTGTTTAGCAGGTTTCAAAACCCAGAACCTGTAGATTATATACTATATAACACTTGTTGATGATGTTAACAAGGCTACCAAGTTTACCTGTAGATATTGTGTCCCTATCCCCAGGCAATACCGCTACACAGCTTACAGGCAGGTCATCCGCTGGGCCTGTGGAGTTCTAGGCAGGCACATTAGGAAGCCCTTACCCTCATGTGTTGTGTCTGCCATCAGAAGACAGTTCCCAGAAGAAGGAGGAGGAATTTACAAAGGTTTTGAGTGCCCTCATTTTGGTGACGATCAAAACAATTAATCACAATCATAGTGTGTTCTCACTATGTGTTCACATACACATGCATTTCCAAACATTTTGTCTACCTGTAAATGTGGTATTTTTTCAATTTACAAAAATAAACATTGATTGATTGATAGATAGTGTCTTTTCATTAATAACCACCAAAATACGTTATTTGAACACTCCTCTCGATCGATTTACAAAAAAAAAAATAGTATGGCCCGCCCTAATACACCAATGCAGTTTTTAAAGATATACATTTTTCAACACAAAATCATTTAACAAATTACACCATATCCAATCATTTTAAGAGTCAGAAAATGCTATCTGTTCATTGCAGTTATTGTTTATTGAATTAGATTACCATGACCTCAACATAATTATTTAGATTACAAGTCCACAGCCCAGAAAATTGTATTTGCATATCATTTCATTTATGAATATGGAATTATTTATTTAATATTATTATCGCAGCTCAACGAGGCTCCCTCCTGTCAAATGGAGGGAGTAAATACAGCGGCAAGCTTTGGGACCTGTCCCAACATATCCTATGAAGAGAGAAAGAAAATATTGTTATTATCTATGAATATTGATTTTTGCACCATCAAAATCTCTTACCAGGTTTTATCTAACAAATAAACAAATGTCAATTTAGAATAATCTTACCCTGAAAACTGTGAACCACAGAATCTGCTGGTTTCACACTAATTTCCTGTGTTAAACCGGGAATGCCGTGCCAGATAAAGGCCAACTGCCTCATCCTTGGCGATCTCCTGGCAGGAAGTGGAAAGGGGGGCAGGGGCAGTGGAGGACAAGACTGCACTGCTCTCTCGTAGAGTCTCTGGTGACCTGGAGTAGCCCTCTCTCAGAGACTCCATCAGGGCTGCAGCGTATGCTGAAGGAAGGAAACAAGTGATCACATTCAGTGATATTATAGATGCATCACACAATAAATAATATTTAGGGACCGAGTAAAACAGCTAACCGTATGATGGCTTCTCCTTGATAGGACGAACTACCCAGCCACCTTTGCAGAACCTTGGGTAGCGAACTGCATAACGAACCTCACCATCACTGGTTCGAGCAACCTCTCTGCTGCTATTGTGGTTAAAGTGCAAGGCTGCCATGAGAAGCCTGTAGAAAAAGCAGATTATGGAGTTCACAAGTTGTTTTTACATATGTGAATAAACTGTTTAACTGATAGCATTAGTCGGTTAAACTTGGCATTGTTCGTTAACGGTTAAATGGTTAATTATTAACATCCCTAAGCCGTACACATTATTTCACCATCCCATCATATTTACCTGCTGTACATCCCAAGGAAGGAAAACCCAGTGTGCTTTGGTGCAAAGTGGAGGATGAGGGAGTGAAATGCCTCCAGGGAATAGGTCTGATGCTGTGGAGACAACTTCCGGACATCCTTCACCAATGCTGTTCTCAAAGTCACCCTCTCCAGTTTAATGGCTGCAGTTGTTCCTGTACAAACACATATTTTGTTCTGATGTTAATAGAATTGTCTACATATGCATGTATTACCTACACTGATAAAGCACGATTGTGTGATACTATCAGGTGTTATTTATATAACGCCTTGTTAATGTGTTAGCACACTTTGGGTTATATATTGATGGAGTGCTCTGGAACCAAATTAAACTAAGCACCAACAAGCACTTGGACGACTAAGATGTTTCAGCAACACAGTTCACAGAGTACGTTACCTGGTTCCAGCCACTCCTTGTCCCTTGCTTCTCCCTCCAGAGGTGGATGTGCACAGCAGGGAAATGCAGGAGTGCCGTGTTCATGGATGTCCTGAACATGATTCACCATACTTTGCCACTTGGCTTCCATCACATCTGGATCTCCATCAGGAGTGGAAGCTGCAGTCCACTACAGGTGATTGATGATGGCTGGCGTCCACAGCTTCAGGTCCTCACACTCCCTCTCCTTTGCAGCAGCATCCAAAGCTTTCCCTAGACCTGTTTCACAACAGAAACAAAATGTTAAAAAAGAAAATGTAATTATAAACAAATTTCAGCCTAATCAAACCTACCAACATCAAGATACATACTTTTACCTACTAACTAGTAAGAAAATGCATTTTTTGCTGTTAATATGGTGCGCCAAGAATCTTTGTGTGTTCGTTCTTGTGTGTCTTTATCTGGCGATTTCGGTCCGTAATAAGGGCTGAAACTTGCATGTGTTGCTCCTTAAGGAAGTCAATGCTGCGTTTCAGACCCTCTAGTTCACACCAGGTGCTGCTTGGGACCTCTGAGCTCTGTAAAACAACATTATGCAGTCATATCACTAACCGTGTCACATCAGACGAAAGCAAATCTGATTTGTGTGACTGATAACGTTAACTTACCTGGACAAGTTGAAGATCCAAAACCTTGTTTATTCTGTCCTCGATCAAGGAGTAGGTGCCATATTTGGCACAATGGCCAGGAGAGTCTGACCTATGAGTGTCAAAAACAGTTTAATTCAGACGTTAAAGCCCAAAAAACAATGCAATGCAGTTATTGTAAGTTGCTTTGGATAAAGCAAAATGAATGTAATTTAAATATTGTTTTGACCTCTTTTTGATATCAATAATACAAGCTGAAGTGTTCTACCTGCAGTCACCAGAGAGGATTAGCCCACCCCCCCATCTCCTTCAGTTCTCGGATGATCCCAGCCTGCTCAGTTTGCCAGGCCTGCACCATAGTAGGGATTGTGTACAGGCGTTGATGGCGGAAGAAGGTGCCGACACTGATGCACTGAAGCCCTAACAGTTTCAACATCCGTATTGTCTGGGTAGCCATGCAACCTGAAAAGTGGATGGCCCCACTCAGTAACAGGTTGCAGGCTGGCATGTTTCTGTACAGCATTGGCTGGTTCTGCCAAAAACGCTCATACCCACATGCTGCACATACCTAAGAGATGTGAAAAGCAGAACATTGCCAGTAAAACTTATGTGCCCATAAAACTAACGAAGTATAGACACAGTGAATTGATAAAACATAAAAATAAAATAAAACAAACATTTACATACAGGTTATGATACAACCTTTATTTTTACATCAGTGGAATTCACACATATCCTCTTACTTGTTCTATCTTTATATACGTTCCCTCTTGCTGCTCCACATTACCCTGGGTTTCCCCACAACAAGAAGGGCAAATGGTGAACAAGGACATCAGCTGGGTTTGGCACACAATGAACTTGTCAGCAGCACTGAAATAAATAAAAAAATACTTGTTATTTCTGACCGACACAATTTGGTAATACAGTACACATCATCTAAAATTAAAAGAAGCCTTAGTTGAGATCAACATTAGTTCGCTGCAGTGGCTCTTTTGATGGTCCCTCGTCAGACGACTTGCTCATCATTTCCTCCTCTGGGCTCCATTGCATATCCCCAGGGTGGTCCATGGTTACAGAAGATGACTCATCATCACTGTGTGCAGGACTGGGCAGTGGAGATTCTGTCTGACACCCCACACTGACCATCCTGGGCTGTACCTGGACAGCTAGGATAAAAAGATATATATTATATAATTGTGCCTGCCATAAACAACAGCCCTGCCATACAATCTACCTTTACAAAGCTTATGTTCAGGTTTTGTTGACATTCGGGCTGAGATGTTTTAATTCATTTATATGTTAATTATTGAGGTCATAGCAAGTCTTGGAGTTGTAACAGCCTGCATCATACTGAGATGTTTTTCTAATATGTTTTTAACATGTACAAAAACTATGCAGAGTCTTTACCGCGTTTTGATGTAAAATGGGCGCGCTACTTCTGTGTTACATTTACCTGATGAACGATGGAAAGGTCTGAGGTTACACTGTGAGCCACAGTGAAGCACAGATGTTGGCTGAGGAACCAGTGGAGAGACGACCTCTTGCTCTGGGTCTATAAGCCCAGCATCACTGGCTGTAGGTGAATCTGCAGTACTGTTGTCTCCCAAAGTCTTGAAAACACACACATGAAACACATGATTACACATGAAAATAAATAGCAACTGCGCCATTAGATATGCACATAAAGTCCCCACGCCAATTCTAGCTAACATTATCCACTATGACTTAGCAAGTGCGTTTAACAAGCTAGCAACATTAACTTACAACAATAAATACTAAACACACGTTGCTTGTCATTATTGAAATCATTATACTGACTAATTTGGAAGTTAGCAAATGTTAGAAAAACAATACTTACGGTGCACAGTTCACGTTTCGTTTTGCTGAATCTCTGCGTTTTTCGTCACAGACGCAGCATTGAAGTCCCGTCTCTTTGTCTGCACAAAACAAACCCAGGACCGAAAGCTAGCTAGCTTTCTTTTCCTGTTAGGGAAATAGTGGACTCGATGTCCTGACAGGCTGGTATTTGTGCAACCTGCACAAACACAATACTGCACCATGATTACAAATGGTGAAATACAATGTAAAACTACCGAAAAATACCAACTCTTTAAAACACAACCGCTCTAATCAACGCAACTCTACTATACCCGTGGTCAGCGAGAGGAGATGTGTCCCCTGTGTGATGTAATATGACGCGTTTGACGTATGACCTTAAAAAAAAGCCGTTTTTAAGAGCAGAGTTCAAAATTGCTCCTTTCCCTCTGAATTCCTGCCCTTATGTCTCGTAAAACATATGAAATCCTGCATTCACTTTTTTTAATTGTAATTTTCAAGCAAGTTTAAGCATAAATGTAGAAAAAATAAAAACCTTCAAGATGCTCTTTAAATGCAATTCATTGTGTGTGTTTTAGGAAGGATGTTGTCCGAATGCCCGGTGTGCAGACACTGCTATCTAGCTTTGAATAAGCACCTTAAGCACAAACATGCAGTGCCAGTGGCAGAATAAATGTTCGTACCAAACCCTGTCCCATCACAGGGTGTTCGTATGCTGGGAAGAGACTACACCGTCATGTAACTCGTGACCACCCTGAGTTCTCCCGAGATGAGGCACATCAGGTCATGGCAAGGCTGAAGCCGAGAGACTAATCCCATCATTGGAATGGCTACATCATTGGATATAGACAATGAGGAGGAATACCCGGTGCACCCTACACCCTTCTCCCCACATACCGAGTGTGACGAAGAGGACTGCAGGCAGGTGAGGCTGGAAAATGTGGCATTGAGGGCTTAGAAGGATGCCCTCATTGATGAGGTGAAGACCCCGCGCTCCAGGCTGAAAGAGGGGCTAAAACCCAGGAAGCAGAGTGCCACTGCTGCTGTGCTTGAGGAAGACGAAGAATGTATACGATTTAAGGGCATGGCAGTCTCAAGTACCCCCGGCATGAACACAGTAGCCTCCGGCAGCAATACCCCTCTCAAGACCCCGGTGAAGACTGTCATGCGGTCCGCAGAAGCCTCCGGTAGTGAGACCCCTCTCAAGACCCCGGCCAAGTCTGTGATGCGGTCCCCAGAAGCCTCCGGAAGCAATACCCCTCTCAAGACCCCGGTGAAGACTGTTATGCGCTCTCCCTCAAATCACTGGTCAACTGGGAAGGGACGGGGGAATACCATGCGTAAAATCAAGTTGCCTAAAAGCATGGAGACGTACATTCAGACATACAGAGGTCATTTTGAGGGTGTCGCACCGACAGTAAAACGGAAAGATAATTGTATGTCCAATGTCAGCCAGATAAAGAACTTCCTAGTATTCATGGCCCATGGTGTTGACCGGCTGTCAGACTGGCTGTTTCTAAAAGACACAAAGAGGGTCCGTGGCTGGAGCGAGTATATTTCAAAGTCGGGTCGGGCAGTCACAACATCGCTGTTGTTCCTGAAGAATGTGAACCATTTCCTGAGGTACTTGTCTGCGTCAAAGCTCCGGGGGTGCAGGCTCACCCAGTCTGATATGACCCACATCATCAGAGAGGTGACAGCCAACATGAACAACTTGAAAAAGTCCGTCACTGTCCACCAGTTTAAGGTGAAGAGGAACAAGCTGGATCGTTTGCCGAGCCAGGCGGAGCTTCTCGCCGCCATGGCGGCCGCTGAGAAGCGCATCCCTGATCTCCTTGACCTGATGGCTAGCAATCCGACCTAAATCACCCAGTACCTGCTATATGGCTATCTAACCCTCCATTGGAGCCTCCTGTACGGCCACCGTCCGGGTTGAGGGCTACATCATCCACGTGCAGGATGACAAGACTGCCAAGACATTTGGCGAAGCACAGCTGGTGCTTACTGTAAAGGAGTTTAGCTGGCTCATGCGGTGGATGGGGATAAAAGAGGACTTGTCGGGTCCTCAGAGTGAATTCTTCCTTTTCACAACGGCGAAGCACGCCTCCAAGAACCTGAACGCTCACTTGAAGAGGGCTTGGGCTGATGCTGGGCTAGAAACAGCCGTCACCTTCACCATCTTGCGCACTACCCTGGCTGACAATATCAAGCATCACCAAGATCCAGAAAGCAGGTCGATTCTCGCTTCGTTTATGTGTCACGACGTAAGCACTGCAGACCGGTTCTACGCGAATACGCCTGGAATAAAGGAGGGATTGAAGATCCGCTCCATGTTCAGGGCGGCAGCAGAAGCAGCATCATCAGAAAGAGGTCTACCACCGTCAGCTGCCTCTGAAGAGGGCTCATGGGCGGAGAGCAGCGATATCTCTTCTTCAGGGCCGGTTGATACTCCTGATGAGGGGACAGGGGCCGTGGACTCAACCTTTTTTTCCCCGGTGCACCGTACAAGTTAGACGGCTAATATGGCCCTGATGCCCCTGCTAATCATGATTTTATTATGTTTATTATGTATATTTTGTATACTGTTTTTGTAAAAATCGTGTGATAATTAAATAAAACATTAGTATAACCTTGAAGGTTCCCAGGGGCAAATACAGTGCCAGGTATCAGACTATTTAAACAATGTTTACCCATGATTCAGACACCTTCCCTGGCTTGTAAAATGCGGTGATGCGCCCTGGAGGTATCAGACTATTTTAAACAACTTTTCTCCGCCTTTCTATTCTATGCATTTCCAGGAGAGGTTACATGTTAAATTATATCGTGCAAAATAACAGGCTACAACTCTCTTCCAGACATTTAAAAACACTTTCCCCGACCATTTAAACATTATTTCTGGCTTGTAAAGTGCGGTGATGAGCCCTGGTAGTATCAGACTATTTAAAGGGTTACCACGAGCATGAGAATATCCTCCACAGGGGGGGGGTGGTGGTGCCGTGAATAAGGCAGAATATGGATGCCGATGTGCGGACGGTAAAAAGCACCGCAAAATCCACCCCCTTTAGGGTTACCAGGGGCATGAGGTTCTGTAGGGTGTGATCATCTGGGTTTAGTCCGTGGGGGAGTGCTTAAGTCCGGGGGCCCGGGAACTCACGGTGCACGAGGTTATGGAAGTGCCACTGTTGCCGGAGGTCCTTAGTCCGTCCTTTGGGGCTCTGTGAGGGGCTACAGAGAGGTGGTTTTCCCTGTCCCTCTCCTGGAGGTATGAAATAACCTGAGCTCCATGTGAGGGAGAGAGGCTGGAGGTCATTAGGCCGTCCTTTGGGGCTCTCTGAGGTGCCAAAGAGAGGTGCTTTTCCCGGTCTTTGTCCTGGAGGTGTGAAAAAACCTGTTTGCCCGTGTTAGGGGGTCTGTGAGCAGCCACAGAGAGGTGCTTTGCCCTGTTTTTGTTGTATTTTTTACTGTTAATGCACTGTGCTCCCTGGGATGATGCGCCCTCCTGTGGGGACACATGAGAACTGCACTCAAATCACTTTGTGCTTTTTAAACAGTTTAAAATAGTTTTTTCCACATTTAAAAACCGCTTTCTGCCCTGAAAATCATTTTCTAATCATTATTACCCTTATGGAGGGGCTGCAGGAACACTTTCCCTGCCTTGCAAACACTTATTCCTGGGTAAAATAATCCATTTGTTCCGCCTGCTTTCCGTCAGCACCTGCGGCTGTCGGATTAAAAACAGTTTAATGCACTTTTAACACTCACGTACCCAGGATTCCTGCTCCTGGACCTCTGCATGTGTGTGTGCCTGTGAGCCTGGGGCCCTGAGAGCAGCGACTCTGCCGTTTTTACCTGCTTGTCCATTTGACTATCAGAATGTTAACGAAACGGACGGATTTCCGTCCATTTGGCTATCAGAATGTTAACGAAACGGACAGACTTCCGTGCGCATCAGCGGCTGTCGGATTGAATTAAAACAGCGGCTGCTGTTGAATTAAAACAGTTTAATGCACTTTTAACACTCATGTACACCGTTCATATGGTTCCCTAACACAGTGCACACAGTCTGGAGCTCTCACTGGGGTCCTGCACAGGCTCCAGTCCGGCGTTTTAACGAAATAGGCATATTTCCGTCCATTTGGCCATTCAAATGTTAACGAAACGGACAGATTTCCGTCCATATCAGCGGCTGCTGGACACACGCTGGAGGTCATTAGTCCGTCATTTGGGGCTCTTGGAGGGGCCACAGAGAGGAGATTTCCCCGGTCTCTGTCCTGGAAGTGTGAAATAAACAGAGTCCCCATGGCAGGGACACACGCTGGAGGTCTCTCTCCCGAGAGTGGACGTCCATTGCCTGTAAATAGGGCTAACATTAGGTCTGTCACTTTGGGTAACCGCACCACTGTCGGTCGTCTCCCGAGAGTGGACATCCATTGCCCCTAAATAGGGTAAGGTATCAGGACGCAGAGCTTTGACCACATCAGCTGCAGGAGACAACAAGCTCTGAAGAACTTGTCTGGTGACGTGCAAGGCAGACAGACTAGGACAGGGGTCTGCAACCTTTTTGACCAAAAGAGCCATTTTGCTCCTTTTTCCAAAACATTTTTTTGTCTGGAGCCGCAAAACATATTTCATAGCTTGATAGCTAATAAAGTTGTATTTATTGTTATATCAGACAAAAACTACATTTTTTGCATTTATTAGGCTATTTATTACATTATATAAAACTGTTAACCTCTAATAAGAAACAGAGGAATTCCTATAAGGAGAATTATAAATAATACACAGGCCTACTTTAAAATAAATTAAACACAGCACTTGAGGAGTCATCTGCACATTTGAAGGAAAAAAAAATATTATTAAAATGGGCCCACTTTGAAATAAATAAAACATATAGCTGCACCCTAAAAAGAGTTAAAGGTAGGGTAGGTAAGCATGGAGAAACCAGCTTGAGTGCGCTAGAATTTGAAAATACACAACCGGAACAAATAGGCCTCTTCCTTCAGACTTTCTTACAGAGTCCCTCCTCCAACACACACGAACGCGCACATGACCAATGAAGGCACGAGATAAGTTTGTGCACAGGTGGAAGGCTGACAGGCAGGTAGGCCATCCAATCATTTTAGCCCGGCCGGCTAAAATGATTGGTCGTGCTTTTTACAGCGCTACGGCTTCCACAGATTAATTTGTTTATGTATTTATTGTCAAAGGATTTAATATATTCATTGCTATCGGGACGTTAAGAGCATTCCATGGAATATAACAAAAACTGTTTTCTGAAATAAATTACATACCCCATTGAATTATGACTGAAGATCGTCAGCTGTCTTCCTCTCACGTGTTGTTGCTCGACACGTAAAGGCTGCAGCACCTTTGACAACTTCTCTCCACATATCAAACATACCGGTAAACCAGCATCGTTTGCTGTGAAAGCATATAACTCTGTCCGCACAGAATTAAATCCTGTGTTCCTCCGGTACTTTTCTATGATTTATCCATAGTTCGCTCATCGAGCCGGGGGTCAGGTTATTCGCCTCCAAGAAAAGGCGCTCGCGCGGGACCGTAGCAGGATGTGACGCATATTTTAGTTGACCTAATTAAAACCGTTTTGTTTTTTATTTATGTGTCACAGTATCACCTCAAAATACAAGATACGAAACATTTTCATCCATGCAACAAAATATAAATAGTCCTTCAAATACTTTTATTTTATTTCCTTCTTATTTTTGTCTAAACTCAAGGGAGCCGGAGCAGAGGGCTTAAAGGGCCGCATGCGGCCCGAGGGCCGCGGGTTGCCGACCCCTGGACTAGGATCAGCACTCAGTAATTCAATTTGAGAGCGCCAAGTTTCATAATCTGCTTCATTACTGGGTTTAGGGAATTTCCCAGAGAAGGTACGAAGTCGAAGCGGAGAGAGTGAATGTGAGCTTATGTCTTCCTTTCTCACTATGTGTTCAACCACAACTCTTTGAATTTCAGGTGGATTTAATTCAGTTCCTGAAAGAGAGAAGGTTCTTCTACTAGGTAGGTGAATAGGGTTTGTTGGAGGTGTTGGAAGTTGGATCTTAACGGATGGGTCCTCTTCAAAGTTCTCTTCCAGTTCCTCACCAATTTGACTCATCATGTCCTTTAACACTTCCTCAAATTGTTTTCCACTATGTTTTGCTAGTTGTCTTAGCTCATTGAGATAGTGTGTCGTGTAGCTGCTGCCAATTTTGGCTGTGTATTCTAAAGCTAATGCTTTGACACAATAAGTGACGTCTTCCACCTCTCGTGAAGGATGGTAATACGGCAGTAGGGGATCTAATGCTGATAATGCGGATCTAAGATTATATTCAACGATCAGGTTTTTGTGATATTCGCTATCGGGATCATCAACTGGAACTATTTTCTGAATAGACCCGTATTTCTTTAAACATTCAACAATTTCATCATCTGTTTTTGTATCAGTAAGATACTAATGATCACATAGGATTATACATCCACATCTAAAGACTCAACGAAATCCATTTGACATTTAAGTGTAACAAGATAACAGAAATGACTTAAGCCCCAACCATACAATGGCTTCACACTTATTGAGCTCCTGGCTACCTCGCCACTATGTAGCAAGTGTATTAGCTGTAATTAAATGAGTGATATTCAGAAGAACTAGGAAAGACTATGGAGCTCAATGTGTGTGAAAAATACAAACTGAAACCAGGTATGCGTTACAAAATAGTTGTATTCAAGATATCAACAAGTTCATTTTCAGGTGCCCAGTAAAGGCAAAAGACAACAAAAGAAAAGTTTCTGGGGTAAAGTTCATTAATTTCCGTTTAATCCTACTTCACCATGTGGCAGGGAGGATAGGTTTACAATCTTAGCTCGCCATCAAGGTCCATGAAAGGGCATCAGGTGCGGCAAGCACCTGGCAAAAAAAAAAATATTCAAACAAAAAACCTGACCTGTAAAAGGTCACAAGGAATAATTAGTATTTTCCCCTTTAAGCATTTAAATAAAAATACATCTCTTAAATAAAATACATACATTTCTGTTTGTATAAATCTCTTAAATAAAATAAATACATTTCTGGTTGTATAAATCTCTTAAATAAAATAAATACGTTTCTGGTTGTACAACATTTCTATATCCATTTCTATACAAAACATTAATCAGCAAAACAATACTTCAGGGCTGATAGCCAAAAGCCCACAAGATTACACTTAAAGTAATTGGGATCACTGAAGACCCATGCATAAGATATTTCTACTAGCAATACTATTTGCATGCTAACCGCTAGGTGCTAAGCTAACGGGAGCTATATCAATGTAGATTTCCTATTGAAAATCCTAACCGCTAGCCGCTAAGCTAGCGGGCCATTCCGGGCACTTTTCAATAACATTAAACATTTTACATACATTCTACCAAGACAAGACTCACCGCTGATTGCAGCAATTGTTAACAAAACGTTCATCTGTTTAGGAATCGTGGAGGAATCCCTGTGTGTAGCATGTAGCTTCAACGTAGCACTAGCATCACAAACGACCAGCAAAGGAAACTGAAGTGACCTGGCTGCCATTTATACTGAGCTAGGGAAGCCTGCTAGGATTGAAGGTTTTTAACCGGGGTTACAGAATGCTCGCTTATCATTGATGAGAGTAGTACCCATAGAGTCCAGTAGAGGGCTCCGCCTTTGCTTATAGAACTAGGGTTACGTAACCCACCGTTTTACAGCAGAGCTACTGGTAGATAGCTTATATATAGGCTTGTGAGTCTGGTATTATTTCAGCACCTTTGTGTTACAGATTACTTTAGGCAGGGCCGGCCCTGACCAATTTGCCGCCCTAGGCAAGATTTTAGCTGGCGCCCCCCACCCCCCCAAAATGCAGACACTCACTATGATTTGCGTATGCACGGTTGTGGCATCACCAAAACAGAAAGATATGGACACAAGCTGTGTGCAAATGTATTTAGTATCCTATCCATTTGAGCATGATTTAAGTGGGTGGTGGACCTCACCTCCTCTAGGGGGGTCCGGGGGCATGCTCCTCCGGGAAGATTTTTTTTTAAATATTGAAGTTAAAAGCATCAATCTGCTGCACTTTGAGAACAACATTAAGAGATCTATGGATACATCTCTCAACACCCATATGAAACAGAACTGGAAGCAGATTTTCTTTTTCTTTATGGATATTTTACAAATCACTCCCCTTTTAAACTGTATCCTTGTTTATTATTAACAACTTTATTTTACTGTCATATAGTATTTTATACTATAAGAGAATAGATGAAAATCTATTCTCTTATTTTTTTATAGCTATAATGATCATATAAAGGTGTGCCTTTACCTCACTGAGCTGTGGTTATCAGAGCCTCTCAGTCTTTCAGGAGAGAGCTCTGTAAAGCTCTCACCCCGCGGCTGCTTACACAGTAAATTCCAATGTTAATAAAAGCTGTATACGTTTTTTGGGAGTTTGATTTATTTTAAATTAACACAAATACAACATTTAAACCTATAATTGCACACTAAAACCATTATTTCAAAAAAATAACTATTTCACATAAACCTCTGGTTTTTGCTGGGGCTGGGGCAGTTCAACTTGATTTGGGGGGGGGGGTGAGCCATAGTTTATAGGCGCTGTACGCAATATAGGCGTAGTTCTGTTAGTATAAGATAATAAGATGTACTTTGTTGATCCAAAATCGGGAAATTGTGTTGTTATGAAATAAAAATAAATAAAAAATAAAACATTTCTAACTTTTTTCTTTTTTCTTTTTTGGTGACCCCCATTGATTGATGCGCCCTTAGCATTCGCCTATACTGCCTATGCCAAGGGCCGGCCCTGACTTTAGGGGAGGGGGCTTGGTCCACTAATACTTTAAAACCCTTTTTATGTAAAAGAAACAATGATAAAACACATTTTTTAAATGTAAGTATTTCAGATTCACATTTTTTGGGGGGTTTTTAAGTGTTGTAATGTAACAAAGTTAATTGACCTGAGAACTGTACATAAGTTCAATTTTGAAATACTTCTACTTTACTTTAGTTTTTACATGTTCCACTACATTGGATCTTGCAAGCTCTGCATCCACTACATTGACATATGATTATGGGTAAAGGTATCCAATCAGCGGTATAAAAAGTAATTCATCATGTTAGTTAACCCTTCCATTTGCAATAGACAAACTGTTGCATTGTACTTTTGTTCTTCTATCTACTACTTCATTCAATTGCAATAGTGCAATTATCACCATTATGTGCAAAACATACAGTACATTATATCTCAACACCTTTATTCTTTTAGCTTTTAAAATGCTGCTACTTATATACTGCTAAGTATATTTAACCATGCATATTTACCTATTTGTCGTTATTTTGTTTAATTCCTAATGTGTGCTTGTCTCTATTTTGAATGTTAGCTTATTTATTTATTATTATTTGCCTTTTATCTTTTCATATTACACTATTACTTTTGCTGTAACGCTATAAATGTCCCGTAGCAAGACAAATAAATGATTTCTGATTTAAGATAAAACTGTATGAGAAAGAGATATTGTAAATGTGTTTGAACACAAGAGTTAATTTACATTTCGGCTTGACTTTAACATTATTTGCTCAATTAACCAAAGTACTAATGACTCAAGCAGTCATAAGCCATCGCTTTTCACCTCTGTCAACAGCAATGAGATGCTTCAGGAATCCCTCTCTGTCATGCAGTCTGCAGCTGCTGCAAACAGCTGTGGTCAGATGTTCTCATGGGTGCCATTTAATTATTATTACGTGAGGCCCCTCTTCCCCCTGAGGAGAGAGCGGGTTTTTCTATGATTACGATTAATTTGTTATTCCCTACAACAAAGTCACTTCAGTGTCCTCGGGAGCCAGCTGTGCCCTCACTGCACAATAATAACTGTGTGTTTTTATTGCGAAGCTGTGTGAATGTGCGGATGCAGAAATGCTGGTGGTGAGCCGCAGGTTTCATTATGGGAAAGAAACAGCTGCAAACAGATGGTTTACGGGATTCAGAATGGGTTATTTACTTGAAAAGTGATATAAAAAACTCACAGAAAGCACATGATTGCATCAAAACCTGCTTTATTTGCTTGGACATTTGTACAAAGAAAATATAAAAATAAATAAATACCAAGTATAAATAATAGTTATGTTAAAAAACCCATATACTGTAGGTGTGTGCATTTCAGCAGTGGACTTTTTTTACACAGATTTGCTGGTATAGTATTTTTACAATATCTAACCCTTTACATCCATAACTTCTCTTTTTTACCACACACACACACACACACACACACGCACACGCACACGCACACGCACACGCACACACACCACTCTTCCCCTCTCGCTGTCATTTCACAATCCTATCCAGTGCCAGATTTCAGTGAAAGCTCTGCTCTCAGCCAGGCTTGTGTTCTCAGTCTTCATGTGACCTCCGGGACTGTAGTCCAGATAACTTTCCTCCCGCCCCCAGTCAGCCGCCCCCATCCCCCTCGCACTTTCACGCCGTCCTACTCCTGTTGATACACTCCATTTTGCGGCTCTCGTCTTTCTTTATCCTGTTAAGAGTGAGGAAGAAAAACTGGGATTAGGCCAGAGGACTAACAGAAAACATCTGGACCATTGTGCAAAGAGTCACATGTTAATATTTAATGAGGTTTGTTGAGCCAACGCTCTGTTTAAAAAGGTTTGTGTCTCTTTCAGTTTGGTTTTTGCAGAGTAAACCTTGAAGTTTTGCCATGCAAGGTTTTGGCTCAACAAAATATCTTCCCGGAGGCCAAATCAAGATTTCTCTTGGTGAGATTGTTTGCCCCGAATCATGCCGGACTCAGTAAAAACACTTAAAATGCATGCAGATTTAGCTACGCATATTTTAAAAGTAGTGTCATAAAACAAAAGAGCATTCGCATTGGCATTATTTACCTTTCCCAGCATTTAGAAAAAGCCTTGAACATCGCTCCATCAGTGTCTACGCAGATTTCCTGTGTGGTGTTGTCCCGATTGATCTTAGTAACACTTAAAAATATAAAACAAGGAATCAAATTTAAGTCAACACGATTGATGATAGATGTTTTAAAGCTGCAGTTATCCAGGCTTGTATTCAAACTTACATGAATTCGGTTCTATCACATCCAGGCCTCTTCTCAAGGAATTTGAAGTCTGTTTTGTTGCCTTTGACATTCTTCAACTTGACTGATGTACACGAGCAGCGTCCGATCAGGGCCTGAGCTGCAGAGAAAATCGATTGTCAGAAACAATTTCCAAATAAAATCTTGTTAAAACTAAGACTGTTTGATGAATCTCTTTCTTATCATCTGCAATAGTCCGATCTAACCATTATAGATGGTGCTTAAACTCACCTTGATAGAGCTGAATGCAAACTGCAGCCAACACAACCAAAAGGAGAGTGCAGGTTTTCTGTGAAGAGGACATTTTTTCTGTTTAGGGAAGAACAAATCCAGAGATCCTTCGAAGGACAGCAAGCTGAAGACTGAAGAGCTGTTGCAAGTCTCCCCCTTTTTATAAGGGGAGCTGGTGGGTTTTCCCTCAGCCCATGCTTTTTCCCGTCAAGCCAAACCTAACATTCTTTGGAATTTCCACTCACTCTGTAGACACAGTGGAATGTGCTCCTAAAGACAAGGAAGAGAAAGGGAAAGCGATGACGAAGGAAGTGATTACACGACATGCTTTGATGAGTAATGTTTTATGTCACACTTTGCCCGAACATGTCTAGGCAAACCTAACTGTTACTAAAGTGCAATGAGAGTTCCACCTTGCTGACCGGAAGTTCAACTTTAGCTGTTATCAAACAGGAGGAGGAGGGATGTTTGTGGTGCAATGTTGATAAATTAACCAGAAGAATGTATTTACTGTGTGTGTAGATGAAAACCTATTAGTTAAAAAGTGAAGCTATTATAATTTATATGATTGTATGATTAATTATTTAGCATTTCAAGGGCTCCCTCGAAGAAAAAAAAACCAGTCAAATTCACCATTGGATTTTGAAATATTGCAGAAAATAAGGTCTTTGGCATATCATTACATCGCCGTGATGAAAAGTAGTCTCATTTAGCATCTGTTAACAACTGTTAGCAACTGCTGTAGCAACCTCTTTTTAGCAATAGCTGTTTTTATGACAGTTAGAAGCCCCTGACATTAAACTATGGGGTATTTTCTGATTAACTTTCGAATGTGAAGATCTCTTAAGCGTGTCAACCACAGACCTAATTTCAGGCATCTGAAAGTGGTAAGATGCAGACTAATTCCCGGGTTATATCTCTCACAGGCTCCGCCCTCTACTGGACTCTATAGGGGTATTACCTTATCATGCAAGCATTCACCTACTGAGACTTCTATAGATGTTGTCGGCCCTGGGGCGGGCGTACCTGAATGCGAGCGCATCTCACCATATAAAAGGAGGCTTCGCCTCCTGACTGACATCCCTGTCTCTTCAGCGAGCGGAAGTGATACACTGAGCATAGACGTGAATAAGAGAAAGAGAAAGAAAGCATGGACTCACCACTCCTTGATCACCGGACCTGCCCGACATGCCCTGGCCTGATCGCGGGGGCTGATCTGCACCGCCTGTGCTTCTAGTGCCTGGGGCCGGACCACGCTGAAGACGGCCTAAACCCATCACCGGCCTGCAACGCCTGCCGAATGATCCCTCGGCTAAGCCGCAGACATCGCAGGGATCATTTTCGGGTGAGGTTCGGCCCGCAGGAGGAGCCGGAGGACCAAGACCTCGAGGTGGTGGAGATGGGGGAATAGGATGACGAGGTGCCATTCATTTTCACCCTCCCGAGGGGCCAAGGGGCCGCGTTCCCGGAGGAGGAAGACGACGAGTACGCTTTGTTGTCCGGTACTTTCGGGTCCGGCGGCCAGGAGGGTCCAGCACACAGGTCTGCGCGTCTGAGCTTCCCGGTGGTGATGACCCTAGCGTGTGGGCCTACCGCTCCCTCCACTGCTGCCATCGAGGCCAGTTTTACGGCCCGGTGCATCATAGCTGTGGCCCCGCAGCTGAGGACTTGTCCCCTAACACAATGTTATGGGGAATGGAAACTCAGCTGTGTGTTAACAAAGTGGATGGACAGGAGTCAGATGCTGAAACGGGGTTATTCACTCCAGTTTTGCAGCATCCCACCTCCATTCAAAGGCATGCGAGAAGTCAAATCTACCATCCCAGGAGGAGATGGGTTTCCTCTCGGCAGAGATTCAGGCCCTGGTGCAAAAACAGGCGATGTCTATTGTGCACCCTCAGCACAGAGAAAAGGGTCTTTATTCCATGTACTTCCTGGTTCTCATGAAGACAGGGGAATTCAGACCTATTCTAGATCTCCGCAGCCTGAATCGGAACATTGCCTGCAGAAAATTCCGCATGTTAACTATAAAACAGTTAATGGGGCTAGTGGAACCGGGCGATTGGTTCACCACCATCGACCTGAAAGACACATACTTTCATGTGGAAATTGCTCCAGAGCACAGAAAGTATCTGCGTTTTGCCTTCCAGGGGATAGCCTACGAGTACAACAGATTACCGTTCGGCTACTCCCTATCCCCACGCACGTTCAGCAAATGTGTGAACACTGCGCTCCAGCCGCTGCGCGTCCATGGCGGGTGACCTCCTACATCACAGTGTTCACGGACGCATCCAGAACAGGATGGGGAGGGACGTGCCTGAAGAGGGCTATAGGGGGGCGCTGGTCTCTAACAGAAACACGGCACAGCAACCCCCTAGAGCAGGGGTGCCCAACCTTTTTTGAACCGAGAGCTACTTTTAAAGTTGCCAGTCTGCCGAGATCTACCAGTCCAAATGGAGAGGCGTAGCCATTACTGACAGCTTACTACCGGGTAAATACACACTTCTACTTGTATAAAACTGCATAAGATACTGCAGATCCTTTATCTTACCTCTTTCTAATCTACACACATACAAGTATTTAACTGAAGCTACACAACAGTGTTGTTGATACAGAGTTGGAGTTTATTCACACGTCACATACTACAGTGGGTAATATTTTCAAGAAACATTGAACAGTGCTGCCACATATGACACAGGAAAAAAAGAAAAGACTCTGAACCCTTTCTTTGCCATTATATAAAAATAGTGTTGCTACAAAAGTATAAATAGGAAACCGCAGTGACGCATCCTAAAACCCAGAAGTAAACTCCTTCCGGTTCCTTCGTCAAAAACGCAATGCAGTTTCTCCATAGGATTTTGGAAAATAGCTCGAAATAAGGTCTGTGGTTGACACACATTTAAGAGACGGATCATGTTTTGTTCAGCCGGATGATATCCACATGTCTACCCTACTTTTATAATTTTCTAATCATAAATCTAGTCGCAAGAAGCAAAATGCTAACGTTATTCTATAAACGAACTACAGCAGGGTCGCTGCTTCAACATCACGCCAACTTAAGATCCATATTCAAACATACAGATTCTAAATGGTACAAGTTGAAGCGTTTGTTTGAACAGTTTGCAGGAGGCAGGTACTTGCTTTCAAGCAGAACAGGGCAAACAAACTTAGCGGGAGCGTTTTACGTGTTCGGTGTAATGACGTAAAACAGCCTGGACAACTTCTGTAGTCCTATTCAGCCACATGTTAACAACCATCGTTTTTCAGACACGTAAACTCTTCAAAAATCACCAGTGGGGTCATTGCTGATGTATTTAATGTTGTAGAACAAAACGTGATCTGTCTCTTCAATTTGTGTCAAAACAAAGACCTTATTTGGAGCTATTTTCCAAAATCCTATGGAGAAATTGCATTGCTTTTTGTCGAAGGAACAGGACGTGGTAAAAATGCAAACTTACTTCCGGGTTTTAGGACGCGTTACTGCGGTTCTCTATTAGGCTTACTAATAAGACAACTCAGATCTGAAGCTACACAGGAATCTGCTGCCAAAGTGCAATAAAAGAGGCAAAATTAATAGAATCAAACCCTTTTTTTGTTGCATTTTAGTAGAATATAAAAATAAATGCCTTTAAAATAGGGTGCAACACTAGTTTATTAACCTGAATTGATAATAGACTATAATACATTTAAGTTTGCATTCTTACACCATTGTGTGCAATAATTATAATGAATAAGTTCCAAAAAACTAAAACTTACAGCATGTCGGCAGCCTCCAGGAATGCTTCTTACACAACTTCGCCATCTTTGAAAGACTTCATGTGTTTCGCAAGAACGTGACTGACACGATAAGATGCTATGGTAGCAGCCTTGCTCTTGATGTTGGGCCTGGTGAAAATGGACTGCTGTGCATTTAGCTGTCCTTTCAGGTCCCTCACCTTTTGGACAGGGACAGTAGGGCAGAATTAGGAGGGAATTCCGTCTCGTAGCGTTTGTGCACTGTTTTGAAATGCCGCTCATAAATTATCCTTCTTCGATAAAGCCACGCTCGCATTGCAGATGAGACATATGGACTTTGAATTGGAATAGATACAAAAATAATCATCCTCCCACTCGGAGTGAAAATTATATATTTTAGGATTTTTTACTTCTGCCATAATTGCGGTCTTGTGTGTGTGCGGACTGTCACTCGTGTTGACACGGACAACGTCAGCGAAATAGTGCCCACTGCCCACCAGCCACGCCCCGACACATGGGGTCATGCCGGCCAATCACAAAGCTTTGATGCGTTGAAGTGCATTATTCTGGCACAGGAAGATTATGTTATAGGACATTAACGATAAAACAGTTGTTCTACTTTTAGACACGTCTCGCAATCAACTGGGAATCTCCCCGCGATCGAACAGTCAATCGTGATCGACTGGTTGGGCACCCCTGCCCTAGAGCTACGGTTAGTAGTGTTGGTCCTCCAGCATTTCAAGCCCCTAATTCAGGGGAGACATGCTGGTCAGGAGCGACAACAGCATCACAGTGGCATACATCAACAGGCAGGGCGGAGTCCACTCCGCTGCCTTGTTGACCACAGCGGAGAAACTTTGATTATGGGCTTCAGAGCTGGTGTTATTACATTACATTACATTGCATTTAGCTGACACTTTTATCCAAAGTGACTTACAATAAGTACATTCGACCAGGAAGATACAACCTTGAAGAAAACAGAATCACATAAGTTCATCAGGTTTCATAGAGACAAAGATTTCAAGCGCTACTCAACTGGCTATCGATAACCCAGTCCTTTATTAGTATATAAGTGCTTTGTTAGTAATTCTATTGCTCGAAGTGGAGTCGAAAGAGATGAGTTTTCAGTCTGCGCCGAAAGATGTGCAAGCTATCTGCTGTCCTGATTTCAATGGGGAGCTCATTCCACCATTTTGGATAGCAAACTTTGGTCCCCCTCGCAGTGAGGGTGCAGCGAGTTGTTTGGCTGTTGCAGAGCGAAGTGCACGCGCTGGGGTGTACAGTTCATTTCCTGGATGTAGGAAGGGCCAGATCCATTCGCAGCATGGTATGCAAGTACCATTGCTTTGAAGTGGATTCTAGCAATTACCGGAAGCCAGTGAAGGCAGCGCAGGAGCGGAGTGGTGTGGGAACATTTTGGAAGTTTGAAGACCAAATGAGCCGCTGCATTCTGGATGAGCTGCAGAGGTCGGATGGCACATGCAGGTAGACCAGCAAGGAGGGAGTTGCAGTAGTCTAGGCGTGAGGTGATGAGAGCCTGGGCCAGAACCTGCGTCACTTTCTGGGACAGCTGGGGATGTATCCTCCTGATGTTGTAAAGAGTGTATCTGCAGCAGCGGGTTGTAGCAGTTATATTTGCAGTGAAGGACAGTTTGTTATCAAGGGTCACACCCAGATTCATTGCAGTCTGAGTCGGGGAAACAACAGAGGTGCCGATGTTGATTGTTAGGTCAAGAGTGGGACAATCTTTTCCCGGAAGGAAAAGCAGTTCAGTCTTGTCAAGGTTGAGCTTGAGGTGATGAGCAGACATCCACTGAGAGATGTCAGCTAGACAAGCAGAGATGCGTGCAACGACCTGGGTCTCTGAGCGGGGAAAGGACAGAATTAATTGGGTGTCGTCAGCGTAGCAGTGGTATGAAAAACCATGCGGGCTAATGACTGATCCGAGCGAGTTTGTGTACAAGGAGAAGAGGAGGGGACCAAGAACAGGGTTTACTCTTGCCTCCTTGAGACTGTTTGGAAAGTGACCAGAAGTTAGAGAAGTATTGATGAAATGGGTGAGAAACGGTAGAATATCAGGAGCGATAGCCTGAAGGAGGTTTGAAGGGATAGGGTCAAGAGGACAGGTGGTAGGACGGGCAGCAGTAATGAGGGTAAGAACCTCACTTGGAGAGAGTGGGGAGAAGGAGGTTAGTTTGTGGGTGAAGGGAGGGTCTGGTGACCCAGCGGTGAGTAAAGGTGAGTCAGAAAAAGAAGAGTGAATATCATCAACCTTTTTTTCAAAGTAGTTAACAAAGTCGCTTGACAGAAGGGAGGAGGGGGAAGGGGCTTTGGGGGGGGTCCAAGAGGGTGGAGAAGATATCAAATAATTGTTTGGGATTGGAATAGGAAGATTGGATCTTATCTTGAAAGAAAGTGCTTTTTGCCTGAGAGATCGAAGCAGAGAAAGAGGATAGGAGAGCCTGATAGGTTAGGAGTTCGTCATGGTGTTTGGATTTCTACCGTTTCCTCTCTGCTGCCCGAAGGATGGTTCTAGTAGTACGCAGTGCGTCATTTAGCCATGGAGCAGGAGGGGACTGACGAGCCTGCTGAGATGTGAGAGGACAGAGAGAGTCCAGAGAGGATGAGAGAGTAGAGAGGAGAGTTTCTGCAGCAGAGTTTGGAGGCAGGAGTTGGAACGAATCAGAGGAAGGGAGGGCTGAGAGCACCGATGAGGCAAAGGTAGAGGGGCAGAGATGCAGAATTAGAAGAGATTAGGTTGTTATGTTTGGAAAGGGGTAGAGAGAATGAAATGAAAAAGTGATCGGATGTGTGAAGCGGGTTTACAGAGAGGTTAGAAGTAGTGCAGTTCCTTGAGAATATTAGATCAAGGACATTGCCAGCGTTATGAGTTGGTGAGGATGGAGACAGTGAGAAGGCAAAGGTGGTTAAAAGAGATGTTAGTTCAGATATCTTCCCTCTCTGGAGGTTGAAGTCTCCGAGAAGTACAGCGGGAGGGCCAGTTTCAGGGATGTGTGTGAGAGGAGATTATCTAATTCCTCCAAGAAGTCCCCCAAGGCGCCTGGTGGACGGTAGAGAACAACAATGGTTAATTGTATAGGATGGGTTACTGTGACGTGACGGCATGGAATTCAAAGGTGGAAGGAGTTAAGTTAGGTAGCTTGAAGAGGGAAAAGCTCCATTTGGGAGAGAGCAGGAGACCAGTGCCACCTCCTCTGCCAGTGGGTCTGGGTGTATGGGAGAAGCAATATGCTGTGGAGAGAGCTGCTGGGGTGGATGTGTTGGATGGAGTAATCCAGGTCTCCGTGAGAGCAAGGAAATCCAGAGACTGCAGGGAAGCGTAGCCAGAGATGAAGTCAGCCTTAGGAACAGCTGACTGGCAGTTCCACAGGCCTCCTGAAACGAGATGTTGGATCTCAGTGGAACATGTGGGATAGACAAGAGCAGGCCGTTTAAATCGATTAGGAGATACACGGGGCCAGTGATAATTGCGAGAGGACACATGAACAGGAATGGAGAAAATACACATGATTATAGCATGAGGGGCTAGAGAACCAAAGAGAATTGAATAAAACAAAAGAAAACACCAGCGATACTTAGCTCAATCAAAGTAGGATTTGCCTCCTCTTTGCCTCCCTCGTGACTCCAACAGGACTCCAATGTCTTTGTCAGTCTTCGTCTGGCTGAAGCTGACGCTCCAGGAAAGAGCCACCTAAGATGGACACCTGATTGCTGAGTTCTCACAGCTGTGGGGGAACGCCCCTCTACATGGGCGCGGGAAGGGGGGTGCTGAGGGCGCTGCAGCACCCCCTAGCGGCAGGCAGGGGGTGCGGAGCTCCCCTGTCTGAATTATTATTTGACGGTTATTGCTACGTCTCCCGCTGTGCATAATCTGTGTAATATGTAGCCAATAAATTCCACATTGTTGGTAAAATGATATTTTGGCCTGCCCCGAATGTTTTTTCTGTAGCCCCGGACAATTCTACCTCAATAATATAATACATTAACCGTGCTTTACGTGAACCTCATCAAGACACTAGAAAGGACGGCAGGACTGTAATTTCCCGTGTTCAGTGAATGCAACAGAGGCAAGACATCAGACCAATCAGAGAGTTGGATGGAAATAAAAGTGTGCTTGTGTCATTCAAGCTCACGGCTCTGTGTGTGTGCGGAAATAGCGCATTTAGTGTGTGTGAGAGAGGGGGAGCGAGAGAGGGACCGGTGCCAGCAGCAGGGACCGTGTTGTTAGCATCTGGTTAGCTAGCTGCACTAACGGACATACGGAGCTTTTTGTTCCACAACAAGCTGGAGGAGAGCTCTCCTCTCAGACTGAGAGGCTCAGGTGAGCTAAAGGACTCTCTGAGTGTTTAGATAGTTAACTTTAGTCTAAGTTATCTCAGTGGGTCTCAAACGGTTTGGTCAAAAATTATTCAAAAGATTATTTCCGCGGCACACCTTCATATGATCATTATAGTTATAAAAAAAATAAGAGAATAAAGGAAAAACAATGATGAAATACTATATGGCAGTAAAACAAGAATACAGTTTGAAAGGGGAGTGATTTGTAAAATATCCATAAAGAAAAAGAACATCTGCTTCCAGTTGTGTTTCATCTGGGTGTTGAGAGATGTATCCATAGATCTCTTAATGTTGCTCTCAAAGTGCATCAGATTGATGCTTTTAACTTCAATATTTAAAAAAAATCTTTCCGTGGGAGCATCCCCCCGGACCCCCCTAGAGGAGGTGAGGTCCGCTCCCCACTCGTAAAAAATAGCACTTTACCCCTGCCAATATGCCGTGAGCTGATTATCGAGCCTTCATTGTAACAGTCGCGGGTTTACTGTGTGTTTGCGTGTGGGGAGTTTTTTTGTGCGTGCTCTATAGTGCCCGTAATAGTGTTCACTGGAGTCCAGCACCTCAGCACCCCCACTCAAAATACCTTCCCGCGCCTCTGCCCCTCTAATTAGTTAACTCTCTTCAGCTGGTGTGCGACAGCAGAGTGTTCCTGCCTATTGTAATGCAGGGTTGAGGCGCGTGACCCACTGAGACCTGTCTTACAGGTTGAGTTGAGCAGATCTGAGATTTCAAATCTCTCAGAAATCGCCGTTTTAGCTACAATAACTACAGAAAAATTATACAGAGTAGAATAAATGAAACAGAGAAGTCTATTTAAACAGGAGATACACAGGGCCAGTGATAATTGCGAGAAGACACATGAACAGGAATGGAGAAAATACACATGATTATAGCATGAGGGGCTAAAAAACCAAATAAAATAAAATACTAGAGATACTTTGCTCAATCAAAGTAGGATTTGCCTGCTCTTTGCCTCCCTCGTGACTCCTGCAGGACTCCAATGTATTTGTCAGTCTTCGTCTGTCTGATGCTGAAGCTGACGCTCCAGGAAAGAGCTACCTAAAATGGACACCTGATTGCTGAGTTCTCACAGCTGTGGGGCCACGCCCCTCTAATTAGTTAACTCTCTACAGCTGATGGGCGACAGCAGAGTCTTCCTGCCTGTTATCTCTGAGAGCCCTCCACATTCGGGGAACTGTGGTTCTCCATGGTTCTCAGCGAAGACCCGCCCTTGGGGGTGGATGCGTTCGCACACGAGCAATGGCTAAGAAAGCTGCTCTGCGCCTTTCCACCGCTGCGTCTCATTCTCCCTCTCCTGGGGAGAGTGAGGCGAGAACGTCTGTCAGTCATCCTAGTAGCGCCGGATGGTGTCGGGGCGTTGTGGTACTCAAAGATGACGCAGATGAACGTGGGCCAGCCCTTGGCGATTCCCCAGTTCTGGGGGGCGATGTCTCAAGAGGCAGGTGCAATCAGGGCATTACCCACTCTGGGCCAACCTCTCCAGGCTTGGCTCCTGAGAGGGACAGGCTGAGACAGGGTGGATTGCCTGACAGTGTTATGCAGTCTATCCAGGCAGCTGGAGCGGGATCCACCACAGCCTGTTACAGGCCAAAGTGGCTTGGATTTCATCAAAGGTGTGAGGAGCGGAGAATAGAGCCCCTATCTTGTGAGATGGGCCCTATTTTTATCCTACTTACAGTTACTGGTGGGCAGAGGGCTTGCTCATTCCACAGTGAAAGTGTATACAGCAGCCATCTCATCCTGCCATGAGGGATTTGAAGGCAGGTCAGCCTTTTCTCAGCCACGGATGTCACAGTTTTTACAGGGGGTCAGGAGGCTGCGCCCGGTAGTGCACGCCTCTGACCCACAGTGGGCAATTGTATGAAGCTGCAGCGTCGGAGGCGGCAGATACAGACTAGTAGATACAGACAAGTAGATACAGACTTCTAGTTGTTTTGCAACATCGCCTCCTAGCGAATTGGATGCCCGCAAAAGTACAACAAGCGAGTATTGAGTCTCATGTATTTTGTATGTAAAAAGATAGTCTTTTATATTTGTCTTATCAAATTTGACATACAACACATAAATATATATATATATATATATATATATATATATATATTGTAGTAATAATGATATCACCTTTACATTTAGATGTATATTTATAAAGATAAACAAGCAGTTTGACCGAGAGGCAATTCAGTGCAGAATACATTTTTATTTATTTGCACACTGAGGATTCTTTACTGGGGTGAGGCGGGGTCTGTTGTTCCCTCAGCCACCAGAAAAAAGCTCCAGCTGCAGTACCCGGGTAAGCCCTCTTCTGAGAAGAAACCTTGAAGCCTTCCTCGCCGTCCACTTCCCCGGTAGCCTGTCCTACGTCCTTATACAGGCTGTCACACTGGAAGCACCTGGAATTTTGGTACGCCTTCCTGTAGTCCTGTTTGTGTCCCTCTGAGAACACATTCCAGTTGACGACACCTGAAGTAGAATGTCATAAGACAATTACAATTCAGACAGAAAAGAACAAAACCTTCCTTAATTTAGCTGGCCTTACTCTTAGACAATCAACTTCATAATACTAGGATAGAAGCAGGCAGAAGTAAAGACACTTTATAAACTTATTGTAAAGCCAGTTGAAGTGGGCTTCCTTTTGGAATGACCCCTGGCTCACGATGTAGTTAAACCTCTCGCAGGTAAGGGCTAGCGTGTATATTGCAGGATCACCATCCTCGAGAACGACACGCATAAGGATCCTGCGAATTATGCCTTCAGGCAGCTGTAGATATAAAACACGACTTAATACAAATACTCTTTTTATCTTCACCAAACCATTTGTTGTTCACCATCTCCGTTAGAATTTCTTCATCAAGCTCAATAGGGGAGGCATAGGATAAACAGTAGGTTATGGATTTTAAATGTGTACATTGATAGGCTTTAATTCCACTCCTCCATGCCAACTCCATGTTCACCTGGCACTCATTGTTTTCACAAGAGACATGCTGATTTTCTCCCCACACTTTATTCTGAACATGCAGAGGAATACTTGTTCCATGGAAGGCTTTGTGGATGGCATAGACTCTATTTTCAGGATCTATGCATTCACTTTGTAGGTGTGAACTTACGGTTATGTCCTTTCGTTCGGCTGAGTGCTTTCTTTCCATGTGCCTTTTCACATTTTTTTAATTTATGAGAACATGGCATAAGGGTCATTTCTTCTTCAGTACTGGCTCTGAACGGACCCTTTGCATCTTTCCCCCTGGGATGATGGGGATTGCTGGATCTGTGATGATGGGGATTGCTGGATCTGTGATGATGGGGATTGCTGGATCTGTGATGATGGGGATTGCTTGATCTGTGATGATGGGGTTTATAGCAGAGTGCTTCGCCTTGCACAAAGCCAGGTGTTTTACAATGTTAGCTTTGCGCGCCAGCATTGATTGGCACTACAAGCAGTGAAAATGATATCCTGGTCTGCAATTTAATCCACATCTGTAAATGGTATACCCTTAAACATAAGAACATAGAATTGTAGTATTATTATTTTGTGATCATATTATTTTAAAGTGTAAATTATGAATACCAAACATCTGAATCAAGTAACTGGTCACCACAAACAAATCATAGAAGGAATTATTTTTGATTTATTGCTCAAATGGAACTGATCATAACATTCAGGCTGCTTTTAATGCAGACACATTGCAACTCCATTTGCATTTCACAAGAGAATGTTTGCTAACTTTACCTTCATGGAGAACTGCTGAACGGTTGAGGTGGCTCTCTAAATGGGTTTGGACCTTGCCCAGTCTGGCTGGACGGAACAAAACTGAGGCACAGAATGGGCAGTGAAAGTCTTCACAACAGGTAATACACCGTTGAAGGTCCGGCAAGGATCTCCCCTCTCGGATTGTAATATGCATCTTGAAAAGAGAGAGCCTAATTGGTCAAACTGAACATTTTGAAATAATTTCACAGACAGACATAAATTAGGCCTAATTGTTCGATTCTGACACGACAGATTCTAACCTACAGAATAGGCCGACATAATAACTGACTAAAACACCTCATGCAATATTACACAACATGTCAAAATGATGAGACTGTCTGATAAACAGTAAACAGGCAGTCAGCACAGTTACGATTATTTACAATGAATTCAAATAGTAATACAATGACTATTAAAGAAGCATTTACACTGGAGACAGAACTTAGGCTACTGCTGATTTAATGTAGCGGACGCACAGATCATATTGACATGCTATTGTCATCCTTTGAAGTTTAATTAATTAGCTGACTATAACTAATGATCAGGGTTGGGAAGTTTCCTTTTTTTTAAATGTAGTAGGTTACAGATGACTAATTACCCTGTTAAAATGTAATAAGTAATGTAACTTGACTATGTAACTATTTGGATTGAAATTCTAATGTTAATTATGGTTATTTTATGTTTTTTGTGAGTCACTTTGGATAAAAGCCTCTGCCAAATAACATAACCATATGTTATAAGCATAACACGGTTTCATTAAACAAATAAACAAAATGGCTAACAGTTGGTTTTGCAGCGAGTCATCATAGGCTAACAGATGACATTTAGCACGTGTTGCTTGTATGGCTGTCCAATTCAATACAACAGAATAGTTGTTAACTTTAATCAAACAACATGATTCACATTACTCACACTCTTACTGTAATTAGTGATTAAGTCAACAACTAGGACACCTAGTTGGGCTTGCCAAAATCACGCTAGTTTCATTAAACAAATAATCAAATTATATAAATCAAAAGGCTAATGAAGCTAATGCTTTTGCTAATGCTTTTACCGAAAGCTATAGCTAACGAATAGTCGTTTTTGCAGCCGGTTAGAAGCTATCCTAAGCTAACAGATGTTTGCTTGTATTGCCTTAAGACTATCATAGTTAATGTTAGCTAATCACACTTCATTTCAAGACACCGGAATTGTTATTAATGTTAAACAATACAACTTTAAAAGCACTTCACATTACTCACACTCTCTGCGTTGTCGTTCATGTGGGAGTGTCACAAAAAACTAGGGAGCTGTATCTACGCGTCTGTATCTACCGGTCTGTATCTACCAGTCTGTATCTGCCGTCTCCGACGCTGCAGCTTCATGCTACTCACAGTGGGACCTGCCTATGGAGCTCTCCTCCCTGAAAGCACTGTCGTGGAAGACAGCATTGCTACTTGCCTTAAACGTCAGCCAAGAGAGTGTCCGAGTTAACCGCTCTGTTGGTGCACCCAACTTGCTTGTTTATCCGGGGTGACCAGAGCGGGGAGACACTCAGACCGAACCCCTCCTTTGTGCCCAAGAGCCTAAGGAGTGCGTTCAGGTCGAGGGCTATTCAGTTAGGGGGCTTTAGTCTTCCACCTCATAGTCAAATCAAATCAAGTTTTATTTATATAGCACATTTATAAATGATTTTTGGTCGAACCAAAGTGCTGTGCATATAATAAAAATAGCCTACAGTAGAGACACTTTACAGCTAATACAACAGCACAGATTGTTCAGAATATCAGTATGAGAAAAACGACACCCTCTATCCTTAGACCCTCACATCGTACAAGGAAAAACTTCCGGAGAAAACCCACAGTTTAAAGGGGGAAAAAATGGGAGAAACCTCAGGGAGAGAAACAGAGGAGGGATCCCTCTCCCAGGAAGGACAGACGTGCAATAGATGCCGTGTGTAAATTGAAGAGATAATACATTTTACAGCATAGGTAGTCCAAATGTTAGGAAATGCATGTGTCTGTAATAAGAAGATGAATCTACGAAGATGTCAACTACAATCCTGTGGGAGCTTTCAGGGAAGCAGCATGACGAGACCCAGGCAGGACCGCAGAGACAGGTTTAGCCACGACCCGAAGTCCACGACTTAATCCAGGACACAGGACCACAGCAAGAAGATCCGCCTTGACTCCGGATCCCGGCGTAGATATAGACACAAAACAAGAAAAAATGTGGCTGGGTTAATCGGAACAAGAGAATACACAGACACAGACAGACAGACGGAAGAACAAGCACTCCCTTAAAATAGGTTGAGGGCAAAGGGTAGCAAGTGAGAGAGTAAGAAACATAGGTGGAGAGGCACACTCAGGGAACAAGGTCCCCACTGGAGCCTTAGTTGGAAATTGATGAGATAGGGAGGTACGCTGTGTCTACGAATCGTAACACTCCCCGGCCTGTCTAAGCCACTCTGCAAACCGTTTCCCTCTAATAAAACCTCGAGAGGTTAGAGAGGGGAAAGGTCTTGGGTAAAAGTTATTCTTGATAAGAGAAGCCTAGAAGGCCATAGAGAAAAAGTGAGTTTTAATTGTTGATTTAAAAACCCCCAGGGTCTGGGCCGACCTCATATGGAGGGGCAAAATGTTCCAGAGCCTGGGGCCAGCTGCTGCGAATGCTCGGTGCCCTCGGGTTTTGAGCCTGGTCTTAGGCACTATCAACAGCAGCTGATCAGCCAACCTTAAGGCTCTGCCTGGGGTGTAGCGATGGAGGAGTTTGGCTACATAGGCCGGAGAAAGCCCATTTAGGGCTTTGAAACCAAATAAAAGTATTTTAAAATATATTCTGAACCAAACTGGAAGCCAGTGCAATGAGGCCAGAATTGGGGTGATGTGGTCACGCTTTTTATGGCCAGTTAGAAGACGTGCAGCTGCGTTCTGCACTAGTGTCTAATTGAGGCCTGGTTCATACCCACATACAGAGCATTGCAGTAATCCAGTCTCAAGGTAACAAAGGCGTTAATAACCCTTTCTAGGTCTTTAAAAGATAAAAACTACTTGGTCTTAGCCAATAGTCGTATTTAAAAAAAGCAGGTCTTGACTACGGTGCTGACCTGCTTATCAAATTTAAAAGCGCTATTGAAGGTCACTCCAAGGTTCATGAAAGAGGGGAGGATGTTTTTATTGAGGGAGCCCAGAATATCAACCGGAGAGGCTGGAGGTCGGGGTCCAAAAAAGATGACCTCGGTCTTGCTCTCGTTGAGGGTGAGGACGTTTTGTACAGTCAGCAGGAAGAAGTTCAGAAAACGGTACATACTCGTCAGTGTGGACCCAGGTCTCCGTCAGGAACATCAAATCCAGATCACAAGAGGTGAAGAAGTCATTTAACAGGAACGTCTTGTTTGCTATTGACCTCGCGTTTAGCAAAGCCAAGCAGAGTTTTCTCTCCGGAGGTGCCGAAGGTGTAGTGCGTCCAGCAGAGAGGCCGCAGCTCCGGAAAGACAGGGCGAATCCATCGATCCCTCACATGGCGTGCAGCGGGAGGGCCATGACATCTAGTAGTGGGGCCAGGGAAGCTAAATTGCACCTCCTGTGCCCGGTGCGTGCGCTAGCATGTTATGTGGAGTGCACGGCTGTCATTAGACGCACTGAACAGCTGTTTGTGTGCTTCGGGGGCGGGGTGACCGGGAAAGCTCTGTCCAATAAACGCCTGGCAGACTGGCTCTGCAAGCGCATTGCACATGCCTACGGACAGGCGGGGAGAGCCTGCCCCGCGGGGGTCCGTGCACACTCCACACTGGCTGTGGCTTTGTCAACAGCCTTATTCAACGGTGTGAGTGTGGAGGATACATGCACGGCGGCGTCTTGGTTAACACCAGGCCTCTTCTTAAGGTTTTATCTCTTGGACATGTCTGGCTCTTTCTCCTCATCTGTGCTTGCTGGGGCAACACAGGACTGGTGAGAAGGGGGAGGGGCTGTGGGTCAGAGGGCATCTGACCCCCTCCCCGGGCGTAATGCGCTTACGTTTGGAGGGCTCTCGTCGCCTGCCTGGAGGCAGGAGGGGAAAGCCCTCCACACTATAGTCCACACACACTCTGCACGGGGTCAGTGTCTGAGTGTGGGGGACATGGGGCACTTGCGCTCTCCCCGTGCTCCTTAGGGACTCGGGAGAGGTGGTGCATAGTGAGCCCATACAGGGCTGGGGACACTCATTTCCGGATTTGAAGACTCCTTCACCACTCTATTATAATCCAACTTAATTTGTTTTTTATGTTCTGAAAAATAAATAAATAAATACTGCATACTATAGGATTTTTTTTATCTTAGAACAAAACGTGAACATCTCTTAAGCTTAAATTAAACCCAAAAAACATTGATTTAAAGAGAACTGGAAGTGGTACAATGCTTTATTTCAGGTTTCGCGGACACCTACCTGCAACACTCTTTCTTCTTAGGGTTAATTCGTTTCTTATTTTTCTAAGTAATGAATGCTGCATATGATTGTATGGGCTGACTGACTTAAAACAGAGGCTTTGTAAAAATGTTACTTTTGAACAACATTCTTCACACATATTAGCAGTTACTGGCATCCACAAAAACATGATGACACACTGAGCCGTCATGGTGGCTGAGCGAGGGGGCGGGGGGGCACTGGATGGAAGAAGTTCAGCAGGCAGAAGACATGCAGTCGCACCATAAAACTTACGCAAGCATTTTCACGGTGGTAATAACTTAAAATAACATCACAAATCTGCTCCCGATTATGGTATTTACAAGAGTGTTTGTTAAGCGTATACATGTCGTGACAAGTATCATCGTATTCATGACTGAACAGCTCACAGCGTGTGAACAGTTCACTTTCCCATACCCCACACGGTGGATACAGTTTCGTAATCGTAAACATCTTGTCACTCAAAGATTGCTATTGCAACATTTTGCAGCCTGAACACATTACAAGTTGAGAAGGTGGAACATGCAGAGAGAAAAGAAACCACAAAATCCACAGACTTTATTTGGTTGCAAACTTATTGATTAGTTTGCACATCTGAGGGGATGAAAGACTATTTAAATAGTGCAACACGTTTATTTAGAATAAAACAGACAATTATGAGACAATGCTTATTTTGTAACATCATTGTTCATATTTTAAAGGAAATCAAAAGCTACCAGAATGTAACCATGTGACTCTGCAGAAATATCTGATCCTCCATTGTCCACTCAGCAGATATATATAATATAATATCTGTGCAATACAAGTATGGCATAATGTTACTGGTTACTGGTTATTCAATTCATTTTTTAAGAAGAAAATACAAGCACAAAGAAATAGTGACAATACAGCAACTTCCAGTTATACTTATTAGTATATACATGTCAGATTAAACTATTTAGATGTGGTTATGTAACCATTTGGTGACATAATGTGGTTTGGATATTTTCAATTTTGGACTGGCTAGCTTTTTTTTGATTGCAATCTTTTTGCTAAGCTACGCTAATCACCTGCAAAAGCAACAGCAACAGAGGAGGCTGGATATCATGGAAAAGACTGAAACCACATTTTAATATGAAGTTGGTTATGTCAACACACTCTCACTCCATAATCGTCCAGGAGCGACGTTTGGTCAGGGTCCCGTGGCGTGCAGTTGTGACGCTCCTAGGCTCCTTTAGCTTCATAAAGGGACGCAAATAGCTTTCAACTGATTGCAATGTATTCCCGTCTGCGGCGGGATTTGACGCTCATGGAAGCACGGCATTTGTTTGTGTCGGGCCGGCTGCCCTTAAAGGCAATGTGAGCGTCCATTCCCATTGGATAACGGAGAATTGTACACCCGGAAGTAATTATTCCCCTGACTGTCGATTGATTTTACAGTGATATCTGCACTACTCATCGACTAAAAAACACCAGATTATCCTTGTTAATTACACAACATTGATTGGTTTAAATTGTGTGCAATGCTTTTGTATCTTTCCCCTTCGATTCAGAGAAACAAATATTTTTTCGTTGTAAAGGATGGCAGAAGACACTACACTACCCAAAACAATTCCCAGCTATCGTTTAGGACTACAACTTGTGCTCTGTTTGACAAACCCCATTTTTGATCACCATTCATTCCAATGGCTGGCGTCTATGTCACGTGATCTTCAAATTTCTCCCTGCAGAAAAAAAAAACATGGCCGAACTTCGTTTTATTCTCGGTGGAAAATGCCTATTTTAAAGTTAGTTTGGCCATTAAAATGCGTTTTGATGTCATTTGATGCGAAAAATATGAGTTACTATTTCAGATTATGTGTGCAGTGGATGTACATGATCTTTAGTTTGCTAGTTATTACGAAGATTACTTCAGGAAATTGCGTCCATAGAACGTTTTCATTGTTACCAAGGTGGTTGCTAGGGACGCTGCTATCGATATTATTTCTGTTATGTTGTGTAACTGTTTGTGAGACTGACCGTTGAGCGGCCCGACCAAGCAAGGAGACAGAGGCAGAACGTCCAAAAATATAACCCGACGTGGGCATTTATTAAAAGATGAACAAATCACACACACAGCCTCAATCCTGCTCCTGCTTTTCACGCGAGCCCAGCCTGCAGCCACCAGGATCTCACACACACTACCAGCCTCTCAAGACCCAGCACCTAAAGACACACACAGACTAACAAGACACAGGTGAGGGGGAGCAATTAGACACAGGTGACGGGGGAGGAGACAACACAGGGCACCAGGTGAACACAATTGGGTAATCAGCAGGAGGGAACACAGAGACGACCGGAAACAACCGACAAGATGAGGGGTGAACATTTATATAATTAATGCCATTTAATAAATAGCAGTAACGGCGTCTCGTCGTTACACTGTTTAATGGTGTTATCTTTATTGATACCCCCTTCCCCATCAATAGTGTTGGTCCACAGCGCAAACGTATTAGTTGAACAAAGTCTGCATCTAAAGATACGTTATTTTCCCCTGTGCAATTCCAGTCTCGAATCTCACATCACATCGTCATTAACAAATAGACCGAAAACATTAAAAAATAATAATAATAATACTTTATTCCGAGTGTGCTTGCTTTTCTCATCACATAACGGCATTGTAATACACGGTTCGGCTGCATTAAATATTACATATCTGCTGTAGTTCTCTATTTATAGAGCCCTGATGAGAAGACTTCTAGACAAACATGAGGAACTGCCGCCAACACTGAAAACGTGACGTGGATCATAAATATATCAGCAATTAAACAACATCTTACATTTCTTTTCACACAATACGTCTCTTTGCAGGATCAACACTAATTCGGCTGACTTTTATATTTGATCCAATTGGTAGATAGGCTGTATTTACGCCATAAAGGTGCACAGCTGATGAGAAGCCCGTCACTGCAGTGCGCAGTACCTCAAGATGGGCGGGAGCTCAACATGGATGGAGCCTCAACGCCCCTCCTTCTCAACCTTTGAGGCATGTGACGAGCTTCACTGATGACGCGTTGCATCCTGTTTCCGGGGTAGCAGTTCTCTTCCCTCCCTTCAATCTAACCCTTCCCTTCCCCCCATCCTAACCCTAACCACCCCCTACCTTTTTACCTAATCCTAATCTTCCTTCCCTCCCAAACCTAAACCCCAAAACCTCTCCTACTGTAAGAAATTAAAATCAATGTTGATATGACGTAATTTAAATTAAATACAGGGTTTTAATATAAAGCAGTTTTATTCGGAAAAAACCGGAAGTTCACATATATATATATATATATATAAGATATAATATGTTACTTTTGTGACTGGGTCAGAGCCCTAGAGAGAATCTATTATATCTATTATGATATCTAATTATCTCTCTATGACTCTGGACTGGGTAAGTACACAACACGGCAGTCGGGTCGTCACGTGTCTCAAAGGTTGAGAAGGAGGGGCGATCTTGAGGTTGAGAAGGAGGGGCGTCGAGGTACTGCGCACTGCAGTGAGGGGTACTACCAGCTGATAGAAAGGGACACCTGGTGGTTAAAGCATGTTATTGAATTTCATTATTTTTATTATTAGATATTAATAGGATCCCTATAAAGTATATGCATTACTCGTTATTCTCTACTAATAGTTAATTAAAGACATATAATGACTATTTTGCACATCCGTTTCAAGATTTCAAGATTTTCTAAGGTTTATCCACAAACGGTGTAGTTATGCAATGAATGAAAAACTTGGGTCGCAGGTTCCTCAATAGTGCATTACAAGACATCTATCAATATTTGTGCATACCTCCAGCAATGTTATCTATGTTGAAGCACTTATTTTAACTGATATTATACATATGTATTATACTCTTATAGGATGTATATAGATATTTCATCTCCGTCCTTATCAGGTATTGAACAATGAATAAATAAAGAACACAGAATTATTAAATATAAAACACAGAATTTGTGTTTATACTAAAGGATTTACAAATAAACACCACTGCATATTTACAACTGTTACACATGCTGATGTAACGCAAATGTTTCCAACTTGGGATCAATAAAGTATATCTTATCTTAAATGATCGATGGCTACTGCCATATTTGCAAAATTTGCCTCTGAACCTTGACAAGTGCATGTTTTAGGCTTATCAATTAATGTAATGTAATGTTATCAATTAACAACAGGAGGGGTCACAAACATAAGACCAGCTGTTAAATAAAGCTCTTCTGACCTTAGCTGGCATGTGGGTATATATATTAATGCTGCCCATTATGGGCACAAACAATTGTCACCCATTTATTAATTATATGTTTAAAATGTGAGTGTTTCCTATCCCCTAAACCTCCAGGGATGTACACAGTATACTGGCAACTTCTTCTTATTGGAAATACGAAAACGTCTTTTAAAACTACAACTCCCAGTAGAGACGTGCCATAGATAGAGAACATGTTGCGAAACACAATATCGATAGCAGCGTCCCTAGCAACAAGTAACAAGTAGTTAATAATAATAAAAGACATTAAGAAAAAGGCATTTTAAACAGTCATTAAAAAGCAACACAATCTACCTGCATTGCATTACTCTAAACGTGTAATAACGTGCTTTTACCAGTAGGTGGTTTGGGTTAAAAAGCTGTCAAGTTTACAGTGTTAACAAAATAAAATATACTGCTGTTTCTGGTTTAGTTTATACATACATACTAAACTAAGCTAAACTAGGATAAAATAAGATACAACCTTATTAATCCCTGTAGGGTAATTCAGGATAATAAGATTTTTTTTTTAAGCAAGTAACAGAATATATCAAAGAACAGCAAAAGTATTAAGTAAACATTTTAACATTCAAACATGAAAAAAGAAAAAGGGAAAATGATGATAAATACTGTACTTGTGAATATGTGAGTCCCAAGGCACATCTGTTGCAGGTCACATTATAACATCATGGAATCTGTTGAGCGGGAGATTTCATGCAAACAAATCATGTTTTGTTTTAATTTTTGTTAGAATCACTAGGGTTAAACTTCAGCAAAGTTAAAGTGTGTACAGCAGTCTGCCCGGATATAGCATCGGGACACTTTCACCTCCAAAGTGAGGTAAAAATTGTTGATATGCAGAACACACAAGGTTGATGTGCTCATAATGCAATGTAAACACTGTAATGTATATAACATTCTCACTGCAGTAGGGAATCATCTTTGACTGTGCCTTTTCGCCTGATTTACTGTTTGTGGCAACCCACTCTCTTCAGTCAGTGTACAAATGACACAACTTTACACATTGGAAATGCGACGACGCTGAAGTTGGCTTCCGATTCAGAGCATCCGATTCTGCAGTTAAGGGGAAAGTTAAGGGACATTTAATTTACACTGCTGAGCGAACCATCCTCCGTGTTTGAACCTCTTAAATCGCTGCATAGCCGATTGATTTGGACTGGATTATCCAAGACAGTCTAAAGATTCTTTATAACACAGTTTTAGATTTGTGAAACCTTTATTCTATTTGGGAAAATTAAAAAAATGCAGATTTCAGTGCTTTTTTCGCATCTTGACCACATAAAACCAGGTCCTGATCTAAAACCACTAAAATTAGACTCATCAAATCTGAACTGGATTATCCCAGAGAATCTAAAGATTCTTTATAACACAGTTTGAGACTTGTGAAACCTTAATTCTATTTGTGAAAATACAAAAAAGGAGGATTTCAGTGCTTTTTTCGCATCTAGACCACATAAAACCAGCTCCTGATCTAAAACCACTAGACCTACACTCATCAAATCTGGACTGGATTAACCCAGAGAGTCTAAAGATTCTTTATAACACAGTTTGAGACTTGTGAAACCTTAATTCTATTTGTGAAAATACAAAAAAGGAAGATTTTGCTGCTTCTTTTCTATCTAGGCCACATTAGACCAGGTCATGATCTAAAACCACTAGATCTAGACTCATCAAATCTGGACTGGATTATCCCAGAGAGGCTAAATATTATTTCTAACACAGTTTGAGATTTGTGAAACCTTAATTCTATTTGGGAAAATACAAAAAAGGGAGATTTCAGTGCTTTTTTCGCATCTAGACCACATAAGACCAGGTCCTGATCTAAAACCCTAAAAATCAAAAAATGTTTAGTTTTTGTGACCAGTTAGACTCATTAAGGCCATTGTTTCCCTTTATAAGTGCAACTACAGAAGTGGATTGGAGTCTTTCAGAGCCTGTCACAGTTCCACAGTTTCTAAAACATTTTAGAAGGCCTCACAAAATACTTTAATGTAAATTAAAATGTAAATGTGAAGGACTGTGTTTATAACAAAATACATCCGTCATAAACAATACCAGAAACAGACGTAGGCAAGATCCTCAGCTCGGTGATTGGATGATTTAGCCGCAATGCACGTTGGGATATGGTGTTTATGCGATGTGAAATCCGAATAATAAAAAAAATAATTAAATAATACTTTATTCTGAGTGTTCTTGCATTTCTCTTTGAAAGTCATCACATAATGGCATTGTAATACACGGTTCGGCTGCATTAAATATTACCCATCTGCCGTAGTTCTTTATTTATAGAGCCCTGATGAGAAGACTTCTAGACAAACAGGAAGAACTGCTGCCAAAACTGAAAACGTGACGTGGATCATAAATATATCAGCAATGAAACAACATCTTCAATTTCTCTTCACACAATACGTCTCCTTGCAGTATCAACATTCATTTGGCTGACTTTTACATTTGATCCAATTGGTAGATAGGCTGTATTTACACCATAACGGTGCACAGCTGATAGAAAAGGACTTGTAGTTTCTAAAGATATTAGTGATTTTCTTTGAATATAAGAATGTCAATACTGAGTTGAGAGAATAGTCAGGGGATTTGGGTGATGGGAGACACATCTATGGAATCACAGTTTCGATAGCTTACCATTAAATGACGGATATACCTTTCTGTCTGTGATGTTTTACAAATCAGATTAATGTGTAGAAGTAAAACATGAGAAATAATATAGCAATATCCTGTACAATTATGTAAAAATATGAATAAAACTACACATCTTCAGATGTTATACATACATAAGTATCCTACACTAATAATACAAAGTTATTATTAGTATGCTGTGTGTACCTTGTGTGCACCGTCTAGTGGTTAAAGCACAGTATTGAATTATTTGTGTTGAATAATGTTATTTTTGTTGAATAATGTTATTTGATGAAAAAAATGTTGAGAGTATATACTTTCATAGGGAGAAAGTAGAAGGTAAATGATAGAAATATAGAATATAAAAAATCAAGAAGATACTGTAAGTGATCTCTACAATAAAACAGTTTAGTGCTGGATGTACAAAGATATTAATATGAGGATGTGCAAAACAGACAAACTAATTAACCTTTATTAACAGATTAAAGAATACTTTAGGTTAAGGTCTTTTTTCAGATAAGAAAAAGGCTTTGGGGGTATCTATCTACAGATAAATATTAAGCTTGACAAAGTACTTAACGTCTAATATATTGCTTTCCAGCAATGTTAACTATGTCGAAGCACTTATTTTGTCTGCTATTATACACATGAATTATACTCTTATGTATGTAGATAGTATAAGAATTGTGCAGAATATGACAGTTTAATGGTGGAGGTATGCACACATATTGATAGATGTATTGTAATGCACTGTTGAGGAACCTGTGACCCACGTTTTTCATTCATTGCATAACTACACCGTAGTTGTGTATATGATATGTCAATAAACCTTTGAAAATCTTGAAATCTTGAAAGGGATGTGCAAAATAGCCATTATAGGCAGTTTTTAATTAACTATTAGTAGAGAATAACGAGTAATGAATATACTTTATAGAGATTTTTAGATAAATGTTTAGTCTTCTCAAGCACCAATTATCAAATATCTCTCCTGATTGTTGGCACTTGACAATCACCTTTCCCTGAATTGTACTCAGGTGTAACTAAAGTATGCTTTAAGGGTTGTTTATATTTCACATCATTAATCAGAATCTGCAAAGTAACTAAAATAAATGGAGTGGAGTAAAAATACCAGGCTAACCTCTGAATTGTAGTGGAGTAGAATTACAAAGTAACAATGAGCTGTCATGTGGGTATATATGAATGCTGCTGCCCATTATGGATACAAGCGGTTTTCACCCATTTATTAATTACATGTTTTACATTTGTACACACCAATTTGTTTCCTATCACCTAAACCTCCAGGGCTGTACACAGTTTAATATTGGCAACTTGTAATTGTGGGAAAAACAAAAACGTATTTTAAAACTACAATTCCCAGTAGAGACGTGCCATAAAACATGTTGTGAAACACAATAGCCAGCATGTGTAGTTCTGGGGGGGCGTTCGAGTCCAGTTTTGGATAGTCTGTCGTGGTTTCGTTCCATTTCAAAGCGCTTTGATGCTCGGCGTAACCTTGGCGCACTGCCACTCCAACATCCAATCTCAGAGCTTGAAGATTAATCACAGGGTTTGTCAACGGGACTGTAGTCCCAAATGATAGCTGGGGATAATGGGTAGTGTAGTATCTACGGCCATCCTAAACTCTGATTTTTTTTCCGGATATCATATCGCATTAACACCATATCCCAACGTGCATTGCGGCTAAAACATCCAATCAACGAGCTTCAAGCTGAGGATCTTGGGTAATCAGTTCAGTGGGTTTGTGTATCGCAATGATGCTCGAAATGCCCCTTATAGGCCTACGTCTGTTTCCGGTGACTAAAAAGATTACTGAATCAAATGAATAAATAAAAACAAGGATAATTGTGCGTTATTGTTGAGTAAATAACAGTGTGTTATTTAGAAAAGAATAACAAATTAGAAAGAAAAAAAATATTAAAAAAAATACAGATTTCATTATTCTGAGGCTCTAAGCCCTATTTCTTTTCCTCATGGACGGCAAAAAAAAAAACGACATTATACGATTTAAAATAAAAACAATAATCGTGGCTTGGTATTGAGTAAGAACATGTTTTTATGAACCACACAGCTTCCGGTCTACCAAGACCCGACCGGACAAAAATTAGTGGTGCAGGCACGAAACATGGCGTATCATATGCACGCAAAACTCAGCCTCAGATCTAAATGGGAATGGTCAGCGTATCATATGCACTTAAAATCGGACTTCTGCGTATCTATTGCACGCATTTCCAATGTGTAAAGTCGTGTCATTTGTACACAGACTGAAGAGAATGGGTTGGTTTGTGGATAGCCATTGTAAAAAAAGAAACTCAGTACAACACCTACAAACAGTCATTTCAACAAACATTATTCACATGTCATATTCATAGAGATAGTCATAACTTTAACCATCTCATAAAGGAAATAAAGCGCATTGTTAAATGAAACAATTTAAACAAGCTTGCACTCTGAGCATAAAACATAATTGAAGGTCTCTGGCATGGAATATCTGATTCAGAAAGATTCTTCACACAGGCAAAAGGGTGTGTTTGCAGCAATAAAAGAATGACAAAGCATTTGTGTGGCCTATGACGTATTTTTTTACAAATTCATCTGTTTTTACTCTCTGCTATCAGTATTTGAATTCCCCATGGCCTCCATCTCACAAAATGAGAGTATCATTATTGTATTGACAACCTAGAGGAAGTTTTATTTTGTTATTCATTTAACAGTAAGGCAAGCCTAAAGGTGACTATTTCTTCACTTATTTTGTTGTGTTGGACCTTGAACTTTCTTTAAATTAAGGCGTAATATTACTTTTCCTGAAAAGAAGATTTGCTAAATGCTAACAAGTGATCCACACAATATCTGCCACGGAAACACACACACACACACAGACACACACACACACGCACGCACGCACGCACACACGCACGCATGCACGCACACACACACACACACACACACACACACACACACACACACACACACACACACACACACACACACACACACACACACACACACACATACATTCCTTCATATTACTCACTCTAAACAGGACATGGGACTGAACCCAGACAGCAGCACACAAAATCATGTTTTTAATTCCTCAGTAATTTGCAATAAATGATAAGGGTTTGCCGCAGCTCTACTACAAGATAGAAAAAACTGATATGTTTTTGTCATTCGGTCAAATTGCATACAATTACATTACATTGCATGTTATTTAGCTCAGGCTTTTATTCAAAGCGACTTACAGACACTTCAATTACCGCAGACATGCATACAGTAAACATTTGGGGTTAGGTATTCCAAAGACACTTGAACATGTTGACAGCAGGGGCTGGGTACCAAACACCTGACAGTCTGATTGGTAGACACCGATTCCCCCCCTGCGCCACAGTCGACATTTTTAAGGATAAACGCTCATCTGTTTTCAATGAAATGTAATTAAAGTAAATTACAATCAGTTACCAAACTACCAAAACAAGACACAACTGTCCAACACACTTTAGAGAATAATTTTTATTTTACATTTTTATCAATGTGTTTTTATCAATGCGGTTTCTAAAAACTGTGAAAGAGACTATAATATGTCCTCACCCTGACACAAGACCGACTTGAGCGTAGCGGTAGTGACACGCAGCCATGCAACCAGTTTCATTTACAGCCTATGTTAGCTTTTTACTTCTGGCAACTGCATTTACACTTAAACAAATTGCAAAGTGGTGTAAATATGTGGAGATTATCCTGCTGAACAAAACGTGTATATTACTTAACAGTAGAACCGCCAGAGGTCGCTGTATACCTAAAACCGCCAACGGGTAACATTTACCCGCTATTGATTTGCAAGGTACAATGTTCTTTTATTTATCATACAGAACAGTGAGTTTTGATCGCACAGGGATGAAACGTATACCAATAGATTCTGTGGACTCAGCTTTTCATGTGACATAGTTTGTGCAGATAGCATGAAGTATAAAATATCGCTACCAGTGCTGATTTAAACGCTTGGTGTTAGACTTGTGTTTTGTTTAGGTACAAATCTCTCTATCTCTCTCTCTCTATCTATAACTATCTATCGATCCATCTGTAATGTTCTGTTCTATGGATATACAATTGTCCACATAAACAGACGACGCGGACTACTTCTCTCATTCCGAGTGTCCATCTTTATTCAACTGGCACGTAACCTGCACACATCCATTACGTCCTCAACGTGAGCTCAGTCATCCAAGATCTTGTATTCTCCAAGATGTTACACTATCTATAAGTATCTCTCTCTCTCTCTCTCTCTCTCTCTCTCTCTTTCTCTCTCTCTCTCTCTCTCTCTCTCTCTCTCTCTATCTATCTATCTATCAATATATCTATCTATCTTTCTCTATCTATCTCTCTATCTATAAGGAACCGCAGTAGACAAAAGGCGTTGCTATAGCAACACGTCGTGTTTGCTGCATTTTCTATGAGGTAAATATTACCCGCTGGCGGATATGGGTAAAAACGACAGTTTTTTTGGCGATTTTTTCAATCTGATTTCCTATTGACAATTTTTAACAACACAGAGTGCTATATAACACACTTTCAGGAAAAGTCACGGACTGGGAGACATCAATATGTTATGGAAAAAAAGTTACATACAATAAAAAAACAGCTGCGGGTAGAATGTACCCGTTGGCGGTTCTAGTGTTAAAGTATCATAATCGTGTCTTTGCCACAGTGCTTATTTTCTGCAATATACTGAAATCCATAGATGTTTTGACTTACTCAGAGAAAAACGTGTTATTCAAATTTAAACTATATCTAATAATGTTGATGCTGCCACCTTTCTTATCTCCTGCTGTTAAAATGACAGCCCAGCTAGCGGGGAACGTTCTCACAACTTTGGCTAACGTTACCTATTGGTTCTAACAAGGTTTTAAAGAAACGTTTTAATCTGATGTTCAAAGAACCTTTTTAGGATGTTTATTTGTTCAAATAATGTTCCTATAAGGTTTAAGGTTTACTAAGACATAACGTTTTAACTGCAACATTCAGAGGATGTTTTGAGGATGTTATTAAGGCCTGAGATGACAGAAAGTTTTTTTATAAAACGTTCCTTTAATGTGATATGTTAACAAAGGTGGAACGTTTTGCCTGCAACATTCTAAGGATGTGTTTTGGACGATGTTGGGTAACACATTAAAGATGTTCTTTATAAAATGTTCCCTCAATGTTACATGATAACAAATGAAGAACATTTTCAAAGCAACATTCTGAAATTGTTTTCAGGATGTTATTGAGGCTTGAGATGAGAGAAAGGGTTGTATAAAATGTTCCCTCAATGTTACATGATAACAAATGAAGAACATTCTCCAAGAAACATTCTGAATATGTTTTCAGGATGTTATTGAGGACTGAGGTGACAGAAAGTGTTTTATAAAATGTTCCTTTAATGCGATACGTTAACAAAGGTGGAACGTTTTGCCTGCAACATTCTAAGGATGTGTTTTGGGCGTTGTTGGGTAACACATTAAAGATGTTCTTTATAAAACGTTCCCTCAATGTTACATGATAACAATTGAAGAACATTCTCCAAGAAACATTCTGAAAATGTTTTCAGGATGTTATTATTTTTTTATAAAACGTTGCTGTTATGGCAAATATTAACACGGTCATGGTCAACGTCAGATTTATTTCTAGAGCGCTTTAAAAAACAAACTTGTTGCATTTGTTTGAAAAGGATGTTTTAAAAAAAATCTGCTGTCACCATATTTTCCTTTTGAAAAAAACAAACAAGCACGTAATTCATGATAAGCTGTAAGCAGATATTGCATGTTTGCGGTGGCATGTGTGAGTTCCCAGCTAGAAATGTTTGTTACCATTCGTTGTTCTAGGAATGTTTTCAGCGGGACGTCTTATTTTGGTTCCCAGAATGTTCTTCTGAAAGGTAGGATAACGTTCTTTAAAAACATTCTTGAAATGCTTGGTGATAACCTTCTTGAAATGTTTTTGATGACCTTCTTAAGATGTTTTTGATAACCTTCTTAAGATGTGGTTGATAACATTGTTAGAACATTATGCCCTACTATTCTTAAAACGTTTTCAGCGGGAAGTTTTAGTTTGGTTCCCAGAATTTTCTTCTGAAAGGTAGGATAACGTTCTTTAAAAACATTCTGGAAATGTTTGGTGATAACCTTCTTAAGATGTTTTCGATAACCTTCTTAAGATGTTTTTGATAACATTATTAGAATATTATGCCCTACTGTTCTTAAAACGTTTTCAGCGGGACGTTTTATTTTGGTTCCCAGAATGTTCTTCTGAAAGGTAGGATAACGTTCTTTAGAAAACATTCTTGAAATGCTTGTCAATAACCTCCTTGAAATGCTTTTGATTACCTTCTTAAGATGTTTTTGATAACCTTCTTAAGATGTGGTTGAAAACATTGTTAGAACATTATGCCCTACTATTCTTAAAACGTTTTCAGCGGGAAGTTTTAGTTTGGTTCCCAGAATGTTCTTCTGAAAGGTCGGATAACGTTCTTTAAAAACATTCTGGAAATGTTTGGTGATAACCTTCTTCAGATGTTTTTGATATCCTTCTTAAGATGTTTTTGATAACATTATTAGAACATTATGCCCTACTGTTCTTAAAACGTTTTCAGCGGGATGTTTTATTTTGGTTCCCAGAATGTTCTTCTGAAAGGTAGGATAACGTTCTTTAAAAACATTCTTGAAATGCTTGGTAATAACCTTCTTGAAATGTTTTTGATGACCTTCTTAAGATGTTTTTGATAACCTTCTTAAGATGTGGTTGATAACATTGTTAGAACATTATGCCCTACTATTCTTAAAACGTTTTCAGCGGGAAGTTTTAGTTTGGTTCCCAGAATGTTCTTCTGAAAGGTAGGATAACGTTCTTTAAAAACATTCTGGCAACGTTTGGTGATAACCTTCTTAAAATGTTTTTGATAACCTTGAGCTGTGTGGGGTTTGTTCAACTTTTAAAATATGTTTGAATGGTGATATACACAGTGATAGATGTTAAGGACTAACATTTATAATAAATACATCCCAGCTAGCGGGGAACGTTCTCACAACTTTGGCTAACGTTACCTATTGGTTCTAACAAGGTTTTAAAGAAACGTTTTAATCTGATGTTCAAAGAACCTTTTTAGGATGTTTATTTGTTCAAATAATGTTCCTCTAAGGTTTAAGGTTAACTAAGACATAACGTTTTAACTGCAACATTCAGAGGATGTTTTGAGGATGTTATTGAGGCCTTTCATGTGATATGTTAACAAAGATGGAACGTTTTGCCTGCAACATTCTAAGGACGTGTTTTGGACGTTGTTGGGTAACACATTAAAGATGTTCTATATAAAATGTTCCCTCAATTTTACATGATAACAAATAAAGAACATTCTCCAAGCAACATTCTGAAAATGTTTTCAGGATGTTATTAAGGCCTGAGATGACAGAAAGTGTTTTATAAAATGTTCCTTTAATGTGATAAGTCAACAAAGGTGGAATATTTTGCCTCCAACATTCTAAGGATGTGTTTTGGACGTTGTTGGGGTAGCACATTAAATATGTTATTTTATAGAACATTCCCTCAATGTTACATGATAACCAAAGAAGAACATTTTGGAAGCAACATTTGGATAATGTTTTCAGGGGGTTATTATTTTTTTATAAAATGTTCCTGTGATGCAAAATATTAACAGGGTCATGGTCAACGTCAGATTTATTTGTAATGCGCTTTAAAAAACAACGTTTTTGCATTTGTTTGAAAAGGATGTTTAAAAGAAATCTGATGTCACCACATTTTCCTTTTTAGAAAAAAACAAGCACGTAATTCATGATATTGCATGTTTGCGTAGGCATGTCTGAGTTCCCAGCAAGACATTGTTGGTTCTAAAAACATTTTGAGAATGTTACCATTCATTGCTTTAGGAATGGTTTCATCGAGAAGTTTTATTTTGGTTCCTAGAATGTACTTCTGAAAGGTAGGATAACGTTCTCTAAAAACATTCTTAGAATGTTTGGTGATAACATTGTTCGAACATTATACCCCAAGTGTTTTTGTTGTTTATGCACATACGTATCTCTATTGTCATATGGATCGAATGACACTTAGAAAACCAAAGACAGACATATAGAAGAACGGACCGACTATCACTGCCCGTCCCTGAAACCCCTGTTAGTGTTTGTATGTGTTTCTTTCTACTGTGTGTCTCTCTCTCTGCCTGCTGGTATGCTTTACACGGCTGGGAGCAATCTCCAATCAACCACACCCAGGGCCGTGGGAAGTAGGGGTGCTGAGGGTGCTGCAGCACTCCCTGGTGGAGGACAGGGGATCTGCACTTCCACAAGATATAATTAAAAAAAACGAATTTTCAGCCTTGATGTAACAACATTCATAATTAAGTAAAGATAACACCCTTTTCCCCGGTTACATTTTCCATTTGCCCTGTACGATGGGCGCAGTGAGTGATGAAGTGGGGGATGTTGGCTTAGCAGGCGCCCGCAGCTCACAGCCAAAGTGAGAGAGATAGAGAGAGGGGATACCGTGGTACAGGCGGGGATTGTTGTTAGCTTCTGCTGCGCTGACGGATATAAGAAGCTGTTTCTACAATAATGTGGAGGGAGAGTCCTCTCCTGTCAGACTGAGAGGCTCAGTGAGGTAAAGGACTCTGAGGGCTTAGATAGTTCACTTTAGTCGAAGTTATCTCAGTGGGTCTCAAACGTTTTGATCACAATTTATGTAAACAAATATTTCCAAGGCACACCTTTATAATTATTAGGATAAATAAAAACAGGTTTGAAATCATTCCAATTTATACTATAGGACAGTAAACCAAAAATATCGTTTAAAACTGGAGAGATTTTAAAATATACATAAATAAATAAATGTTAACTTGTAAAATAAGATATGAATGAACAACACAAATAAAATAAGTTACATGTATTTGTTATTGGCTATGGTAGGTTATTGGAAATGTTCACATACCTGCTTATTTGATTGATAAAATGCAAACCGATCTTTTTCATATGGGTGTTTAGAGTTGTACCCCCTAGATCAGTCTCTAATTGGGCGCTCAAAGTGCACCAAATTGAAGCATTTGACTTTAAAATGTTAAAAAAATCTTAACGGGGGAGTACCCCCGTACCCCCCTAGAGGATGTGACGTCCACCCCTCCAATTAAAAAATGTTATAATATATAATACATTTGAAGCCTTGTTATATAAGCTGTCCAACATGTCAATATATTTCTCTTTTTGCAGTGTAGTGGTCTTTTGTAGAGGTTTTTCATTGCCAGCTAAAATATTGCCTTATAGGGCAGCACATTGGTCAGAACCAGCCCTGGTGTCATCCCCAGAGCACCCCCCACTTGAAACATGTTCCCACGGCTATGACCACACCTGCAACATGCTCGTCAGCCACACTATGAAAGCCTGCAGCCTGCACTCATTCCCTGCTGTATTGTTGCCGTGAACGGTTTGTTGCGTGCCGCTCTACCTTTTTACCAGCATATTCTTTGACAACTTTGCCTGCTTTTGCCTCACACTGATTTTTGTGTCTCTCCCAGGAGGAATCCAAGGCCTTCCACAGTCCCAAGACCAGCCAGGCCTCTCTACCCACCCTGGAACAACTGTTTCCCACTGCCGCCATAACCAACCTCCACTCCCAGCTCCCCTTTTCTAATAAACCAATGTTACTTTCACCAGCGGATTCCGTGTCATCCTTTTACATGTGTTAATAGTCAAATTCCAATAGTTAAGTAAACTATCATAATCATCCTAATGACCACACATGTCAGTCCACTTACCCAGGAATTTTGAGTTGAACAATTACAGGAATATTATGTTTTTATGTTCAAATAATGTAAACATATTTTAGTAAATGGTTACCATAGAACATTTGCATAATTTCTTTAACATAAACCATGTTATCCTTCTCTAAAATAATAACATTCTGGCAACATAAAAAAATCTAACTTGCAGCTGAAAATGTTTTAAGAACAGTAGGGCATAATGTTCTAACAATGTTATCAAAAACATTTTAAGAATGTTTTTAGAGAGCGTTATCCTACCTTTCAGAAGAACATTCTGGGAACCAAACAAAAACTTCCCGCTGAAAACCTTTTAAGAATAGGAGGGCATACATTTCTAACAATGTTATCACCAAACATTTTAAGAATGTTTTTTAGAGAACGTTATCATACCTTTCAGAAGAACGTTCTGGGAACCAAACAAAAACTTCCCGCTGAAAACCTTCCTAGAACAATGACTGTAACATTCTCAGAATGTTTTTAGAACCAAACATTTCTAGCTGGGTGCTGTTTCGTGGCTTAGCATATTTGAAATAGGCTTTCTTTGTTCAAAGGACTGTCTGAACATCAGGCCTTTTGGTCCATAACAACTTTGGAGTGCAAAAGATGTGTGTGAAATATCTGCAATAGTTTTACATTATCCTTTTTACTTATCATTCTATTTCTATTTCTATCATTCTGCTTGTCTACTATAAGTTGCTGTCATTTCAGACCCAGCCACTCCCATTTGGTTGCTCCCCCGTCAATATATGAACTCCGCCTGGCCATACTCTCCACTCACCTGCTCCCCATTCCCTAATCAGCTCTCTAGCATATATACAGATCCACTTCCTCCAGTTCACTATCAGATTTTCTTTGTGCCATTAGCCTTAGCTTTTTAGCGTATGCTATCATGCTTTTTTGTTTGACCTTGATCTGTGACAATGTCATGAATAATTCAGATTTGCATCAGTCACTATTCTCATTCTACAACTACAAAAGTATCCTGTGATTTAACAGTATTTAGAAAATACTCTTTCATTTCCTACAACCCAGAGATGATATGCCCAGATTAACATGAACAGTGCAGCGCTCTGTATTGTGGATTAATGAGACGTTAAATAGATTTACTGAGACTGTTTGATTGTCTAGAAACATCGGAAGTTGCCAAAACTAAAAACCTGTTTTTCTTCAATAACTGCAGTTCGTTTTCAGCTTGCAGATATGGTTCTAATTATTTCTTCATGTGCAAGTTGTCTTTTACTGTCTGTTTGTTCCATTTTTATATTTCAGGCAGAGGATTTATACATCGAGGCTGGGATCTTGCAGTATCTTCTTTCACAATCTTTTATTATTTCGCTTTTGAGTGTTAACACATCACACAGGTCTTTGAGAAAGTACAACCAAACTTTAAATCAAATCTGTTTCATATCTCTCCTCTGGCATGCTGCACTGTTTCTTATTGCAAAGCGTCGCTCACAGTAACTCATTCCTTTTTATAATTTAATGAGTTTTGGAAAAACAGATGATATCTGCCCCTCAACATCACTTTGGATTCAATTACAAGCAATTCCAATTGTCAACAGATGCAGTGCTGAAGCAGCAGTTTGTTTTCTGTAAAGGTTGTACAATAGTGAGTGTAGGTAATAGGTCAAAACTTTTTTCTTATCTGAACAACTTCCTAAATGAATCATAAAGTCTTCAGGTTTTGGCGCAACAATAATCTTTCTGAGGAACATATTCATTTTTACATCCCGGACCTATGCAGTGTTACGCAATATATAAGTGTAATTTAGGGTCAGTTATACAAAACTTGCAGGCTTGTTCTTTGGAAACATCTCTTGGGGGATGGGGAGGGGGGGGCTTTGCTCCCTCTTTCCCTCAACACATGCTCGTTGGACGTAACTCTGCCGAATCCTGCCAAGATCCAGCTGGAGACACTTTCCACTCAGTCACTAGACTTCAGGGAAAAAGAAAGTAAAAGTAGACTGTAGAACATGAAGCACAGTTAAAGATAATGAACAATAGCAGAGTTTACATTTGTTTACACATCAAGGAACAAACTCATTGTAGAAACCTGACTCATTTAGTTTTTTCACATTTGTTTTATTTAAAATGTAACAAAAAGTCTTGAAAGATACAGACAAAACTCAACCTTTTGTACAGTTGTTTACTAATGTGTGCGGAGCAGGGATAATAAAGGTGCTTTATTGGCTTTAATCATCTTCAGTTCCTGAACACAGGCACTTTGAGGGACGGACCTTCCTGTTCACAAATGTTAGACGCACACTGAGGATGCTCCTCTTTATTTGCAACACGGGGCATTACCCAGTCCCTCAGGTAGTTTGCCGCACGTTTAAGCAAATGTTTGTGGTGGCCAAACGGCGATACTAAAACTTCCGTGTCAGTCCTTGGTGTCACTGGGCCAAAAAAGACTTTGTTTGAATGACTTATTGGGAAAGAGACGTCTGTCAATAGTCCTTCATTTTAATCATTAGCATCTGAAAGTTGTGAAATGTGACAAAAGCCAAATCCAGTCCAAAAGTCCAAAAGCCAAGTCTTCTTTCAGTTTACTAAGCCGAGATTGGCCGTGACACTGCTGGAAGCGGGAAAAGGTAGTTGTATGCTCTATGGGCCAAGATATCAGTAGTTTTGTCTTCAAGAGTCAGTCAATTTTATACGTCCATGGCACTACCGCAGCTAAGCGTTGGCCAAATTGTGCCACATTAAAGGCGTCTCAGAATGAAAAACGATTTAAAAATGTTTAATAGTAATTTTCCCTTTAACATGTTTTGTGTATTTAATAATGACATTTTGCCAATTCAAACATAACAAGGCATTTTTTTGTAGAGACACTTTAATCTGCCACAGTTTAGGTTCTCTCAGCAGAATCTAAACATAAAAGTATCTTTTATTATTTGTATTACTTTTTTAATGGAATTAAAACCTCTTCCGTATTTTGGCCCTGAGAAGAATCTGAGGGCAAAATTGCCAACATGCATGTGTCCACAACAAGACAGTTTTCAGTTCCTCTAGGGGCACCCTGTTGGCCGAGGAGCCCGACGCAACCACTCTCGCCTCGGGCTGCTCATTTGTTTGTTTTGCCCTTGATATTTTTCCCTTTTCATATTTTGTTCATGTGTTGCACTTGTTTAGCACTTCAAACGGAATTCATATCACGTTTGGAAAGATGCTGTACTCAATTACTTGTTAAGCAGAAATTAATCCTGCGACGTGGGGCTGATGTCAAAGCACGCCGCGGATGGAACTGAGTAGATCCAAGAGCTGATCTGCAGTGAATCCTTCCTGTGGCTCACACCAGGCCAGAAAACAGGGTCTGAGCAGCAAGCGTGTCTAGCAGGTTCTGGTTTACCCGCGGCGAGGAGTCACAGTGCGAAGGGTCGGTTAAAGTAAGTGATATATCTGATAGTTCAACTGGAATCCAGGGTGCGTAGGTACTGCGTGTAGTCACAGGTGTTACCGGAGGGCATGAGCGCACCATCCAGCGGCGGTGCCCTCTGAGGGGCCCGTGCAGAGGGGCCGGCTGGGACAGCTCTTTGATAGAGTCCACATACTCCTCCATGGTGTGTGAGGAATACTTCAGATCGTCATCCTCTCTGTCGCTCTCCTGCATCTCGTTGATCGTTGGAAGTATTTCCACTGTCGATAGGAGGTGTCTAGGCTTCATCCTGCAAAGAAAGGTCCAAAATATAGTTATTGTGTTAACAGTGAAAGGTATTCCCTCTTTTTATCATCAAAAGGGAAATCCTGGGTTGCGGTTGAATAGTCCATTTTGCTTAGGAACCTTCCTAACGGAGTGAAATGACCCGGAAGTACGTCAGTGGCAGCCATGATAAGTGCTGTTCGAATTCTTTAGATGATAGGAAAGGTGCTTATTAAGCATTTTAAAACATATGTGGTAAGTTGCCAAAGTGCTTTGTTTTGAACGTTCATCAGTCAATCAGTCATCAGTCAACGTTCATCATCAATCAAAAAGAGAAATATGAACGTTAGTTTTGACTGAAATGATCAAATAAAGTCAACATTTCACAGTCTTTACTGAGCTATGTAGGGTTTGTTCAACTTTTAAAAGATGTTTGAATGGTGATATACACAGTGATTATATAACGTTTATAATAAATACATTTGTATTTCTTTTAAGATCTTTTCATACAATCATACGTATTGGGATCATTTATATTAATGTGGACCGGAGGGAGAGAATCCGTGTATCTACCGTCCAATTGTTTTTCTTTATTAAACACTTAAACGGAAAAGCATCTGAGAGGCGTTTTTGCTTTTTATCTTACTAAATGGGCACCTAGTGAGGAGGCCACCTGGGCGCCCCCCTATGGAGGTGTTCCAGACACGTCCAGCTGGGAAGAGACCGAGGGGTAGACCTAGGACCAGGTGGAGGGATTATATCTCTTCGCTGGCCTGGGAGCGCCTTAGGATCCCCCAGTCAGAGCTGGTTCATGTGGCCAGGGGAAGGAAAGTTTGGGGCTCTCTGCTGGAACTGCTACCCCCACGACCCGACTACGGATAAGTGGGAGAACCCTTAGCAAAAAAATCTAGAAAATCCTATAGAATCTTGTAGAAATCTATAGAATCTTGTAGAAATCTATAGCATGTTATAGAACATAGTCGCCATGCTAAAGAATTCTATAGAATACTATAGAAATCTCTAGATCATTCTGTAGAATACTATAAATTTGTACTTTTCTATAAACTTCTATAATTAAAACTATAACAATCTAAATAATTCTATAGGACAGAACCGACTCATGACATATCTGTAGAAATCTATAGAAATCTATAGAAATCTGTAGAAATCTCTAGATCATTCTGTAGAATACTATACATTTGTACTTTTCTCTAAACTTCTATAATTAAAACTACAACAATCTAAAGAATTCTATAGGACAGAACCAACTCATGACATATCTGTAGAAATCTATAGAAATATGTAGAAATCTATAGCATTCAAAGAAAACATGCATGACATTTTCTCTCTGGTGCAACCTATACTAAATTCTATAGAATTCTATAGAATGATATAAAACTCGTCTTTAAATTGGAATAGAGAAAATCATAGTAATCTACATCATTTTGTGGAACTGAGCTGCTTTGCAAAAGCTGTACGGGAAGATCCCTTTGAAAGCTTTACAACTGTATACTGGATTATGTGCCCAATTAAATTATGTAACCTATCTAAACAAGTTTCTATGATACAGTATTCTATAGAGTTCTATTGAGAAAAACAGTGATCCATAACATTTTAATTTAATAATCTGTAGATTTTTTATATCATTCTACAGAACCAGAATTATACCAAATAAATACTATTCTATACAGCAGATATACCGGTAGTTGGCTATTATACCAAATGCTGGATATCCATATATTTGCACAATTTTAAACGGACTTAATTGTTGCTTATGGGGATATACAAACAAACAAACAAACAAACAAACAAACAAACCAGTAGAGTCACTATTAATGCATTTATTACAATGATAGGTTCACCCTGTACAATATCTAGTACGCATACAGGGCTTAAGTCTTAGTGGTGCACTAGTCATAATTTTAGTTTGGTCTTAACCTTTGGTTCTACGTCGGACGTAGAGTTACGCCCAGCTTACGCCCAACTGGTGCACTCCACTCCTGAATTTTGAAATTAAGCGCAAACGGACCGGTACCACAGAGGGAGCTGACGTTAACTGCATTAGTCTGCAATGACCGGAATAAGGAACACATCTAAGGTATGTCGTATGTGACATATTTTATGAATGTATGGATATAGAGTATCATAATAACTCTCAGCTAGCTCAAATACAATATATGTGTTTAACAAAAAGCAACAGCACAAGATAGGTGGCGTTATTGATTAGCGTGTTACAGGGCAGGGCACTTCTGCTTTGTAAATTGCAGTAAATTTGACCTCAGTAAGATTGATCAATAATGTCGCTATATCGCTAATTATTTGAACCATTATGTTTTAATTATATTAGATTACTCGCTAACTATAGCGCTTGTTCTGGCCCACAACGTTACGTTATTATAGCTATATATATATATATTGAGATTGAGTAGCATTAGCAATTAGCCAGCAAGCTAAATAAGGTAGCCCACTGATATTAGTGTGGTTGGTGTGAGAGCGGGAGAGAGAGAACGTATGTGTTTTGTTTTAATAATACACACGTTTGGACCCAGTTCTAACTTGCGGTGTGTGCGTGTGTCTGGTTTCTGTGTGTGTGTGTGTGTGTGTGTGTGTGTGTGTGTGTGTGTGTGTGTGTGGGTGTGGGCGTGTGTGTCTGGTGTGTGTGTGTGTGTGTGTGTGTGTGTGTGTGTGTGTGTGTGTGTGTGTGTGTGTGTGTGTGTGTGTCTGGTGGGTGTGTGTGTGTGTGTGGATAAGTGTCGTCAGTGTAGCTATATATATATATACAGCCTATATCTAGCTGGCTAGTCTTTTACTGCCTAGTTGCAAACGTTAGCAATGTGAAATGCAGTAACGTTAATGTTTTCACTGGTAACGTTAAGTAGAAACAGTGAAGTCCATGCAGAAGTGACCACACTTAGGCCTTAGACAAGGCCTTAGAAAGCTTAGCGCAAAGCTGACAGCCCTTTGATGTTGATTAAACCTGTGGGCTATCTTCACTGTTTTCACGTCCTCTACACCATGATTTCAAATATTCATGTAAATTCACAATGATATTTTGTGTCGTGTACATGTCCGGCGCCGTGGGAGGGCCAGGGAGGGCCAGGCCCTCCCATTTGACATTCCTGCCCTCCCCCAATAAACACGATTTTTATTATTTATAAAAATTTAAAAATATATATATATATATATTTTTTTAAATTATAAATACATTGTGAACTTTTATGCTACGATGTATGTGATGTCAGATAGTAACTAAAAAAAATCGCAGGCTACGTCAAATAAATTCATGTGTCTGTTGTGATTTGTGATTCGTCCACATTTAGAACAATCACAGCGTCACAATCTGCCGCCTAGTCTGGATTTGTTTGTTTATTGTGCATTCTGTAGACTCCCATTTCTGTTTGAATTACAAAGTGGACATCAGAAATTGGCTTAAAAGGTCTAAGGATTTATTCAAACGAAATAGCGATGAAAGAACTGCAGCCGATGGTGCTGCTGGCGACCCTGCACCTGCCGTTACAGCAGCACGCCTTAATGTCACAAGCTTTACCTCGGCAAACCCCGGGGCTGAGTTAGCGAGCCCAAGCCTTGACTCATCAAAGCGGCCGCCACCAACGCTTTCCTCCGAGGCACAGCTCCTTGTGCCCCTACCATCACCACCTGCGTTGCCACACCCTGTACCACACCCGCCAGCATCCTCCTCCTCCTCCGTGCCGGTGCCGGTGCCTCCACTACAGACGCTACCTTGCAGCACATCAACAGGTACTATTGGGCCAGCAACCGCTCAAAGACCAACAGCCCCAAATGATCTTGGGGTTAATAAACCCAACCAGGTGAAACTGGATCGTTATCCAGGGAGATTGTTTTCAGGAAAGAAGCTCACTTTTGCCATGGTACTACAACAGACCATTGCTTGAATATTCGTTAAAAGCAGACGCAGCCTTTTGTTTCCCCTGTAGACAGTTTAAAGTAAATACGTCTTCATCTGATGCGGCTTTTACTGTAAAAGGTTTTTGAGACTGGAAACACGCATTACAGACTGATAAAGGACTGCTAAGGCATGCCACATCAAAAGAACACATTTCATGTGAGATTTTGTGGAGAGAGAGACAGATACGCCAGGAAACAAATAAGGAAATAAGTACTTTGGTGCACACAGATCAGCTGGCACGGAACCGTTATTACGTGTCAGCTGTCGTTGATATTATAGCTTTTTTAGCCCCGTCACCGTTGAGACACTTGCACATGATGACCACCGAATGTACTGTACATAGGACATTCTACTCACATATCATGCCGCACACACCAGTACACATACACATACACATTACACTATACACACTTACTGTATATACACTACACTACACTTTGTATATCGTTTTTTTTATCTTATCTTATTTTGCACTAGTATTTTGTACTTGTACTTTTTACTGTCCTGTCTTTGTTTAATCCTGTCTCGTCCCCGCACCCTGTCCAATGTTTTCTCCATGTTATGCACCATGCCCGAAAGCAAATTCCTAGTACGTAGAAAAATGGCAATAAAACAAATTCAGATTAAATATATTGTTCCTCTTATCCAGGTGTGAAAAGGCAATGTAACATACCGGTAATATGTTAATGTCTAAAACATGGAACCGGTTTTGACATGTACCGTTTCCTTTCTGGTCCATATCAGGTCCATTCAGTCTCCAAACTCAATAGCCACTGAGGCTGGTCCCTGGGAGCTGCTCTGCTCCTCCTGTGCTTCCTGGCTGTCATCATCAAGAAAAGAGCTAGTAAGTTAACCTTAATTTATGTCCAATAAATGAGCAGTATGTTTATTTTTCTCGTTTTTGGTCAGGTATTGATGGATGCTTGTTGAATTGTCTTTCAGAGAACAAAATCCTAAAATAAGATAAGATGGTACTTTATTGATCCCAATTTGGGAATTGTTTGTGTTACAACAGCATAAGAAGACAAAACAATGTACAATGCAAATTAAAAGACTAGAAATAATCAAGAGAGTATAAAATGTACATGTTGAATTTAACAAGGTATTATATATACAAATATATATATATATATATATATATATATATACATAAATATATCACAGAAGGAATATTAAATATTGAATATATATAATAATATATTATATATAATATATATAAAAATAACTAGAGATAATATTCATTGTAAGTGTGTGTAGGATCAGACCACAGACAATGTTACCAACACCACAGGAAACCAGCCCAACCCACCAACCAGCACAGACAAGGTTAGAGAAAAGTACCAGTCATATCAGTCAAATAATATCAGTCATTTCATGTTAGTAACTCCAGTAGAACATGAAATATTCCTCCATGAGTATGCAAGATCAAGTAAATAAATGTCAAGTTTCAACTGATTAGAGTAACGTTACAGATGACCTGTTTTTAACGTTTCTATAATCCTACCTTCCACACCTGCAGGATGAACCTGATGACATCATCACCTATGCCTCCATCAACCTCTCAGTCAACATGAGACTGCTCCAAAAGCTGATATAAAGGAAGCTTTTGCAGTATGAGTATACAGCACAACTATGTCATCCCCATGCTATCCACTGTCTAAAGCTTTATTATGTTCTCAGACGGATGATACTGTGGTGATCTATGCCTCGATTAACACCTCAGCCAGAGGGCAGCAGCCAGAGGGGGACCCTGCTGACTACAAGGCCATCCGCATTATCTATGCCGAATTGCCCACTTCAAGGAGGATGGCATCTCCCTTAAAGCTGATGTGAGTATAACTCGCATGTACACACTAGTGCTATCAAATAAATACTCAGACTTCGACTAGCCGTTAACTTTGGGGGAAAAAAGCTGGGATACGCGGAAAATAACACAAATAATCGAATATATATACAAGGTGGCGTTGGTATGGGACAATGTCTGGCCATAAATAGCAAATGGAAGTTAAAAACTGGTATTATTCACAATCATTTGAGTTGATAAAACACTGAAACACAACATTAGGTGATAATAAATGTATTATAGATTTACAATCAGTTATAAGGGAACGCTCAATGTGGACCGGGAAGGCACAGGTAGTTAACAGGAAACAAATACACAAGGGGGGTACACCTCAGGTGCTTGTTAGTATGTTGTTATAAATTATAAACTGAGGATTTGACCGCGTCGCTAAGGTTGATACTTTTAGAAACAGGCATTTATATAAAATCTTGAAGTATTATACAAGTAAAACTACATTTAGCTTTAATCCCATGTAATTGTAGAATAAACAAAGTCTTCCTTTGAAGATGTATAAGTCAGGTGTCTTGAGTAGTCAACATTATCTACAAAGCATTATACATATTTGTAAATATTATTTTCCACTTGTTACCATTGTGAGTCTATTTCTATGCAGCTCTGTGTGATTTTGCGGCTACAATTCAGGCTAATACGCTACCAGAGGTGGAATAAGTACCGTAATTTTCGGACTATAAGGCGCACCTGAATATAAGCCGCAGCAGCTAAATTGAATGATGTGTACATATATAAGCCGCACTGGACTATAAACCGCAGGTGTTTTAATGTTTAATTACCATATGTAAGGGTTCATGCACAGAGGGGATTGTCGGGAAAGAGATGGCTGTTTGAGGGAGCTCCCATTTTATTAACATTTCAACAAACCAGTTGCATATTTGCATAACGTATTCAAGTGTTATCATTTAGTGCAATAGTAGCTACAGAACATGTACTGTGCTGTGTAAACTGTACTGTATCACATAGCGTTTCAGACACACAAACTTTTCAACTTTCAAACTTAAACGGTGCGCTCCCAGCGCACGTACCGGCAGTGATCTACAGCAGTGGTTTTCAACCAGTGGTACGGGGACAAACTGTCTCGCTCTCGTAATGTCTGTCTGTCTTGCTCTCATTCTGTCTCTCGTACCACTCTCGGTTCCTCTTTTACATTTGCGCGCTACCTGTCTCAGTCTTTTCCGGCCTCCAGCTTTTCCTGCTGGAGCCCGCCGCTTAAAGGTTGGGGGGCGCGGACCGGCCATAGAGCCCATAGAGTTAAAGATGGTGGACTGTAACCTGTAAAATCCATAGATTTAGGAGGTCCCCTAGTGGCCGTTAGCTGTAAAAATCCATAGATTAGCCGCACCGTTATATAAGCCGCAGGGTCGAAAAATGGGGAAAAAGGCACGGCTTATAGTCCGAAAATTACGCTACTCAGATATTGTACTTGAGTAAAAGTATAAGTACTCAGATCTTGTAGTGAAAGTAGAAGTACTCAGATGTTGTACTGGAGTAAAAGTAGAAGTACCAGAGTGTAGGAATACTCGTTACAGTAAAAGTCCTGCATTCAAAATGTTCCTCAAATAAAAGTATAAAAGTATTGTCATCAAAATATAGTTAAAGTAGCGACAGTAAAAGTAGTCATTGTGCAGATTGGTCCATTTCAGAATAATATATATGATATGTTTTATAATGATTGACCATGAAAGTGTTCTCAAAGCTGGTAAAGGTGCAGCTAGTTTGATTGACTTTGTATACTGCAGGGTAGCTTGTGAATTTACTCCAGGTGGAACTAAAGTCTGATTTAACACTCGATGATATTTCACATCATTCACATCTGTAAAGTAACTAAAGGTATTAAATACATGTAGTGGAGGAAAAGTACAACGTTTACCTCTGACTTATGTTTACTGCCAACCTAAAAGTACCTCAACAATAGTAATCAATAATGTATTGAAAAGTTATTTGGCTGATTGTTTTATATTGGCTCAGCCAGGTTATATGGGAGGCCCAGTCTACTTACAGATCACTCAGGTCACTCATTTTGAAATATTAAACTTAGTTTTCTTTTCTTTAATTTTTCATCCTCGTGTAGAATTCTATTATGAAATTGGTTGTTTATAGTTTATAGCATAAAGAACATCTGATTTAATGTTAGGTAGGGAAATAATTATTTGAGTATGTGTATAATATAAATATGTAATTTACAACAGCTGTAAGATGCTTGAAAATGCACCTTGAAAATGCACCTTGAAAAGTGCTTGAATTTGACTTTTGACTTTGGAAAAGGTGTAAGAACTTGGAGGAGGATTGTTGTCCGGTGATTGACTGTCATTCATTGAACTTTACTGGTGTGGTATGTTTTGATTTGACTTAGTAATACACTGTATATATATCATCTAAATCACACACACACACACACACACACACACACACACACACACACACACACACACACACACACACACACACACACACACACACACACACACACACACACACACACACACACACACACACACACACACACACACACACACACACACACACACACACACACACAAATTAGTTTACATATTAAAATGTGTGTTTCATTTAAGGTCTGTACTGTAATTCTACAAAAAATGAATAATTAAATGTTGTGTTTAGATTGTACTTCTATATGTTTAAAATGACATACTGTCTTTAAACATTAAATCTAAACAAACACTGCAAGCTAAAGTTTGAAATGATTTAAACTGTTTGTATATTACAGCACTTGCTTCCAAAATAAAATTGCTATTTTACAAACTTGAGCAAGTGTTAGCACTTTATTGAAGGTGTTTGGTCTTCTGTGAAATAACAGTGTTTCTCTGCTGAGTTTTTAGTGCGTCAATTTATTGAAGGTGTTTGACCGTAATAATTTAGGATAAAACTTTAAAATAACAGTATTTCACTGCTGAACTATATAATTTCTACACCAATCCTGTACTGTTCTGCAGAACAATTTTATAGAAAACAATAGCAATTTTCTATAGGATTCTATAGATTATTTGGTGGAATCTATAGTAAAATTCATAGATGAATTCTATAGAATATTTGCCACTATCCTGCAGTATATTCTACAGAAATTCTATGGAAACATCAATAGATTTTTCTATAGATTATTTTGCAGAATCTATAGTAAAATCCATAGGTAAATTATATAGAATATCTGCAAACATTCTATAGTATTCTTCAAAGAATTTCTATCGAAATGTCCACAGGTTCTACAGAATATAGGTCACAAATTATATAGTATTCTACAGAATGGTATTCTCCAGAAAAGTTCTATAGAAAGCATCCATAGGGTTTTCTATAGGATTCTATAGATTCTTTTCTACAAAAAAAACATCAACACAGTATATATTTTCTATAGTACTATAGTATTCTATAGATTATTTCCCAGAATCTATAGTAAAACTTCTATCGTAAAATCCTGTAGTATTCTACAGAAAATGTCTATAGAGTTCGTCCATAGATTTTTCTATAGTATTCTATAGATTTTTTTGCTAAGGGAAGATGGATGGATAGATGGACCTTACTAAATGGTCAAATGGTCCTTGGAGCGAGCACTCGTTTTCTTGGAACAGTGATTATAAATATGGGGAAACAAGGTTAATTTAGCGATCAGAGCGAAAACGGCCAAGACACATATTGAGCAAAGAAAATGAATGTTATTACGGGCTGTAAATATAATAAGCCTGTGTCTAAAATGGACAACTTCTACGGTTTACTTTATGAGTAGTCCTCTCTCAGAGTCCCCTCCATAGTACATAATGCATGTTTTCTGCTATCTTTGATGAGTGATAAAAAGACCATTTTACCATTAGTTCCTGTTAAGCCCCAAGGTCCCCGCTGGCGGGTACCCTGTTTTTTTTTTTCAGGACACTGTGTCTCAGGGGATATTAATATTTAAGAACCTATTAATGTGTTATACCAGATTAACGAAGATAATCTCAGCTAACTGACGATATAAACCATTTTTACCAAAACAAAACACAAGTCTCATAAGAAGCATCTAAATGACCCCTTAGCGAAAAATGCTAACGGACATTGGGACAGAACTCAGGATAAAAGTACCCTTATTACTTATCGTAGCTGCACATACAAGATCTCCGATTAAAGCTGAGGTTCCACAGATTATTTAGGTATATCGTATCATCACTGAGTGATCTGAACTTGCGACAGGGGAAGCAAAGACAGACATCACAACACGTACCTTTACGTAGCTTCTAGGGAGATCGTCTTACCGTAGCTGTTAATCTGATCAAAAGACGTGTTCAATGGCATTAAAACGAGAAAAAAAGCGGCTGAATCGGTTAATCCATAGGTTGATAAAGTTCCTGGGCAATAATTGGAATTATTTATAATCCATAATTCTATTTTTATGTAAAAATCGCAGAGCAAAAGTTAGCTGCTAATGGTAGTCGCTTCTGCTTCCGGTCTTGGCTGTGCGGCAGTATAATACACACACATGACCAAATAAGGACTATGTGGGAGTTCCCCTCGATTCCATTGGCTCTGACGGTTTGAAAGAGATGTCACATGTTAAAATCCAGCAGGGGGAGCAAGAGATATGAAAAATCCACCCAAATGGCCCTAGAAGAGTTTTTTTTTAGCTAAATCTGTCTAAAAATGTCAAATGTCACTTGTTTTGCATCAATCTTGATACAGGGTACTTATTATATGTTGTACTTTGGATTCCTAAAGCTTTTAGTCTACTAACCCATCATCCAAGGTTAGTTTTCACTATAAGCACAAAATATATTTTGGACGGACACTATAATTTACAGTTTTTTTACCATGTTCAATCTGAATTTTCTTTAAAATAAAAAACATCTATATTGAATCTGACTTTTCTACATCCAACTGGCAGGTTTATCATTACTTTGAGAAAAAAGATTATTAATTTAACCCTTTTAGAAGGGAAGATATGGTCATTTGTTCTGGGAATGTCATTTTCGAGCCTGAAACCTGAAAAACAGGCTCGGGGTTTAACAGGTTAATGATATTGATACTGATGGGCTCAGTAGTCTTACCTACTACCACAATACAATGAAGTACTTCTAGAGCAGGGGTCGGCAACCTGCGGCCCTTGAGCCGCATGCGGCCCTTTAAGCCCTCTGTTCTGACTCCCTTGAGCTTAGACAAAAATAAGAAGGAAATAAAATAAAAGTGTTTGTAGGACTATTTATATTTTCTTGCATGGTTGAAAATGTTTCGTATCTTGTATTTTGAGGTGATACTGTGACACATAAATAAAAAACAAAACAGTTTTAATTAGGTCAACTAAAATATGCGTCACATCCTGCTAAGGTCCCACGCTAGCGCCTTTTCTTGCAGGCGAATAACCTGACCCCCGGCTCCATGAGCGAGCTATGGATAAATCAAAGAAAAGAAAAGTACCGGAGGAACACAGAATTGAATTCTGCGTGGACAGAGTTATATGCTTTCACAGCAAGCGATGCTGGTTTACCGGTATGTTTGATATATGTAGACAGAAGTTGTCAAAGGTGCTGCAGCCTTTACGTATCGTGGAGAAAAAGGAAAGAGGAAGACAGCTGACGATCTTCAGTCATAATTCAATGTGGTATGTAATTTATTTCAGAAAACACTTTTTGTTATATTCCATGGAATGCTCTTAACGTCCCGATAGCAATGAATATATTAAATGCTTTGACAATAAATACATAAACAAATTGATCTGTGGAAGCCGTAGCAGTGTAAAAAGCATGACCAAATAAAATAACTGGATGGCCTACCTGCCTGTCAGGCTTCCATCTGTGCACAAACTTATCTCGTGCCCTCATTGGTCTTGTGCGCGTTCGTGCATGTTGGAGGAGGGGCTCTGTAAAGACGTCTGAAGGAAGAGGCCGATTTTTTCCGGTTTTGTATTTTCAAATTCTAGCGCACTCGAGCTGGTTTCTCCATTCTTACCTACCCTACCTTTAACTCTTTTTTAGGGTGCACCTATATGTTTTATTTATTTCAAAGTGGGCCCATTTTTTTCCCTTCAAATGTGCAGAGGACTCCCCAAGTGCTGTGTTTAATTTATTTTAAAGTAGACCTGTGTATTATTTGTAATTCTCCTTATAGGAGTTCTTTGTTTCTTATTAGAGGTTAACAGTTTGATATAATGTAATAAATAGCCTAATAAATGCAACAAAAACTGTAGTTTTTGTCTGGTATAACAATAAATGCAACTTTATAAGCTATCAAGCTATGAAATATGTTTTGCGGCTCCAGACAAAAAATGTTTGGGAAAAAAGGAGCAAATTGGCTCTTTTGGTCAAAAAGGTTGCAGACCCCTGTTCTAGAGTGTTGTTTAAAAAATCCTCTGTCAATGTCCCCTCCTTTGAACAAAATCAAGAAAAAAGCTGACTTGATTTCTCACAAAAAACCTTTCTAAATTATAGTAAATTGTAAAAAAGTTTTAGTCAACATATACTTTTTTCTGCCTAAATTAGTTGAAATTCAACAGAGACTATATCGAACACCACATGCATGGCAATTAACAAATTGTTGCTCACTATTTAAATTGACTTTGGTTGAAGTTAACAATATTGATATTATATATAGATATATAGCATATCATTGATGCAGTCTTTCTGAACACTTTTAAAATAAAATACTGCAACTGAAGAATATTTGTAATGTTCTGCACAGATAGTGAATTTGAAAACACGCAACTTTATTAATACAGCAGATGGAAATATTTGTGGAAGGATAAATTATTCACGGGCTTCAATGGCTCTTTAGATTAAGGGCGTTTTATGGTTGCTTGTATTATCCTCAGATAGTGGTTTGTTTAAAACACTAGTGACATTTGAATAAATATTGAAAAAAAGGGCTCCAAAAAATGCATATAACCTGGCCGGCTTAGCCAGTGCTTGAATTTCTTCAGGCACCAAGATTCCTAGTTTATAAAGTACAATTATGGGCCATTGATTGTGTTATTTTCCAAACACATAGAGTAAAAATGCCTGTTTTGAAGCCTTAAAATGGTGCTGGAAAAGGACTTTAAATAGTATTTTACTTAAAGACTGGACAATTCAGTTAAGAGAAGAGAAAAAGAGGAAAGAACATTGTTATAATGGACTGATGGAAGGATGAGGCTGATGAGACTGAAGAATCTGCGAGGATCGAAATAGCAGCAGATAAATAATTATATATTAAAAGACAGCAGCATCATAAGAGGCCAACCAGAGTGACAGAGTGTGTGACTTTGCTGAAGGATAGTTGTGACCAGCTATCCAGGCCAGACTCTAAAGACTTTCCAAGGTGTAAAAATGCTGCTGCCGGAGTACTGACTGGAAGTATTGCTGATATGTGACCTCCTCTATCGAAATCAGTTGCATTGACCCAAAGACACATTTTGAGTTGTATACACTGTTGGAAAGAGGATATTCCTAACTTTCTAATGATATCGGGATTGTTGTTGTACTCCAAATATTAAGCGAGATATGTCACATTATATAATGACTATCACCCAGTCATCATTTTGAGAAAAAGGCCTTCAGAGTTTCCTCTCCTCTGGAATCTATCGATCTGATTGATTATTAGCGGTTAAAATTATCAAAGTAATACGGAGGGAAAATATTTTCGCTTGAATTACTGGTCTGGGGGAAGCTCGCGAGTGTGTGTGTGTGTATGTACTGTATGTGTGTATGTGTTTTTGTATTTTTGCGTTTATGTGTATTGTGTTTGTTTCCCGGGAAAAATACTCACGAGAAACACCGGCTGTTGTTATGCCTGCGGTGACGTTACGTTACTCCGTTCTCCGCTTCTAATTATGCCGGTACAAGCTTCAAAGTTGTATTTATCATCTGAATTTGCCGAAACAAGTTTAATATTCTTTATTTGAAATCAGATGAAAACAAACTGTAACGGACCCTGCTGTGTTATCTATGATTACTATACGCTTACATTCATAATTTCAGCCGGAGGAAGAGCAGAGTGGCCAGTAAGAGGTGCCTGTCATCTTCCCTTTACAAGCTTCAAAGATGTATTTATTGTGTGATTTTGGAAATAATGTCAGATAAAACAAAACACCCAAACCCTGAAAAACTATTTTTTTACACAAATCCACGTTTATTTTGAAATGAGCCGTTGCGACTTCCGACTGTTTCTATAGAGCGGGTCACATAGGCTATGTCCACCATATCCTCTTAAAATACTGTCCATTAATATCAGTCTCAGGCAGAAAGGTTTTTTAATGCTTATTCAGTGCATGACATTAAGGATTTTGGGAGATGGCCCTGTGGGCCATCCAAGCTAATTTACAGATGGACCTGAGCCCAATAGAGATTGTCCTGAAAAATGCGAGCGGACGAAATGACGCACGAAGGGTTTGGGGGGCCTCCCCCTAGAACATTTCGATTTTTGCAGGTCTTACTGTAGATGCTGTCTGGTGCATTCTATAGACTGAATTATAAGATGAACCACCACAATATTACAATTTCAATTGTATTCTTCATTTCACTTGTTTGTGTTTGCTCGCTTGCATGCCCTTTATAGCTATAATAAATACTTAAGTTGTTGGTCAAGACACTTTCCATCTGTTGAAGACAAATGCCTTCCCAGATGTAAAAAAGTAGAAAACATTACATGCAGTTATAACTGCCAAAACAAACATTATTTACGCTATTATGGCCCCTGTTAAAAATGTTTGTAATGTTATCTACTGTAAATTGGTCGAAGGAATGCCTCCTCATCCAGAAGCTGACCGAGCAGACCCGAGCAGCCGAGTGCATCCGCGAAGCACACACAATGGCGACGTCAGAGTTCCCGTTAGCAAGCAAATCTAAATCTCTTTGGTCAAAATGTCCGTTCAAAATCATTTCCCTTTAGCGCAATACCGCTTCAGTTGCGCCACTTATGTGACAGACAAGAAGAGTATGTGACAGACAAGAGTAGTCTATTCTAATGTGTAACACTTAATGTGGAGAAAGAAATGTGCTTTATGGGTTGATTGTGCGTTGATCTGTTGCTAATGCCTCGGGGTTCCGGTGGGCATGTAAACAAATGCATAATGCTGCGCTATACTTTTTGGCCTCACCCAGTTGCATAGCGACACTTATTGTTTAGGTCACGGTGTCTTTTAATAAGCAGGTAGTCATATCATTAGTATAAACTAGCTGGATCTGATCGATATGGACATAAACGCGAGTGAAGTCTGATCTGACGGGAGAGAGAGATCAGCTGCTGCTGACGAGTCGACACGCAGCTCTGCATGATCACATGCAGCGGTGAGCGGAACAAAACACACACTTCAGGTTAGAATATCACACGTAGCTATTTTAATTACCTCTCTCAAACTACCTAAACTAGTTATAGATATGTTTAGTTTTACTGTCGGGTCACTCATTACTGGATCCGCGAGCTGCAAAATACTGGTATAATAGATTGCCCGATCGAGCAACCAGCAGGTGAGGCTTCATGGCCCGAGCTAAATACTAGATGGCCCCGGGCCATCGGGCAGTCCTTAATGTCGAGCCCTGTTATTAAAAATAGCAAAAAAACATGCATTCTTGTACTCAGGAGTGGACAATGACAGAGGATTACTGGAAAAGTACATAATAAAAGTACTTCATAGTACTTGTGGGAGTAGTTTCACTTGTACTGAGTCCAACAGTGTCAAACTCACAAAGAACTAATGGCAAAAATCTTTTTCTCCCTCATCAAACTTAACAGAAGTGGCTTGATTTTGTTCTCAGGAGGGAACATTGACAGAGGATTTTTTTTTTAAACAACAGACTAGAAGTATTTCATTGTATTGTGGTAGTAGGTGTAAGACTACTAAGTCCAGCAGTATCAATATCATTAACCTGTTCAACCCCATCGACCCGCCCCCGGGCGGAAAAACGCATCATCTGCAGGAAACAGCGTCTGAGGGCTTCTTAATATTTAATAAACTATGAATGTTTTATATCCACGTAACGGGAAGAAACTCAGCTAACTGATCATCATTTTATTTTTTTGCAAAAAAAAACACAAAGCTAAGGCTGAGCCTCTGAATTAGCCACGAGCGAAAAAATGCTAACGGCGGTTGCACAGAAATTCACTCATAACAACCTTATTACTTATGGTAACTGCACATCCAACATATCGATTAGCATCGTGAGAGTACACAGAATCGATGGGGATATATATCATCACTCTATGATAAGAACTCGCGATTTTACAAACAAAAACAGACATCACAAAACGTGGCGCTAGGTAGCTAAAAGGGGCAATATGGCTTACCTTTGTCGTTGTCTGACAGTCCAACAGTGTCAGTTTTATTAAGAACTTATGATAACACATTTTTGTATCGATCATCAAATATAGCAGGACAAAAAATGAAGATCAGCTGAATTGAAAAAACAAACTAGAGAGACGGCTGATGTACTGTCCTCCTGATGACGTTTCTAATCAAAAGTAGCCAGCCAAACTCCCAAATAATTCCACAAATCTCTCCGGGCCGGTGGAATTGTATTATCACTGGCCCCCACCATTGTAACCACTGGCCCGGAGCATTCGTCCAAAAGAAATCGACTTATAATGAATATAATATTAACACATTTGTTGCAATAGTGATTTATGCACTAACTACATTACTACTTGTACTACAACATTTGAATCATCAGTTCTTCCTCATTTTCCTCAATTGTTCATATTTGATTTATTAAAATAATGATATTGTGGTCATTGTTAAAAAATGTCTGCTATTATTATGAGTATTATTATTTGTATAATGCGCTTTCTGCCTTCCTGTCATTAGGAGTTAGAAATGTAATGGCTATGTAATAGATTAGATTACAACCTTCATTATCCTAAACTGCTGGGACATTTCCCTATAGCCAATACCTTTTATATTTTCTACTCTTCACTTACTTGTCAGCATAGGTCGGCATTGATGTACAGAGCCGACAGAAGACCTTGTTTATATTGGCATCATATTGAGAGGTGCAGTGACGCATCATAAAACCAGGAAGTAAGCTGCTGGTTCCCTCGACAAAATGCAATGGGATTTCTCCACAGGGTTTTGGAAAATAGCTGGAAATAAGGTCTGTGGAAAACAAACCTGTTTGATAAATGCACGTTTTGTTCAGCCGGATAATCTCCACGTTTTGTTACCCTACTTTTATAATTTTCGAATCATAAATCTAATCGATTAATCTAATCCGCACACTCTAAAAACGAATTCAGGTGACCTTTCACCTCCACTTAATTAAATGCACGGTTGCAAGATAAAAATGTGAGTTAATTGATTTAGATAAACATTTTAAGTTGCAAAAATTAATTTATAAGTTGTGTTGACGTAATAATGCTGGTAATTACATCAACTTAATATTGTGTGTAATTTGAACTCTGATTTCTGCGTTAATTGACTTAAAACAAAATTCAAGTCGTAGTAAGTAATGCAATTGGCTTGATAACTTAATTGTTCTACACCTTGAGTTAAGGAGTTCAAGTCCACTCCCACTTAACATGCCTGGACAAGTTCCGACAGTTAAGATAAATAGACATATACAAAGGACATTTTAAGGTGTCATCTTTTGTCATTCAAATACAGTAGATAGCCTTGTAGTTGCACTGTATAGGCAAATGGCTGTTTGACCAAAATTAGCAGCCTTTGAACTGTGAATAGTTATGTGAGAGGGTACAAAGTAGTAAAGGCTACTGTGAGAGTAAAAATACTTTTTTACTATTTACTATTGTGATATCGCTATTTATTAAAAATGAATCTCGGTGAAGCAGATCAAGGACATGCTTCTTGAGGTAGGATCGTTATTTAGAGTTGTCATTGAAATGCAAGTTGTTGGCAGTCATCCATTCAGAATATATTAATTTAGGTAATTTCTCTTTTTTTCCTTTTTCAAAAATAGCACAATACAATTGAAGTATGCAGAGAACTATAGCCATCCGCTGCCTTGTCGTGTGCCTTGGAGAAAAGGAAGAGGACCTTTTCAAGGAGTTTAGCAACGTAATTAAAAATCTTGAAATAAAATAAAATCCATGGGCACAGTGTAAACACACAGGACAAAAGCACTGCTCTCTGTCAGTTACATTTTGAAGCATATTGCACTTTTGGCTACACCCCAATCAATAATATCTTAGCAACGTTCAGCATGGATAGGTGTTGACAGCAATGGCATGGGATAAGGATTGTGTAAAATTTGAAAAGTGGCTTCTGCTCTTCACTTAACCAGTTCAGCTATTGCAAAATTATGAGAAGGTACACTAAAACTTGCACGGTTGTGATTGACAAAATCTGTCCACATGCATTTAAACACTAGGCAAAGTACTCAAAACCACCTCTGTGTGTCTTCAGGACCACATTGCCATGATGACACACACATGCAGACTCAATAGGTGAAAACAACACCAGCGTTGCTTTAGCAGCTGGTAATAATGGCTCTGAATTATCTAAGAGTGACAGTTTAAAAAGTATGCAATTACCTAATTCATTATCTCTTATGCGCTGACCTATTATTTAATGTGCTTCAAAAGGACATGAATATTGCCTTCATCAGTGACCGGTCCACCCCAGGATCTAACCATACGATGGCAACCATCGTGGTCGAGGTAAACAAATGAATGAGCAAGCATTCTGCGTTCAATGTGTTCATAGTGTTTGAAATAATGACTGTCGGCAGTGTAAACATCTTTGTTACATCTTTTGTCAAATTGATGTGTGTGATCTGCAGATTGGTGGCCATTGAGAGTTTGTTACTGTAGTTTTAAAAAAACTTTACAGATTTTACATATTTGGTACTGGTTTTAAATATGCAAAGGCCTCTAACTTCGATGTGATGGCAGCATTTATTTGCTGTGTGCCCATTTCCCATGGTAATATGGTTAATGTGTTTATTTATTATTTGTGGGGCAATTTAAATTTGTGTTATTTATCTTTTTTTTAAAGATTTAAATGAAGCTCAGCGTAAGTTCTTTCAGGAAGACTGGGTGTATATACATTCACTACGCAGCTGCATATAATCAGCTCATCACAGGCGTTCTCTTTAACCTATTACATTTCACCTCATTCTCCAGCAGCCAATCAACGTGCTGCAGCCAAACTATAAAATGGTTCTCCTCTCTCCTGCAGTCAGCTGTGATTTCAGGTGTTCATTCAACTTATCAAACTAAATGAATTCTCTCCTGATTAAAACACCATGTGTTGAAATAAACAGCTAGAGTTCAAAATAAAATGTGAATTGCCTAATATTTTTGTTGTGGAATCAATTAATTTCTTTCTTTAAAGGCAAAAACATGAAAAAGCTAAGAAAAAAAGCTATTGAATACAATATATTTGGAGAAACTTAATTTATAAATGGTTGTCAACTTAAAAACTTGTATCCCGAATGAGGGTAATTAAGTACATACAACTTAAAATTCCTTTTAAATCAAGCGGTAAAACTAGTCGGAACAACTTGATTTTTTGAGTAATCAACTTCAAAACTTGTGTTTATGCTTCCAATTAATGTGGCGAAGCCTGCGAACTAGTTCAGGCAGTCAACTCGAGCACTTATGCTGCATTCATACATAACGCCCCTTGCCACTCACAACCAACCAAACAGAGTCTCCTTAATATGCCGCTCTATTTAACCTGCCAGTTCTCTCTCCATGCATTGCTTGCTGCTGCTATTGCCGCAGCTACCTTTTACGTCGCTGCTGCTTGCCTGCCCCACCACCACCCCAGCTTCCACCCCAGCTTCCACCTGTAGGCTCGGGGTTAGTTATTTGATCATCACTCATCGTGATATGTATACCTAGAGAGTGATGATGCCCGAGCCTAATCGCCAAAATCAAATATCTGCTGCTTCTAATAAACATGTTAAAGAAACACGTGAGTTGTCTGACTGAATTAAGTAAGTGGTCATTAAAAACACCTCTGATTGTAGAGGAAAAGCCTTCTCCCCTAACTCAAATAACTTTGTTGCTTTAAGACAATCTCATTAGAAGTTGTCTTAACTCAATAAACATTGATACAAACTGTTGCGTTGATTTTCTTTGTTGAGCCAAGGCATTTGTTTTTAGAGTGCAGCAAAAAGCTGTTTGCTTTTTACCCAACAACGACAACCGCCTCACGAAACGCTATTTTGTAGCGTTAATAAACAAAAAAATGTAACTAAATTGCTCGTCAAAATACCAATACCACAGGACAATTTAATTTTTTTAAGCAATATTTTTAGTGGCCCGTGGAAAAGTACGTTATTTTGGCCCGGGGTGTCTAAATAATGCTTCCGGGCCAGCGGGCCATTTATAATGTTGAGCCCTGTGATGCATGGCCGCGATATGCCAATCACTTTCACACTCGGTGCATTTCCAAGCAACTTTACAATCTCTGGCCATGTGGAATGTCGATGCATAACACCTGTAGCAAATCCTGTTTTCACGGAGAAAACTTTTCCTTTCATCTAGTGTTTTTGCTATGAATCCACGGCACTTCCTTAATGGATGTGGTTTGTGATGGATAGGACAGCTCTTTGCTGGATCCTCATCTTGCTCTGGAGTGTTGTTTTTGTCATGTTCAACGTCGATGGAAATGTCTGTCTTGTGGACTGTAACTGGAAGTTTCCCTGGTTGATAAACTGGTTAATCTTTTGCAGGAGGGTTGCTATTGCTGAAGAAAACGAAGCTTGGGTCGTTCCTGGTGCGTGCTTAGTGGCAGATAACTTCAACAAAGTAGGAGAACGGGGGAAAGAGGCAGTGATGTTCCTCCTTGAACTTGGAGCATTTGGAAATCCATTTCTCCTGTAGTGCATATGGAAGTTTCTCTACAATGGGACCAATCCCACGAGCAGTGTCCAGGAAGCCCAACCCAGGCAGATATCCATCCTCCTTTGCTGACTGAAACTCCATGAGAAGTTCTCCAAGCTCTCTGAGTTTTATATAGTCTTTGCTGGAGATCTTGGGAAACATGTCCAATTTCTTGAAAAGAGCATTTTCAATTACTTCTGGTGCAGCATAACACTCCATTAATCTGTCCCATGCTTTTCTCAGTGCCGCCTCAGAATTGTTAACATGCACTTGACGGATTCTCTTGACGTGGTGGGACGATTCATTCCCTAGCCATTTTGTCAGAAGATCTAATTCCTCACTGGCTGAAAGGTCGAGGCCTCTGATAGCGTTGAGGAAGGAAGACTGCCATGCCCTAAAGCTTGCAGGTTGGTCATCAAACTGGTTGAGAACTGTGGTCACCAGCACCCGACGTGCTAAGTACTTTACAAAATCTGTTACAACAGGGGTTTTTGCTGGGGCAGCTGACTTAGTGTAATATTGAGGAAAATAGGGTTGAGCTGAAGTGTTCGTATTTTGCATATGTGGCTTTGTATATGGAGGGTCTTCATTCTGATGGCAGAATTCTGAAAATGGTTTGGAGGCTGGAGGGTCGAAAGGCATGTAATGCTCAGATTCGAAGGCCTGCTGGGCAGAAGGTTTGATTTGAAACCCATCATATGCGATCCCCCATGTAACTAGGCTGTCATCACGTTGTATGGGGAAATGTTCAGGGACTTCGTGAGATGGGGTCATATGTAGCTCATTCTGTTGTTGTACGTATGCACCTGTGCGGTCTTCCATCTCTCTTTGGCTGCTTTTGCTGCGAGGTGGTTTATGCTGCTCTTCCGCTGCTTCCAATACGTCTGCCTGAGCACTGGCAGCAGCTGCCTCTCTCTGGAAAGCCAAAGATTCCAATTTAACCTCCAACCTCGCCTTTTCCAGAGCTGTCTGGGCCTCTCTCTCTGCTAGCTCTAGTTTCAGCTTAGCGTCCCTTTCTGTGAATGACGCACGTACACGTGCTGCCCAGGGGCGTCGCCTGGACCTGAAAACATTTGGGGCTTAGCCCGCAGTCGCGGCGGCCGCGGTGCTACAGTGGAATTTTTCTACTGCAACACTCCCCACACGCACACACACAGTGCACCCGCGACTGTTACAATGAAGGCTCAATAATCAGCTCACTGCATATAGGCAGGGGTAAAGTGCTATTTTTTATGAGTGGGGGGCGGACCTCACCTCCTCTAGAGGGGTCCGGAGGGATGCTCCCCCGGGAAGATTTTTTTTAAATATTGAAGTTAAAAGCATCAATCTGCTGCACTTTAAGAGCAACATTAAGAGATCTATGGATACCTCTCTCAACACCCATATGAAACACAACTGTAAACATATTTTCTTTTTCTTTATGGATATTTTACAAATCACTCCCCTTTTAAACTCTATTCTTGTTTTACTGCCATATAGACTATAATGATCATACGAAGGTGTGCCGCGGAAATAATCTTTTGAATAATTTGTGACCAAACCGTTTGAGACCCACTGAGATAACGGTGCATTCACACCAGCCTTTTATAGTCCGGTTGAATCTAAGCCAGGTGCGTTTAGCCGCTTGGTGCGGTTTGTTTGGGTCGGTGTGAACGCAGTCCGAGACCTCTTAAGTGAACTAAACAACCGGACTCTGGTCCGCTAAAATAGGTGTTCTCGGAACGCTTGCTTGCGAACTCTGGAGCGGTTCATTGCTGGTGGGAACGCAGTCCGCACCAAAACATGGGAAGCGTAGTATTTACGTGTCACAAGAATGCGGATGTCTTCAAAAATCTTTAGCGAAAGAGTCTTTCAAGACATCCGAGGTTGTTAATTTAAAGAGTGAAGCAGAATTAAGTGTTGAACAGTGTCGTGTAAAGTAAAAATGCTCAGCTTGGAGTGAGATTTTTTTTTGGTGAACCGAAAAAAGAAACGTTCATGTGTACAGTGTTACAAATGTATTGAACATGTACAAACTAGGGTTTCCCATTAATGTACCGGGCGCTACAGTGGAATACGCACATACACAGTGTACTCTTACAATGAAGGCTCGATAATCAGCTCACAGCATATAAAATGGCATATAGGTGTAAGCAGAGGTACAAGTACTATTTTATAAGTGTGGGGGGGGGGGTCCTCACCTCCTCTAGGGGGGTCCGGGGGCATGCTCCCCCGGGAAGAGTTTTTTTTTAAATATTGAAGTTAAAAGCATCAACCTGGTACATTTTGAGAGCAACATTAACAGATCTATGGATACATCTCTCAACATCCATATGAAACAGAAACATATTTTCTTTTTCTTTATGGATATTTTACAAATCTCTCACCTATTTAAACTGTATTTTTGTTTTACTGTCATAGTATTTCATAACTGTTTTTCATTTATTCTCATAAATGGTGACCAAACCGTTTGAGACCCACTGAGATAACTAGACTAAAGTTAACTATTTAAACAGAGTCCCTCAACTCACTGAGCTGTAGTTATCTCTCTCAGTCTGACAGGAGAGAGCTCTCCCTCTCCTTGTTTTAGAAACAGCTTTCTAATATCCGTTAGCGCAGCTAGCTAACCAGCTGCTAACAACAAAAATGCAAATAGTGAGTTTGGTAAACATATACTGTATAATAGTAAAGTTATTGAAGATGATGCCATATTTATTGAAGATTTTACATTATAAATATTCCCCAAATTATTCAAAAGCATATTCTTCCAAACTCCTTGCTGTAGTATGAGCACAGGAGACTATTGATGTGTGTAATGAGTTTGGTAGTAATAAACTGTATAATAGTGTGACAACTCCTCCCCCATTCTGCCTGGCTGTGCTCCCTGCCTTGCTGTCCTCTTAGTAGAGCGGATAACCATGAAATTGTGCACTTTTTGAAAGAAACATGAAACTTCTACCATAGTTAGTTTATACCATGAGGTTTATTTTCAGATGTGGAGGGAAGTCAGATTTGACCTCTGAGGCCCGGGAGAGGTCAAATCCAAGATGGCCGCCAATAATACTCAAAAATGCCTCACTTTGGAACCAAAAACTGTAGAAAAACACTTAAGGTGTCATTTCCCACACATTTTAGGGTGCCCATTCTGTTGGTGATACCTTTGAGACCAATAGAATTCAAGAAAATGCATTTAGATCAATGTGGAGGTCAAATAATGCAAACATAGGGTGGTGAACGATGCAAAAAGGTAGTTTATTTTCAAAATAATAACAGTAATGATAAGGTTAATAATGATGTCAATAACAATAATAACAATGCCAATAACAACAGTCATTGAAATAATAAGTAATTTTTTAACTGATTTATTATTTAACTTTTTAATCATCATCAAGGGACGGAGAAGTGGTTAACAACACCACAGTCCTTTCATGTCAGGATCACATATTGGTAGTGATCAAAAATCTTAACAGTCCCCAGAACAAAAGCAGAGATCTGTACACTTAAGTGCAGCTTTGACACATGAGCACCGTCCAGTGCACCCTTTCTGACAGTTACAGCGGATCAGCTCATGGCAAGACGTTGCTGCTTCAGGGAGAGTTGTCCAGAGTGGCTGCCACCCAGTGGTTTCTTTTGTCCAGCCCCAATCAGATGGCTCTGGCATCTCTGGGTCCAGGACCAGTGACTGGTTCCAAACGTTAGCCTGAAAGCAAGTACGCTTGATGTGCTGTTTGAGGGCAGCCTGGGTTGGAGGGATGTTTTCTAAACTCCTGGACTTCTGGGAGAAAAGCTGTTTCCTGGCATCATTCACTTCCATGCACTCACTCGTTCGGTCATACATGAGCACCACAAATCTTTCCAGCAGTAACATGGAATCTTCACTGACCTCACTTGGCATGCACAGGAGTTCCTGGAAAGCATCACTGACCTCTGGGAAAGACTTCCATCTCTCCCAGGCAATCTTCTTTCCACGGCCAGCAAATGCAGACACGGTGTCACATCCAGTGAAAGCGTGAAAGACAGGGAGAGTCAGGCATTGGATAGGAGTCATTGTGGCAACCATTTCATGAATAGCGATAAACCGGAAACTCGACCCAACACCAAAGGAAACCCACAGTTCATCGGGAGCTATTTTGCTAAAACAAGCCACTGCCAACACCACCACATCTGTATCAACGGTACGTATGGTCACCTTCTTACAACCTTTATGCACAGCGTCTGCCACATGCAGAAGTAGCCGGGTGTCTGCCTCTTCTTGTGAACATGGGGCAAGGCAGGTCACACATGAATCGGCAGGAGGGCAGAGGACTCCAGTTCCATCTGTTGCATACAGTTCCTTGCCCTGTGCTACTGGCAGACTTACGGCTTCTCGGGCCAGGAAGGAAAATAACTCTGTTTTGTTTTCATCACATCGAAGGAAGTCTTTCCAGTTCTTGGGCATCACAGTAAGGGGAGCCACCCTTTTCCTCTTGCCATTTCCCCTCTTCTGTCTTGTTGAAGCTTTCAGGCTGGCAGATAGGTATACATCCCAGACAAGGTCAACACGGATGCTTACCTCTAGTTGAGCAGAGATGTATGGTATGAACAATGTTTCTCCATACTCTTGAAATGTTCTTGATAACTTTGGATTCAGCATTTGAACCACAGCTGCACCATCTAGAATTACTGCATCAGTCTTAGGAACACTCTTGATTTCAAGCAGATTTGACTCCAGGCAGCGAAGCAGATCTGCTTTAACCCCGAACCGAAGTTTTCCTCCACTTGACAGAGCTGGAGGTGCTGCCTGGTTTTCGTGGGAAAAGAAGTGGTTGATGTCTCCATCTCGTGTTTGACATGAGATGTACAGCCTTGAAAAAAGACCACAGTCACTCTTCAGTGCAGCGAGTTGTGCTTTCTCTTTTGATTTGACCTTCACAGGTGGTCTGCTGAATAGTGGCAACTTTTTTTTGGGAAGAGGGTGTGTGATAGGTGTTGTACACCTTTCCAGCCTTTGGGTCACAAACTTGGTGTACTGCTCCTCACCAATGGTATAAATCCTTCTTACAGTATCAGCAACTTGGGTATCAACGATGTCTCTTGTGTCAATGACTAAAAGATCTTGGCTGTGTTCTAGAAATGGATTCCCCATCTCTTCCAGCACCGTGACAAGTGCCTTAACCTCCTTCAGGAATGTGGCTTGCACTCCAGGTTGCTGGTCATGGTGTCTAGAGTCACTGGGTCCATGCTGTTGGTGTGTTGCCTGTTCTTCAAACTCTTTAGTGATCCTGGCGATTTCTGGTCCTGCTACCATCCAGCGTCTGAGTGCTTCTGGATTGCCAGTCAGTCCGATAGCCCCACCAGAACCTTTGACCATGGCATTGTTCTGTTCATGGCACTGGTCAAGTGCCATGGCAGAGAACTGGTTGCTGGTTTTGTGCACCACAAAATGTCCAGACTTGAATTCTGCCAGGACATCTGGGTGTCTGTCCGCAAGAGTCATCATATCACGGATGTTACTACTTCGTGTAACTGCATGGATCTTGAGGGACAGATATAGAGGGAGTGGAGTTTCTCGGGTGTGCCTTGTACGTGCTGAGCTTGGTGAATCCATGTTCCGTGCCTGCTTCTTACTGTTAAAGACCATCAATTGGGAGATTGTTAGGGCAGGTTTTGTGGTGGTCTGATGCTTAATGTTTGTACCATCAAGTACCATGTTGACGAGAGCCAAGAGAGATGGTGGCACAGCCCTCTGCTGGCAGTTTTCTTGGAATGATCCGTCAAAAGAGAAAGACGAACCAAAGATTTCTTTGCGCACTACTTATGCTGCTCGCATTAAGTGCATGGCATCACTGTCAGTTTGACAGGCTATCATGAGAGCTGGTCCAATGTCATTCTCAAAACTCAGAAGTGTGTCTCTTCCTTGTGAATGTGCCCTCAGATGTGGAAGCTCAGAAAGCAGTCGTTCTTTCAGTCTGGTGGTGTGAATCCGTTTATCTACAGTCAGACCAAGTTGTTCCAGCCTGGTCTTGTACAACTGAGCGATGTCAGTCAATTTCAAGACAGGGGAAGTGTTCTCATCACTGTTCTTGTCTTCCAGATATGCCACTAACTGTGCAAAGGCTATGCCATGTAGGCAAGTATCATCTCCATCATTGTGTTTAGATGCAGCCTGCCTGGCTTTGTTGTACAATGAAGACAGACAGCGATGATGGTACTTGGCCTCAATGGCAATCATGTCACCCTCTGCGAGCTTGGCCAACAGAGCAGTGTCCTCAAGCTCAAGGGCACACTTCCTCACATTTCTGTCAATGTTGTAGGTTGATGCATTATGCAAACCTGAGGAACCTGCAGCAGGCTCATTGCAAAAGAAGCAAGTAGGTTCTGTGGACTGTGAATGGCTGTGGGCAGATCGCGTGTGTACAGATGAGGTACTTTGTTGTTGTGCTGTAGTTAATTTCCCCCGACTTAGCTCATCATATGCTTTTTTGTTGAATTTTAGCCGACATCTCTTGTGCCACTCTGCCTTGTGTCTCTTCAAAGTGGATTCTATGCCATCTCCATCATCTAATCGCTCCAGGTTGAGGTCCATTGGCATATACTGAAGGGTATGGAACCGGAGAAGGTCTTCTGTGAGGGATACATAGCCACTACCAACAGACTGTTTATATTTGTTTCTGAGAGGACACTGTAAAGGTTCATCTGTTTTGACTTGACAGAGGACACAAATGTCCCAGTTAGTGCTGGGGGGTGGCTTGGATTGCTTGGATAACGAGGGCTGGGTAGGGACCATCAAGCTGTGACGCTTTGACATGGTGAGGGTTAAAATTCCAGCAAGACGTGGGAATCTGAAAAGATAACAATTTAACATTGTATTAAACACTGTTGTCATTTTGTCATTCGGTTTTTGTAGGGTTAGTTTAAACCAAATGACACTTAATGACAATGATATGACATATATGTGTCATATATATATGACATTGACATAATGTTTATGACATGTTCGTGACATGTCCGTGACTGTGTTTTGTTACTGTTATGACAGGTAAAATGTTACCCAAATTTGACATAATAACCAAGTTGACATCTCTAGAAAATACTCTGTTCAATCATTAAACTACTCAGCTCAAACAGAAATGTTCCAGACTGTCTTCTACTTAAGCTAGGATAATTATTTTGATCACGCTAGCTAGCTAGCTAGGAGTTTTCCTTGCTAGCTAGCAAGGAAAACTCCTTCCTGGCTACAGTCAAATTCAATACATTCGCATTCAAAGGCATATATTAATATTAATATTGTTTTTAATAATATTGTTTGTTCATAGTCAATCTTTTTACCTGTTAGAAATGTCCGAAGTGTCAGAAGTGGCATTTCTGAATACTTCTCACCATGTTGTCTAGCAACAACCCCTCGAATAAGTAGGCTACTGAAGCTTTAGAGCAGGGGGTTTTCAACCAGTGGTCCGCGGTGGTATTGCAGGTAGTCTGTGGAAATGGTCTAGGGGGGTCAACTGCTGATAAATCAGTGCTGAGAATGCATACAAATATCCACACACCCCATGAAATAATAACTTATAACTAAATAATACTGACACTACAAAGAAATCAATTGAAGAATGTTGGGTACATAAAAAATAAATATTTTGATATATTTTTACCTTGACTTTAACATAAATGCATTTTCTTGAATTATATTGGTCTCAAATGTATCACCAACAGAATGGGCACCCTAACATTTGTGGGAAATGACACCTTAAGTGTTTTTCTACAGTGTTCGGTTCCAAAGTGAGTCAGTTTTGAATATTATTGGTGGCCATCCCCGATTTGACCTCTCCCGGGCCTCAGAGGTCAAATCTGACTTCCCTCCACATCTAAAAATAAACCTCATGATATAAACTAACCATGGTAGAAGTTTCATGTTTCTTTCAAAAAGTGCACAATTTCCCTTGATTTGAGGGCTTAACCGCTGTACTATCTGGCAGGTACTGGGAGTGTCGTCCTGTTTGTGCCCGCCCATCTAGAGGCGGAGCCTCAAGGAGGTATAAAGGTTGCCCAGCTGCAAGGTTCAGTCTCTGACTCTGATTCTGATCCTGGCCTGCTGCAGAAACCTCAGCCTACAGCCTGTGTTCGGTTTGATGCACTCTCCAACATGCTACAACACACTTCCACACACCCACACACTGCTGACACTACTGACAGTCTGATTCTTACGTACACTATTCATTAGAGGTGTTTTTCGTTAACCTGTTAAATAAACATATATTTGGCATTTAACTCTGTGTGGCCTCCCTATTTGTTCCAGCCTGTGTGGGGGCTCGTCCGGGATCATTTCCGGTGCTGGACAAAGGACATGGTGACCTATTTCAGTCAGGGAGTGTTCACACAGCTTGATGGTTGACTCTGAGTTTGAGTGATTGAATATTATTGTATCCTCTTTTTTCGGAGTTGCACTTTGCAGACGGTCCCTGAGCACTCGTTTCTTCTCCGGCTGCGGATAGAGACCAATGTAATGTGTCCAGCTCGGAGGACGGCACGTATTGGCTTTTTTTTAATCAAAATGTGATTGTAGTTCGTTGTCAACCTTACCACGGTACTTAGGAGAGGTCATTTGTGTCTGAATAACGTTTTGTTCATGAGTTGTTGATCCGTGAAATCCGAATCTCCCAATAGCGTTCCAACTTTACTGAACTAAGCCAGAAGACCGTCTCATTTCGTAGACCGCTCGGTTTGCTGTTCCTTCACTTTATTTTTACATTTATATACATTTATTTTGGACGAAAACTTAGCGTGAGGAAAGGCATGTGCTCAATGCGTGAGTGTTGGCAGCCCTGTATTATATGTTTTATAATGTTTTTTTAACGGACGTTGTCTGATTAAATAATTATATGCGCGGGCCGCTAGTGTCTGTTGATCTCCAGATTAACAGCAGCATGAGAATAACCTGCCGAAAGTCCCGATGCTCCATGGCGGAGGCTCCGGTAGAAATTGCCGGGATTTGCGTTTTTACCCCCTTAATGTCTGACCAATGGTTGAACAGCATTTCCGTGCACATGACTTGTGTTTAAAGTTTATAGTCCGTTTGAGTTTTGCCCGTGTGAACGCAAACCAAACCTTCTGAAAAATGAAACCATGCAACAAACTGTGGTCTGGTGCGCACCAGAGAAACGACTATTAGGTGTGAATGCAAGACTAAAGTGAAATATCTAAACACTCAGAGAGTCCTTTCTCTCAGTGAGTCTCTCAGTCCGAGAGGAGAGGACTATCCTCCAGCTTGTTGCTAAAGCCCCGAATGCCCAGGCCAGGCGACGCCACTGGTGCTGCCTCTGCTTTAGCACGGGCCTTTGTTGATGACGTTTCTAATCAAAAGTAGGCAGCCAGCCAAACTCCCAAATAATGGACACTAGAGTCAGGATTTAGCGTTAAGCTCCAGCTTTACTATGGACTCAATGGACATGCCATTACAGCAAAGGAGTAAAAATAAAATAAAACAGACATATACATTGAATTAGTTTCACAGAACGGATGATATGCTAAAACATCCAAACAACTCAAATAAGCTTTAAAACTAGAAGATATAGTTTCAGACAACAAATAATTACTCACAAGCAATGCGTACAATTAGCCAAATCAAAGGATTGCACTGGATAGAAAACACCATGTGGCTCTGCTGGGCTCTCACATATAACTGAACATGTGACCTGATATACTTTTAAATACTGGTCTACGGTGCAGTACCACCTTTCAACATAGGGGGTGCTAAACAACCCAAAACACAAGATAAACTGCCTGGAGGGCAGAACATCTGAGGTGACCGCAGTGCAGAATCGCTGTAGTTTAAATCTCCTAACAATGTTAGGAGATGTCCATTTTAGACATATGCTTATTATATTTACAGCCCTTAATAACATTCATTTTCTGGGCTAACAGATATTGTTCTAAACTGCATTAAAGTAAACATATATTACTTTTAAACTGTATTGAAGTGAACATGTACTATTTGGGACTATTTTCAAGTAATCCTATATATATAACCTTCTCACTTACACTCACTGACCCAGATACCTGCACACACTAGGGGTTTCACAACTACCAATATTTACTAGTCGACACGTTTTTCAAAATAGCAGTCGACTAGTCGTTACGTCATAATAAAGACACACAAAGAGAGGTTTACAACTGTATTTTCTATTGGAACTCATACAGTAACATTAAACACTGCATTTTAATTTGTGTTACATGGCTGAGTAAATAACAAACAGTAACTGGACTCACCAAAATCGACAGCAAAAAACTCTTGTTTACATACATGCCACGTAAATCCAGTGCGCAACAGCGCATTGCGCAACACTTTATTCGCTGTCCTCCACGATAACGTCCACCTTTCCATATTTTTGGTTTGAACACCAACGCATCGACTTGTGAGGGAAGGAGGCTTGACCGCTTTCGGGTGACAGTGTTGCATGCCAGGGAAAAAACCCTCTCACTCGGGGTGCTTGTGGCTGGAATAGCCAGGTAGCTCCTCGAAAGCGGGGGAAACGGTGCACGTTTTCTGCCCACCACTCCAGTGGATTATCCATTGTGGGGATATGCGGTGTCCGCTGGCAGTAATCCCGTAGCTCATCATCCGCATCACTGTTGACCCGTGTTTTCTTGCTGTTCGTTTGCCTCTGTTCAGTGCTGACGCCGGTCCGTTGCTCACTGGTGTTAGCATTACTGCTAGTGCTAGCTGTCGGCAGCGGGTGTTTCATCTTCAGATGGTTGCGCATAGCAGATGCACTTGTATTGTACTTCAGTACAGCTGTACACAACTGACACTTCACTGTGGAGTTGGTTACATCTTCGTTGAAGTACTGCCATACATAAGAATGTCGGACGTGTTTTGTAGCATTTTGCAGCACCTCGTTTACCTCCATTTTTTTCACGACTAGTTGACTAGGGCCTACAGCGCCGACTAGTGGTAAAGGTAGTCAACTAGTCGACTAGTCGATTAGTTGGTGAAACCCCTAGCACACACACATATTATTTTCAAGGTCCTTTCTGGGCACCAATATATCTGTGTACAATGTTTGATTGTCTGGGAAAGAATAGTTTGTGTGAAATATTCCTTGGGAAAGTAGAGGAGTGAATCCAGGTGCAAGATAAGATTAACTCTGTCCTTGTTTACTTCCGAAGCTCTCACGCTCTGTTCAGAAGTAAAATACTTTTTCCCAGAACTCTGATTCGCTGTATTGGGCCCGACCCGAAGTGAATCCAACCAGTAAGAAAACCTAGGGGAGTGAGCAGCCGACACAACTCCTCCCCACGGACTCTCTGATTCGCTTAGGAGTGAAATCGACCAATTAGAGATTTGGGGGGGGGGGGGGGGGACAGCAACTCTGCCCCCAAATTGTTCTATGTATACTGATGTTTATTCATGCACGATGCCCCCTGTTTCTGTCTGACTGGTCCCGATATCTGTATCGCACGGCAGTAGAGCGGGGAGCCCGGAGTGCTCTGTTACAGGACACTCTGTATTTTGTATTGTTGTTTTTTTACCATTAAAATCAGATTATTGTTATAATTTTTGTTCGGGTGTTTTGAACTCCTTCTTTTATTAATCTGTCCAGGCTCATCTAACGGACGGCGCAGATCGGAGGTGGGCTTTAAGCCACCACCACTGTGTTTGCTCCTACAGGGCTCAATATATGTCTTGGCCGTTTTTGTTGTGATCGCTAAATTCACCCAGTTTCCCCTTGTTTATAATATTATCACTGTTCCAAGCACACAAGTGCTTTTTTTTTTAAATCACTTCTGTGAGTTTTGCCCCGCTCCTCGCTCCACTGACCATTAGACCATTTAGTAAGGTGAAAAGTAAAAAGCAAAAACGTCTCTCAGACGCTCTTCCGTTTACTTGTTAAATAAAGAAAAACAATTTGACGGTAGATACACGGATTTGGAGAGGGTGACGAGCATAAGTTTCACTTTCCTTTTTTATTTCAATTCCAACTTTGGTTATGAAGAATATGTTTCTCTATTGTCCACGTTCATAAAGCATAAAACAACAGCATCAGAGCACGGTGCAGAGTCTCTAGATTAGTTTACAGTAGTCCGTCGCGTCGTTCTTATTATACATCCATGTAGTCTGCTGTATAGAAAACTGTAGTTTCCCCACAGCAGCACACCCACATTTATGACGTCCGCTGGCGCATCATAAATAAGAAGACATAGGCCTATTCCCATTTCCTCATTTCCCAACTCACAAGCAGTGGTGGAATGTAACTAAGTATAGTACTGTACAGTTTTTAGAAACGAGGTATTTAGTTGATTACTTCTATTTTAAGCCACCATCCACTAGAACTCCACTTTTTCTCAGAGGCAAATGTAATAATTAGATTTTTGAGTATCAATACAAACATAAATATCTAGTGTTACTTATATAATGTAATTCAAATCCAAGCAACAGTTAATATACCTCAAAATTGCATTTTAGTACACTACTGTATCGACACAGATCTTTGTGTTGTCATCTCCTACCTGCTGGCTCTTTCCTGCTCATCGGTCCTAGCCCGCTAGCTAGCTAGCATTATCGGACCTAGCAGGCTGCTACCTAGATGCTCCTCTGCTCCCTGAAGTCTGCCGAGCTAACAATTCTGTCTCCACCCTACCTCCAGCCTAACTCCACCTTAACTCCGCGGCTCGTGTGGGTCTTCCCATCCCGCTGCGATCAGCCGGCTTCCCCGCTGACATCGTCACTCCCTACCGCCTACAGCCGGTGGCTATCAAGCTAGCTAACAAGCTAGTAGGCTGGTCACCCGGCTCCCAGTCTGCACCAGGCTTTCAGCCCCTCCTACGATTCTCCTCCGGAAACCACTGGAATCATTCTCCTGATATGCTGTGGATTATCACTCTCATTTTATCTGGACTCACACCGCTCCTTCTTCCACGCTCATCCGGCTCCTGGTCTCTGCTGCCCGGGTCCCCAGCATTAGCTAGCTCCGTGCTAGCGCCACTTCACGGGATCATGCCGCCGCTCTACTCCCTGTCAGATCTCCACTCCTTTAATAACCGCCTGCCTCCGGACTGCATGGACATCCTCGCAGATAATGAAATACTCCGCAAACGCTGTCCTCCACACAGAGGCTCTGGCCATTAGTTTTTATTTCATTCCACTTCTCCACACTCCATCCCGTCCATTCGGTCCTGTCACGCGCCCACACTACGCCATCACAACAAAAAACACGTCAATCTGACCAATCTCCTTCCACTCCCCCGGTCCACACAACCCCCCCCCCAATGCAACGTCACCTCAGAGCAGCCCTGCTCAACACACGCTCCATCCACAATAAAAGCCACATTCTAAATGAATTCATTAAAGACAATAACCTGGACTTTCTGTATCTGACCGAAACATGGCAAAAGCCCCTGACTATTTTTCTTTAAATCAAATCACCCCAGCAGGATTCACATACATTGACAAACCTCGCCCACAAGGGCGGGGTGGTGGTATAGCTGCTATTATCAGAAAGGAAATAAAAGCTACCATAATCCCCATCCCTGATGCTTCTTCATTTGAACACCTGCCTGATCTTTAAACTCTCTGGTCCCACTCCCCTGGTCACAGCCATCATCTACCGTCCCCCGAAGCCAAACCCCTCTTTTCTCTCCGACCTCTCTGACATTCTCACTCAGCTTTCTGCCATATCCCCATCTGTTCTCCTCTTAGGTGATTTTAACATTCATATTTACGACCCGACCTGCAAATATGCCTCTGAATTTAAGGAAACCCTTCATTGCTGCAACTTCTCTCAACACATCAACTTCCCAACACACAGCCGTGGTCACATCCTGGACTTGGTCTGCTCCACTGGTCTCACCATCCATCATCTGTCCAGCCTCAATCTCCACGTCTCTGATCACCTGGCCATCATCATGGACATCAACATCCCCATCCCCGCCCAAAAGCAAAAACGCACAATAACCTACAGAAAACTAAAATCCATCTCACCTTCAGCAATCACTGCCTCCATTACCTGCAAGATGTCTGTCTCCCCCCACCCCACTTTCTGAAAACCCATCTGAACTTGTGGACTATTAAAACAGCACCCTCTCCTTCTGTCTCAATGAACTGGTCCCACAAAAACTAAAAATGTCTCTTTCATTCACTTCGCCCCCTGGTATACCCCCGAACTCCGCCAAATGAATCAAGGAAACGTCAACTTGAACGCCAACACAAGAAAACCACACTAACAGTACATCTTCAAATCTACAAAGACTATCTCCAGCAGTACAGTATTGCACTCAAAGCAGCCCGTTCTAATTACTACTCACAACTCATTCAGTCTGGCTCCAGCAACCCCAAGCGTCTCTTCTCCACCATCAGCAAACTTCTCAAACCCTGTGACAACGCCACCTCGTCCTTCACCACCGAACAGTGCAACTCCTTCCTTTCGTTTTTCCAAACCAAAATCAGCAACATTTACAGCAATCTGACACCCTCATCAGCACCCCCCACCTCCTCTCCTGGCTCCCCCCCCTTTACCTTACACCCCCTGTCCCACTTCTCCCCTGTGACCCCAATGCAACTGTCCCACTTCATGACTGGAATTAACTCCACCTGCACACTTGACCCAATGCCCTCCAAATTTGTTAAAGAGAGCCTCCCTGCCATCTCCCAGCTCATCGCCACCATCATTAACTCCTCCCTCAGATCTGGATCAATTCCCCACTCTCAAACTGGCTGCTGTCACACCCATTCTCAAAAGACCTGGACTCACACCTGACATCATGTCCAACTTCCGGCCCATCTCAAATCTCCCCTTTCTGTCAAAAATACTTCAACGTGTCATTGCCTCACAACTAAAATCCCACCACAGCTCCAATGACCTCTTTGAGCCATTTCAATCCGGTTTCCGATCAAAACACAGCCCAGAAACAGCTCTTCTGAAAATCGCAAACGACCTCCTCCTCTCCTCTGACTCCGGCAACCTGAACATCCTCATCCTCCTCGACCTCACCGCACTATTTGACACCATCAACCACACCATCCTGCTGTCCCTCCTCGAATCATCACTCAACATCACTGACACTGCACTCTCCTGGCTGAAATCCTACCTCACCGACAGACATCAGTTTATCAACATCAACAACTGCACCTCCTCCACTGCTCCTCTGTCCCAAGGCGTCCCCCAGGGTTCGGTGCTTGGCCCCCTCCTCTTCATCCTTTACATGCTCCCCCTTGGCAAAATAATTTGTCGCCACAACCTTCAATTTCACCGCTACGCCGATGACATCCAACTTTATATCTCAACAAAAACCATCACCCCCACAACACACTCCACTCTCACCAACTGTCTCTCAGAAATAAAAGCGTGGATGCAAAAAAACTATCTCCAACTGAACAGTGCCAAATCAGACATCATCATCATCGGCCCCCCATCCCGTATCAAAGACATCCAGAATTTCAACTTCACCATTGACAGCCACACTCTATCTCCCCCCCCTCACATCCGCAACCTCGGAGTCATTTTCGACAGTCAGCTCAAATTCAACCACCACATAAATCACATCACCAGGACCACCTTTTTCCACCTCAAAAACATTGCCCATCTCCGCCCATCTCTCTCCTCTTCTGCTGCTGAAATCCTGATTCATGCATTCATCACTTCACGACTCGACTACTGCAATAGCATCCTCTATGGCATACCATCCAACCTCCTCAATAAACTCCAACATATCCAGAACTCTGCTGCCCGCCTCCTCACCCACACCCGCTCCCGAGACCACATCACTCCCATCCTCCAGAACTCCTTTGAGCACCTGTAAAAGCGCTAACAAATTAAATCTATTATTATTATTATTATTATTATTATTATTAATTATGTTATGAAGTGGTGTGTGGAGCAGTGGACTAGTGCGTTGGTGTTCGGATCAGGGCAGCACAGGTTCAAATCCCACTGCAGTCAGCATGTCTTTGTGTCCCTGAGACACTTCACCCCAAATTGCTCCTGTGGGGATTGTCCACAGTTTTGAGTATGTAAGTCGCTTTGGATAAAAGTGTCTAACAAGTAACATGTAATGTAATGAAATGTGTTTAAAATAGCCATAACTCCTCAATAAAATGTGTTAGTTGTTGGAAATAAATGGCTGAGAGCTGCATTAACACTATTCTTTAACGTAAATTACTTCTGATGATTTCAATATATTTAGATTTTGCAGGAATTTTACTTGTATATTAACAAAGTATGTTTACACTGGGATACTAGTCTGACTTAAATTAAAGATCTCAAAACTTCTTCCATCACAGATTTTGTTTTCCGAATGGCCTTCTTTAGGAAAAATGAAATGAAACCATTTCCACACAAGTTTCCATCCGAGCACAGACTCACCTCCTGATTCTTCCTTCCTGTTGGTCTTGTTCCTATCTTTCTGTCCACCTTTCTTTCTGCCAGAACTCCTGTCTCCCTCTCTATTTTCTCCCAGCAGTCCGTGGATGTCGGCTGTACTTTTGGAAAGGCTCTCAGCATGTACAGAACATGCTACGGAGGTAGGGAGGTGTGAATCTGTAATCAGTCGGTGGATTAGCAGGCCAGGGGAGCTTTTATATTGCATTAGCCAGACTAGGCTAACAGAGCTAATTATAGCCATCAGAGCATAGAGATAAAGAGGCATGCTGTAATGGTGGATATGTCTCAGGATGCACTCTACAACAGGAGGGAATGAAATGGGGTCAGAGGTGATTAGTGAGTGGGCTATCGATGGGGAGATGTTACTGGCCGTTTCTCAATCTCGAGGATGCTGGCTTGGTAGTCGCGTACTTCCAAGTCACTTCCTTCAGAAACGAAGCAAGTATGCTTCCAAGCCACGGCTTCGGAAAACGAAGAAGAATGGAACAGGCTAACAAGTGTGCCACTCTCTCTAACGGTTTCAACATAAACTGTATCGAAAATAAATACCTCACGATGTCTATCTAATTATGAACTTGCTTTACTTTCACGGAACACATTTTTGGTGATAACAAACAAATATAACGAAGTAACGTATTTAACAACACATGTTCTACGCCACTACATACTAACATTTAAATGTGTGCTGCGTCGGTTCAGCCATTCTCTGCAAGGGTTTTTGAAATTGGTCCGTGCGCAAAGCATTGTGCGGATTTTAAGGACGCGAAATTTACTCATGTGCAGCCTCGAAATTTCCCCCAAACCAAGGACGCGGCTTAGGTGGAATTCCAAGTATACTGGAGATTGGAACAGTCCTTCGGCGGCACTCGATGACGTAGCATCCTTGAAATATTGGCTTGGAAGCCAGTATCCTCGAGATTGAGAAACGGCCCCTATCTCACATCCAGACAGCTACCCAATTTAGTTGATTGGTTGAATGTGTGGTTTGAAACAACAAATCTGGCAGTGGCTCAGTCAGTAGGGGCTTGGACTGGGAACCGTAGTGTCGCCGGTTCAAGTCTGCGAACAGACCCAAGTATGGAGTGTGGACTGTACTTGGAGAGGTCCCAGTTCCCCTCCTAGGCCATGCCGTGGTGCCATTGAGCAAGGGGAACTAGGCTCCTCGTACTAAGATGGGTTAAATGCAGAGAACTAATTTCATGTGTGCTGTGTGCATGTATGTGTGACCATTAAAGAGGGTTTCATCCTCCAATTCTAATTATCTAGTCAATATACGACCTCCCTCTGTTTGTTGAAATGCAGATGTGCTGTCTAAGACGCTGTCTTACTCCAGCCAGCAGGTGGTGCTGTTGCTTTTTGTTTCTTCTTCTTTTGTTAGTACCAGCCAATGGGAAAGACTTACATTAAAAACATAGGAAGTGATACCCACATAGGAGTTGTGGTTGAAAGGTACAGAGAGGAGAATATCATTGTTTGAATCTGCATCCATCCTTCTTTGCTATGTTGTTGAAAGCATTGCTTGTAAGTATGTTTGGCTTTTGTACATATTCTTAAGAGGATATCAACGATTATTTTGAAGTTTCAATGTTTAAGTAGATTGCTATTCATTGATGTTTGATGTATGGTTAGCACATGTTGTGTAGTGTGTATTACACAGCACTTGTGCATGTAAACATATGCATATTTTGTGATGTTTGTGACATAATCAACCGTTGTATATATATTTCTGCATCACAGCTAAGTGTCTAATTTCAATGTATATTGTGTTTCTTTCAGTTTTACTCTGTTGACTTGTGGATGTAAACATCTTATTAAAGAAGATAAACGCTTGCCACTTGTCGAGGAGTTATCTGTCTGCATATCTGTACTCATAACGACAGTGAGGGCAGAACAGCAGATGTGGCCATAATCATTACATCTCAACATCCATCCACCATCATTTAAACACCAAATAAGGAAAAAGACTGCTGTTGATTTCTCCAGAGAAAGAGTCGGATAATCAAGGTTCAAGGTTCTTTATTTGTCATACTACAGAGTAGTTATGTCGATAAAAATCTTAGGTCACAGGCTTCTCCAGCAGTGCAACATAATAATAGAGATACCCAGAAAAATATAGTGCAAGTAAATATTAAAAAGAAAAATATTTTTAAAAAAAGCAACAAAAAGAAAAAGCATTAAAACACTTTCCTTAATCTATGACCAGGAGTGCCAAGTGTTTTGGAGGAGCCTGTTGGTCTATAATCATCATACTATGAGACTTTGGTGCAATTCCAAACTGACGCTTTGACAGTCCCATTCAGCTGAATGAGGCTCCTTCTGTGGGGGGGAGGGGGTAAAAACAAAAATGCTCTCCAGCAGAAACAGGAACTGTTGTAATTTCTCCTAACATGGTTTAGGGTCAGCATCTCTTGGACAAAGAAAAGTGGCGTTCCTTTTTCTTTTCACCAACAAGTGAGTTACTTATTATCTAAGACAACTATAAAGACAAACAAGATAATCATAGTCTTCCTCTGGGATGGTTGCTGAGAACAACAACCATTACAGTAAATATATATGAGTCACTTTATAGGAACTGAAAACATCCTGTGTGAAAGTCACTCTTGTTTATACAATGCTGATATGTTTCACCATGCACGGAAACAGGATAAGACTAACAGGCCCTCCTACAATTTCACACACACACACACACACACACACACACACACACACACACACACACACACACACACACACAACTCAATAATGGAACATGTGTCACGATAATGGTAACGGTATGGATTTTCCTTAAAAAAAAGAGAAGAAAAACATAAAATATAGAAATAATTACGGACCCCTGGAAGGTTCATAGAGAGACAAATAAATAAAAGGAGGTCACGCTTTATTAACTTGTGCGCACAAGATGTAATTTGTGACCTTAATTTACATGAAACGAGGCCACGCTTTATTAATTTGTGTGCACAAGATACTTTCTCGTTCGCAGGAGATACTTTCTCGTTCGCTCACAATACTTTCTTATGATTAAACACATCAAACTTCCCGATTATTTCGCCATATTATTAGTTTTATGAAGAATATGTCTGGTCGCCAGGGTGTGTGTGTGTGTGTTTGTTTATGATATTGTCTGTCGTTCGTTCCGGTGCACTCCGGCAGGAATATAGCACTACATCGAGATTAAGATTAAACACATTTCTTTCACTTGGGAATGCACATATAACTATGGAGAACCAGATTTGTGTAAATTAATGTTCGTGGTAATTTGAAAACAAATGCCGGTGGTGTCGGACACACACAAACACACCGAACACACCGAACACACACACACAGAGCCGAGCTGAGCACAAACACACACACATCATGCACCCTGGTGACCGGACATCTCCTTCATAAAATGAGTAATATGGGGAATACTCTGGTAGTTCGATGTGTGTAGAGGTGTGTGTGGTTGAACGTAGCATTCTCGATCTCTTCAGCTGTTCTAATGAAGGGAAACACAGTGAAGTAAACAGTAAAAGGCACAGCTATTTGCAGCTGGTGCTGCTCTTCTCAGATTCTGCCGAGTTACACGTAAAGGCCCAGATACACCGGCCCAAAATCGGCAGTAAATGGGAGTCGGGCCGAACATGAGCGTGGGCACGCCCTATTCGGAGTGGTGTGCGCCGCACCGTCGGGTCTTTTCTGCCGACCTGACGCCTTTTTTCTTGCCGATTCAACATGTTGAATCGGCGTCGGGAACACCACCGGAAGTCGGACAAAGGGATAACACTGATTGGCTGTTCAGCTAGCGAATCAGTGCATGAGAAGCGTTAACGGAAGTGAGGGAGGGAAACAAATGATTTAAAATGGAAGATGGAACACACACGGACGGCTATTTCACCTCATCGGTTTATAGAGCTCCTGTTCGTTCAGGTTTTCAATGGAGGAGAGTGAAAAAGGAAAGAAAAACACTATTTGTTGTTTGTTTATATCACGGAGTCTGTTCTTCTTCTCTGTCTTCCGGTTGTTCCGGTTGTTGCCTCTTTTGAATGATGAATACACACTACCGCCGCCTGCTGGTAAGGAGAGTTATTGCCACTCACGCATACGCGCAGTTCATACGTGCTCAGCTCGGATTTGCGGTGTGTTCCAGTGCGCGAAGTCGGCAAATACGCAGGAGAGTCCGGCGACGCAACAGTCGGTGTCGGCGACTTCTCAGGTGACTGGCCGGTGTATCTGGGCCTTTACTGCCTCCAGTGCCCTGTAAGACGAAGCCAGTTCAACAGACCCTGGATATGTTTGATTTACCCGGCTTAACTAACCTTAACAAACGCGATCTCGCTAAGCGGTCCTACGAAGCTGGTTATCAACTCAGTAAATCAACCAGGGTTTCTCTGTCCGGCTGAGAGCGCGTTCACCTGAAAGGGACGGGGTTAGCGTGCTGACTGCGCAGCGTCATACTTCATGAATGAAAAGTAAATAGCAAATCCTGCTTCGTATTACAGGCCACTGGTGTCGCAGGGATTTCATAAAGTGAAGGAGGTTTTCGTTCTATAAAACAGCTGTGGGCAGCAGACACTGTGAGAGTCACGGATATAATTCATAGATCAAAGCAGACTGGTTTACAGACTGTTCTGTTTTGCGAATCCGGTGCTTAAACAAATAGCTCTAAACCCCTGGCCAAAATGTCCCTAAATGAAGTCCGAGTTTGAAATATATCTCAAATAATATATGCACTGCCATTTCTCCACATAAACATAACAGTCTGCAATGAAACGGTTGTCTCCTCTGTGCTCCACTTCCTACTTGGTGCACCGGTAACTTTCTCGTGCGAACGAGAAACTAACAAAATACTTTCTTGTTCGCACAAAAGACTATCTCGTGTGCACGAAATAGTATTTTGTGCGAACGAGAAAGTATATCGTGCGCACAAGATTTTTTTTTCGTTCCATGAACCTTTAGGGGCTCAATAAATAATATATGATGATTACATATTTTTATAATAATACATTTCAAGACAAAGACGAGAAAAGGAAAATAAATATAGAGCCACATGAAAGAACTTCAAATAAAATGTGTATAAAACCGTATGAAATGAAAGAACATTCAGACGAAAATAAAAATAATTAAAAATAGAAATGGGCAAAATATGTTTCTAATGCTAATGCCAGGAAATACTGTGTTATTATATTTGAAAAATAAGAAAAGATTTTCCTTGGAAGTAGTGTTTTTGAGAAATTTGCATTTTATTCACCAAATAAAATAAATGTTCGAAACCTTATCTTATTATTTTGATTTGCATAACTTATAATTTGTT